>NC_065509.1:41850550-41919350 GCF_006386435.1 Epinephelus moara
GACTTCCTGTTGCCTTTCTATCATCTTGAACCAGTCTCGCCATTCTCCTCTGACCTCTGGCATCAACAAGGCATTTTGGCTCACTGGATATTTTCTCTTTTTGGGACCATCCTCTGTAAACCCTAGAGATGGTTGTGCTGAAAATCCCAGTAAATACTCAGACCAGCCCGTCTGGCACCAGCAACCATGCCACGTTCAAAGTCACTTCAATCACCTTTCTTCATCATTCTGATGCTCAGTTTGAACTTCAGCAGGTCAAGAGTTTTATGTGAAAGGAATTTAAGTCCTGTCCCATATATATGTCTGTTGATTTCAGGGATTTAAGCAAATAATAGCCCACACTACTAATTGAAGTTTTACAGTAATTTTAGATTTGAAGATTGTTCGATGTCCATGGTGCAGAGTAGGAAAATATACTTCTCCACGGATCTGTTAAAACCCGGGGTACATTAAAAAGCATCCACTTGGAGGAGCTTAGCTGGAAACGAACAGAGCTGACACACAGAAGGGTGTAAGGTGGACTGGAAGTTTGCCCAGTATTTCTTTTATAGATAGAAATATATCAGGACTGTTGTCTGCGAGTGGTCAATGACAGCCAACCCACCAAATCAATGACTGTTGGTTTCTTTCATTCTTATTTAAGTCCAGAGAGAGTCATTGCCAGTGAACAGACCTCATTGTAATGTCATATATTTTAAGAGGGGTGGTGAAACAGTGGTAGAATAGGAAACACCCAATGTGGTCTAGATGCTGATGGTGGTGGTGAGATGAAGAAGGAGCTAAAGATCTGGATGTGATGAGGAGCAGACTTTTGATGAGCTCATCCTGGGTCTGGATGTGATGACTGGAGGAGGCGGCGAGGATTCTTCCTGAAATGACAGCTCACAGCATTAGAGAGAAGAATAGATCTTAAGTTTGAAAGCAGGGACATGGTTGGCTGATAAAGATCATGGCAAAATTTGATTGGTCTCACTGGAAGGATGAACGCCCATAATCAGCTGACTGGAAGAGGCAGAGGGAGGGACACAGACAGAGAGAAATGTGAATGAATGAAACATAGAGATTGTCTTCCTGATTCGCTGAGCTTCATTCAGCTGTGGCTCAGAGGGATCTTTGTCTCTTTCAGTCTGGTTGTGTTCATGAACAAAATAAACCCTTCATACTAAATAGCATCTCTTTGTAAAGAAGACTTTCTACAATCTTGAAGCATTAAAGACCGTTCAGACATATAGAGAAGTCCTCTCACACATCTGACTGAACGTTTATGGCTGAAACCTTTCAGTAGTCGTGCACATCCAAACAGAAACTGAGCGTAACGATGACAAATGTAAATTTTAGGGGTCAAAGACGTTTGACAGCGGCTTTGTGCTTCATCACAGTGAATTAAAGATATAAAAGCAGCCAGTTGTTCAGCCGGTCCGGTGAGGTGACTGTCACATGGATGAAGGTCACATGACTTTCACAGCTCTGCCCTGACATGCTGAGAGAATTAAAGGAATAGTTCAGCATGTTGGGTTGAACTGAAAGTGTGACTTAGCTTGTAAAGTGCTGCTTCTCCCCTGATTCTCATGATTGTTTGGTTTGTGTGTTTGATGAGCGGAGTTAGAGGTGAGCAGGTACGCTCCAGCTGCAGGCTGGTGACTGGTGGGCGGGGCTTATCTGTATATTCATAGATCCATACATGCATATCTAATTGTGGAAAAGGTGTAGAGTTACATCTGAGCCATTTCAAAGCACTGGAAGAAACTTCTGTATGTAAAACTGAACTGAGCTCAGTTACCTAATTCACATTTGGTTATTACAAAGCACTTTTTTATGTTTTGCATTTAAACGATTATTCTGATTTCCAGAGGGGAAATATCTGTGTGGCAGCTGCACAAAGACAGAAATGAGTACAGAGGCATAGAGAAAGGTAAAAAAATTAAATAAATAAATAATTAAAAGTACACAAAGAGTTGCATTTACAGTGGAGCAAAAATAAAGTTCATTTATACTTCTGCGTTGAATCGACGCCGTAGCTACCTGACGTGCACCTCTCCAGAATTGTAACTACGCGTTGCGGTGACGCAGACCTCCTGTCTGTTTCTGTACAGTATACTGACACCATTTCCCTCAGTGGAAACGAAGCTTGTATTTTACTTGTATTTCACAGATAAGAAACAATAAATTGTGAAGACAGTAAAGCCTCCACTAAAATAGCATTTTAAGTCTTAAGTATAAGGCTAATTTATACAATGTAAAATGACATAGGCTTATGCTAATAGCGTTAGCATGTTGTATTTGTTTTGAAAACGTGTTTAGTGTAAGACAGTTGTTTTGCTGATGAATGTTGTGAGTTGTAATGGAGCAAAATTGAGTGCCCTTACCTTTGCTAAATGTTGCTGTTGTCTCTGACTTTATATTAGAAGCGGGAAAGATCACTAGCTGCTAGGCTAATTCATACAATGTAAAATGCCATAGGCTTGTGCTAATAACATTAGCATGTTGTATTTGTGGGGAAAATGTGTCCAGATAAAGACAAGTGTTTGTCTGTGAACGCTGCGAGTTATAGTGAAGCTGATTTGTGTTTGAAATTGTCTCTATTAAGCCATGTTTAATGTGTGTTTAATGTGTGTTTTGAATCAACTAAACTTTACAGCACTTCACAGAAACCCCACTGCCGACTAGTGTTTTGGAGGTGTAACTGCAGAGTGACACAGACACACCACCACACAAGTATAAATGCTCACAACGGCGAAGGCGACGTGTGTACAACCATTAATCCCCTTTTAGAGCTTTGACACTGTACTTTGTAACTTCAACACCCTATTTTATCACCTGTCATGTAAATACAGCATATGAAGTTCACAAGACAAAGAAGTAAAATAGGACAGGCTTTAACTGGTGCTGTAATATGTATATAGATATATAGAGAGATAGATATAGCCTACCTCAGGATGAATGAAACCACTAAAAACAAGAGTCATATCAGCTCGGACGTCACATGCAGAGGATGTGGGATATATGGATGCTTTGAGACCCAACATCCAGGCTGACAAAGAGCCAGCTCATGGCCAAGTGTTCCAATATCCACAAACAGCAACTGCTATCACAACTAGAGACTGATGATATGTATACATATTGTAATGGGACCCTCTTGTTTAATCTCTGTTTGCTTCCATCAGACTAAATCATACAAAATAATGAGGTAGCCTACCATAATTATGCAGATTATGGACCTGTGGAACGTCTGTGTCACTGCACTGACCAAATCAGTGATTGGATGTGTCAAAATGTTCTGTAACTCAACAGAGATGAGACCGACATCATTGTCTTTGGGCCACGGACAGAAAGACACCGTGTCATCTCTCACCTTGAGGCCCTCTCTCCTAAACTAAGAGTCACACAGAAACCTTGGTGTTATCTGTAACATCTGCCTACTACCATTTAAAAAACATTGCTAGTGCCTTTATTTCCTGTATATTAGATTATTGCAACAGTCTGTTCGTCGGACTTTCAAAACAGGCTGTTTGGCAACTTGAGCACATTCAGAATGCTGCTGCTCAGGTCCTGACAAAGACCAGGAAACATGACCACATTACTCCAGCTCTAAAATCCTTACACTGGCTACCTGTCACTCAGAGAATTGATTTCAAAATCCAATTCCTCTGTGGCCCAGCACCCAGATATATCTCTGACATGCTTGTGACATATGAACCTTCCCGGATTCTGAGGACATCTGAGGCCAGCCTACTGACCATCCCAAGAGTCAGAACAAAACACGGCGAAGCAGCATTTTGTTATCAAGCAGCACAAACCTGGAATAACCTCCCAGATGATGTTCGACAAACCCCGACTCTGAACACCAGTTAAAGCTGAAAACATTCCTTTTTTACACCGCCTGCTCCACCCTGTAATGACTACAAGCTTTTTATTTAAGCACCATCTTAAATCATTCTAATGGTGATTTTTTTTTACATTGTAAATCATTTAGTATTTAATTTGACCTTTATATCTTTTTGTCCTCTTTACTCATTTATTACACATCTGTATCCTTTATTCTGTTTTAGGGGAGACTGGGGTTGGTTGTCACACTTTTAACTCTTGTGTGAATTGCTCATCATCAAAACATCTTTAAATATTTTTTTGTATTTGGGAACTGTTTAGTTGAACTATTAATATTTTATACAGAATCTGAATCTCACTCTGAGTCACTGTTGTTCACAAATCAAAGAAATTAGAGGTCAATTTCTTTAGTTTTTAATGAATATTTGAAGGCTATCTGTTAGGTTGACATGTGAAACTACATCACTTATTTTGTTGCAATTCTATTTTCTTAAATCTATCTATCTATCTATCTATCTATCTATCTATATGTATGTATATCAAAAACACCCTGAAATTTAAGGATATTATTTTAGGGCCATATCGCCCACCCCTACTACTCCTGTGTGTGTTCCACACAAGCGGCAACCTCGCCAGGGATGACAAGTAAAGCCAATGCGGATGTGCCAAAAACTGCAGTTCGTTGAATGGCCACTTGAGGCAGGCTCCAAAAGCGAGTCAATCCCCATAGACCCCCATGTTAAAATGCTCAACTTTACAGCAGAAATAAACATGTTTACGGCAGACAGTTCTGGTCTCTATAGCTAATTTCCCCTTTCATGACAACTGGGGGTGAATTTTTTTATAACTCATTCATTTAAATTTCATTAAGGCTTAAAGTTGCACATAATTAAGGGCGTGGTCACTTTGAGTGACAGGGGGTGCCATCATGGGTGGCTAACTAGCCGCTGGCTGTCTGCTAGGCCTCATCTGAGCTAATTTGCAAGTCATTGAACCTGACCTCTCAGTCGTGTTTGTGCCTTTTGTATATTTTGTTTCGTGAGGGAGCTGGCACCAAGCGGGAGCAGCCAACACCACAGGACTAGCCAAAGTAGCCTAGCTTGTTAGCCTTAGCTAACTTAGCAGCTTCAAGCGAGGTGGGCGTGTTTAAGCAACCAGGCTTCATTTGGCCCGCCTCTTTGCCCATTTTTGATTGGCCGGATTGGGCGGAGTCAGAGCCAGAGCCGCCTACTTTGAGCTTCAAACTCGCTCCTCAGAAACCAATGGGTGATGTCACGGTGACTTCGTCCATATTTTTATACAGTCTATGGTTCCACAAAATGACCAGTAGCAAAATTAGCAGGATGTCAGACCATCCACAGCGCCCTCTAGTGTTGCTGTAAGAAGCACTGTGACAACTAAACCCGGTCTCCCCTATATTTTACCCTCCTGAGACCCTGTGTCCTCATATAAGGACATCACATTTTGGGTTTACTTGACCTTATACTTCATTCTTCTTAACTCAGACCCGTCGTCTCTGTTCGTGGACACTTTGTTGTGCCATCTAGTGGTAATAAAAGCACAATACACTCATCCATGGAAAAACAAGATGGCAGCCATCTCTGCCAAGTCAGTCTGCAGCTGATCCCGACACAAAAGTGGACAAGGTCCAAAACCTGATCACATTTAATGGCTGAAACTTGTTTATTTATGATTAATAATGTTTATATATTGATATGGCAACAAATTTGACCAAATTTATTGACAGTAACAAGTTAAGACACTGTTAATTAGGTAGTACTCATTTGACATTGGGACTTTATTGTCATCTTGTTTGAGGACATTGGGCCTCAGCTATCATTGACAGTGTTTTGTTTTTCTATATCTATTGGGTATGAAATGTGCTATACAAATAAAGCTGCCTTGCCTATATTATGATTACAGCACTTTAATCAGCAGGTATTCTGTATTATATATTTGATATTCTATTGTAATCTCATTCCAAACCTTTGAATCACGGCCAAAATATCTCATTACTTATAGAAACAGGTTCTGGCGTTGTGCGTGAGGTCAGACTAAACAAAATGCATCCCTTTGTGGTCTTTGGGGAACTTGTGATAAGCATTTCATATTATTTTTAACAGTGACTTTTAAGGACGAAATGTTCTCCACCCTGCAGACTTCATTAGAGGGGCTTTAATGAAGGCATTAACCACTGAGTGAATTAATTGTTAAATCCAGGCCTAAAGTCAACAGTTAGGCCCTGTTTGCCCGAATTTTTAAGGGTCTTGCTTTGTATTTTTCTGAAGAATGAGTCTTCTGTGTTGGCATTACGTAAAAAGTATTAGACTTTTAACCATTAATCACTACTTAAATATTGCAATTTGAACAAGAAAGTGAAATGATCCTTTATAGCTTCTGAGTTAGAACATTTTATCACTTTAAGTATCTGATATTCTGAATTTGTGTGTTTCAACGCTTCATTAAATGCATGATATTTACAGTAAAATAAAACAGTAGTAGAGAATAAACTATTCAAACAAGGCCATAGTTTGAAGGCTGCATGGTTGAGTCCGAAATAAATATCAAAAATAAATATAAAACTCTATGCTTTATTGGTGTATTATACTGTACTTAGGCTATACTATGTTATATTACTGTGTTTGTTATGTTAAACTACATTACTGCTAAATTAACTACGCTGTTACATCATGTATTATGTCTCTATATTATTAGTGTATTTTACGTTATGATCTAATCTGACATTAAAATCATCAGTCTAACAGCTCTTTTCATCAGCCGCGCTCCAACCAATCAGCGCACACCTCTCCTGCCACCCCGACCAATCAGCGCTGTCCACGAGGTTCAGCTCCAGAGGGGGCGGGCACTGTCTAGTCCGGCTGAGATTTCCCTTCGACCAATCAGCGGTTGACAGTTGACAGGACACGTCAAACATTCCCTCTCACTGACCAATCAGCGGCCGAGGGGGGAGGCGGTCTCTGCTCCCCAATATCCCATGTGACGCTCCTCAGTAGTTCCCAGGCGGTCACAACCAAGAGCCGGAGGTGAGTAAAGAGACCGATAAACGTCACTTTTTACGGTGAAACACAGCGGGAGAGGAGCGATTTATGAGAAACGCTGATTCATTTGAGCTGTCCGCGCGCTGATTATTTAAATAAAGTCCGATTTTAGCCGTTAAAAATAAAGCTAGGTGTCTCAGAGCATGCTGTTAGCATTACGCTGAGTGGCTAATTAACTACAGGTGAATTCAGCTAGCCTGTTAGCCTGCTGCCTTGGCCTACACTGACATTTACGTTAAATATTTAACCATTTATTAAATGAGACTGCTTCTTACGCAGCTTTATAAAAGTCTACTTGTGTTTACTACATTAGAAGATGAAGTTTATTCAGCTCGAGCTTCGTTTCGTAAGCAGCATCGCGGCTAAGCTAAGCTAGCTGAATCAGACGTGTTCGTAACGGAGGAAAGTTGTTCCTCTAAGGAATCTCACTAGAGATTAATGTGTTTATTAAGAACCTAAATGTCGGTAGAAATGTTTTATAACGTGGTGTAAATGACAGGCTGGTAAAAATAAATGATTAAGTGTGTGAGGAGTCAGTTAGCATGTTAGCTTCATCTCTTCTGCCAAACCTAGTGGTGTTTTGTAATCAAATGACAGTTAAAACACAGATCACCTTATTTAAAAAATGTAAAAGAGAAATGTCTAAAGATACCGAATGCGTGAGGATTTCATGGAAAATAGTACAAAATGAAGCTAGTAACTAATAATTATTTACAACCTGTCAGTTAGTAATCTTGATTAATCATTCACTTTCAAACCTCCACCACTATTTCACATTTTCCAAAGTGATGTCTTCGATGTCAAATCAGTCCCCACCCCCCAAAAAATATATTGTGTCACAGTGATTTAAAGCTAGAGAACAGAAACAAAAACTGGAAAAGCTGCAACATGAGAAGGGATTTGTGCTTGTTTAGATAATTAAAGAATAACTAGTCATCACTAATAAGAAATAATGATAAGACGATTAATTTATCATTAAAACACTTCACTTTTCTGTCAATCAATTGATTGTTTCAGTTCTAAAATGATGCACAAGACATCTAGAATATTTATTTTGGACTCAACCATGCAGCCTTCAAACTATGGCCTTGTTTAAATAGTTTGTTCTCTACTACTGTTTTATTTTACTTTAATTATGCATTTAATGAAGTGTCGAAATACACAAATTCAGAATATCAGATACTACTTAAACTGATAAAATGTTGTAACTTAAGAGCTATAAAGGATAGTTTTACTTGCTTGTTCAAATTGAAGTATTTAGTAATTACTAATGGTTAAATGTCTAATATTAATCAAATATCTGATAGCAACACACTTATTTTTTCAAATAATACCTGACTAATTGTGATTCACTAGTTGGTTGTGATCTCTCTGAAGGATGGCACACATAGATGGCCCCTTTTTTAGAAAAATAAAGCAAGACCCTTAAAAATTCAGAAAACGAGGTATTTAAGTGTTGACTTTAGGCCAATTAATTCACTCATTGTTTAATGTCTTCATTAATGTCTCTCTAATGAAGTCTGCAGGGTGGAGAACATTTTGTCCTCTTAAAAGTCACTGTTAAAAATAATATGAAATGCTTATCACAAGTTCCCCAAAGACCACAAAGGGATGCATTTTGTTTAGTCTGACCTCACGCACAACGCCAGAACCTGTTTCTATAAGTAATGAGATATTTGGCAGTGATTCAAAAGTCTGGAACGAGGTTACTGAAGGCTGTCAGTCTGCTGTTGCAATAAATCCTCACATTTAAGAAGCTGGAAGCAGCACTTAATCATCACTCGTCTCAACAATTGATGACTAATGAGTGTATTTCCTTTAAAACAGTAAATTAGTTTTATAGGATGGCCTTAGCTGAAGCTCCAGCCCCTTAACAAAGTCAGAACCAGGTTTGTATGTCAGAAATGAGCTTTAGTGAGTTGATTTATAGCCTCAGGTTGGGACCCAGTATTTCCAGTGAAGGCTGCGACAGCCTGACTGGTTCATCCTGCTGGTTTCTCTCAGAATTATTCAGGGGCTGTGTCAGGATGCCGCCCGCTTTGATCTGAAGTCATTCAGATGGAAATTAGCTCCACAGATTACTGTGGGATTACAGTTTTTCACCTGAGTGTCCAGTTGAGCTGCATAGTTAAACATGTCAACACTGGATGGCAGCACTCTGCAGAGTTTCACCCGTTAATTACGTTTTCAGGCTTACGTGCCTAAATTCGCCGACCTGAAAATTACTTTTAAGAAGAGAGATCAAAATCTTTCACATGAATTAATGTAAAGTCATTTGGATTCCAGTCACTACACCGACACCCAAATAAATCCACAAATTGAGTTGCGTCGCCGCTTCTTCTGTAAATTTGCTGAAGTCTGAAGGTACATCTGTGGGTTTGATGACAAGGTCCTAAGATCTCATTTAACTCAATAGATAAGCTGAGAGTGGTAATCAGTTTTGCGAAGTAAATAAGCATTTCGCAACTTGTGTATAAACATCAGCTTTATAAATATTTTCATTTGTTTCTATAATTGTCGTGAAACGTATTGTTTTCTGCTCAGTAACAGCACATTCAGTCGTTCTTGTTCTGAAGATACAGTTATTAGAAAATTGATTTAATTTCTTTCTCTATTTTATTGTTTATTGTGACCAGTGCTTGAGAAGAAACACCTTTTTTCCGGTTGCAAATTGAAAACCGTATGAAACCAACATTTTAAAATGATGTTTAAAGTACAAATGGCAAAAAAACGGTAATTACAGACATCAAAAACTGTGGCTTCATCTCCTCATATTTTCTCATTCAGCCCTGGAAATTAAATGCTGGAGGAGATGAAGAGAACGATTTAAAACATCTTTTAGCACCTAATTGGGATATTTAAATCGAAAACAGTGGTGTTTTCTTAAGCTCCTTAGAAGTTTGTAAAGTAACTGCTAAAGGGAGAGATGAGTGACAGATTTGTGGCCGAGGAGCACAGTCAGTCATTCAGTGTTTATATTCCTCACTACATGAAGACGAGGGCTCCTCACTGTTTATTTCTGTTTAAATAGTAACCTGCCCGTCCTGTCTGTCTGGCAGTTAACTGATGCAGGCTGATAAAGGCTCACTCCACTGTTTTTAATGAGCTGCTCACAATGCTGGTAGATTTCTGTCAATCATCTCCACGCCCAGATATTACTCAAACAGGTTGATTTAAGTAAGAAATTTCTCTCTGTTCAAGAAAATAATCACATTCTCTCAAATGAATCAGACATTAATACAAAACCAGACATGAATTTCACCAGAATAAAATGCAGGAGAGTTTGAGGAAGCTGGTGCATTGTTGGTTATACAGTCAGTAGATATATTGTGACTATCAGCCTAATATTGTGGTTCAAACGTCTTAAAGTTAGTCACAGAGATACAGAACAAATGTGGCTGTACTAGGGGAGTGATATGATGCTGCTTTTTCATCGGTTTCTAAATATCTCACATTTATAATCATGTCAATAAGAAATAAAATAAAGTCTAGAATCACCAAAAATTCAGGATTTAATTTGGTGAACATCTTTACAGAGAATAAATAAGCCAGAATCTGAGCAAACATTGGTTCGAGTTTGTATTATATTAACGTAGAGATTAAACAATTAAACAATTGAGAGCTTAATAAATTTCAGTGTTTTAAATGCAAAAATGGCCAAATATCATGCTGGTTCCAGCTTCTCCTGTGTGAGGATTTTATGTTTTATATCAAAGTGAACTGAATATCTTTTAGTTTTACATATTTAAAGACGTCTACTTGAAGTCGTATGGACATTTTTAAACAAATTTTATAGAATAATTTTGAATATGTTGATCTGTTCTGTACATACGACGACATTTCCTCCATTTTTTTCCCACCCGTTAAAGAGTTTTTTGGGGGAGTTTGCCCCGTATCGCCTGTTAGGGTCAGAGGACAGAGGGTGTCGTGTGCTTTAAAGCCCTCTGAGACAATATATCAATGAAAATAATTGTTATTTGCAGCCTTCATATCAAATGCTGCAGACACATTCGAGTCACTCTTCAGAGAGCACTTTTTCCCTCCCATCAAACCCAGTTAGCAACCAGTTTAGTTATCAGACTGTGAATCAGAGGAGCAGCAGATGTCCTGCAGGCTAAACGCACTCTAATATCAGATTAACTGTAACTCCAGACCTCCATCAGTCTGGGTGGAGAACAGCAACTTCAGCTGGTTTCACTCAGATGATTAAAGACAGGCTGTTGTTTTATCAGCCCGTCACAGAGACTCTAAAAGCCTTTTACTGTAACAGGATGTGGAAAACCATATTTTAATTTATTTCAATCCAACAGGCACCATCCTGCTTCCACAGATACTCACTCTGGCACCAAATGTGGATGAATCTGCCGCTGAAAGTAGTCCCCACAAATGCACCATTTCCTCCTGTGTGTTTGATAAAACCTACAGTGAGGATCAGGGGAAATTACGAAGACATTTTAAAGAGAAACATATTAATCTTTTTCATACTTTAATCACAGTTTTAAAAAGTATAATTTTTAAGATAGCTGAATCCCCAATTTCAAATACGGAATCGATAATTAACAGTCAATAGCAGCAGTTTGCCTTTAATATGATAACTGGACAACAGGTTGTGTGATAAATAAATGAAACACTGCTTTTGAATGCCGTCATTATATATAAATATTATTGAGTAATGACTAGTATACTACTACTTGGTATTTATTTTTATGATGTTTAGTGAGAAGCTGACTTTCATGTGAGAACCTTGACAACAGCCAGCTGCATTATTCGCTAAATAAATAAATAAATAAATCTGTGATGATTGTGCAAACATATCTTGTGCAGGATTATCTAAATACAACCCCAAAGTTTAAATTATAGAGGATTTTATCGCACTGTAATCACAATATTGGTCAGAAAATCAAAAGGATTTTCCCAGTTGAGCCCCAAATGAGATTTGTTGATGATAACAAAAAATAAATAACACCAGACTGATCCTTTGAGATGAAGCTCACATAAGACTGGGATTGTTTTGTGTCTTGTTGCTTCATGGAGCCGATTCATGGTCAGCAAAACCTAGAATATATATAACCTGCAGCCCAGCAGGGTAAGAGTTAGTCTAGTTAGTTGGTCTTAAATAAGGAAATAGTTGATTTTCCTTTTTGAGGATTAGAAAATAGAAATTTTATTTTTCAGTTTGCTTGATTAACAAGATGTTTTATAACAAAGCTTCACAGGCTGATTTATTTGAGCTTCAACTAACAATCATTTAATCATCGTTGAAAATGATTGTTAGTAATCATTGCTCGTAGTTGTTTGGTCAGTAAAATATCAGAAAATACCAGTTTAGTTTCCCAAAGCTAAAAACAACGTCTTTAAATGTCTTGTTCTGTCTGACCAACTGTCCAGAACACAAAGATACAGACTGAATCACAATCTGTATTTACAGTCACTTAGAGCTAGAAAATCCCTGCGTAGCGTACATAAAATCCAACTGCGCCAAGCAAACGCTGCCTCAATTAAGTTTTTAGTGACCTAAAATAGGCCCACCAAAACAAAACTCAGTTTAAGTGTACGCTATATTCAGAATATTTTCTTTACCTCGCTGTCAGACAGCCTTTCGACTGGGAATCAAAGCCGTTATCTCAAAGCCACCAACCATTTTACTTAACGGAAAACTGAATTGGTGGTAGACTTTTTTTAAGGTGGTTTAAAATATTTTTTTTCTGTGGCCCTGTCCCCAGCTGTACATTGTTTAGTGTCCGTGCCGGTAGATTTGGTTTTTGGACGGTTGCAAAGCAACACAGTACACAAAAAGTACAGCAGAAACATCAGATAGGTTGGAAGACTGTGTTTAACTTTATGTTTTTAAATGTTAAAGACATCATCGTGCTCCAGACTGTACATTTTTAAAGGAGGTGTAACATTTTCACTCTGACGGTTTTCACTGCAGCTAATTCCTTCAAACGGCACGTCGGCACCAGGCCAGATGGCTTTGATGCTAAGCTAACAGCTAGTGCTGGTGGTCACAGTCATCACTTCACTGCCAGGCGGTTAGCCAGGCATGCTAATCCTGCTGCAGGTTAATCTGATTAGCTGCCAGCAGTCTGCTGAGTGAGATGTGTGGCAAGTTAACACACTCAGACAAAGACCAGAGAACTGCAGGATGATTATCTTTCTTTTATAAATCAAGATAATATTTATCTGCACGTATTCAACGGGTCCTTTTTGTCAGTTTCCTTGAATGAAGTTGTGAGTAATTATTTTCAGGTTATGCTGGGTTGTCCCTGCAGAAATTTGTTATGCTGTCCATTTTAAATGAGAGTATTTACAACATGTTTTGTGGACTCTGTTTCACTGTTCATGTACATGTACAGGATAACTGATACAAGAAAACACTGGCTCCTAAAACAAGTTAAAATATGTCTTTAATTTGTTTAATTAAGACTGATAGGCTTGAAACTTTTTCAGTATAATAAACCTTTAAAAAGCTAACAACTGAGAGAGAGAGGGACACGAACTCAGCACAGCACGTTTGCCGCAGCAGAGGGCATCCATTATAATCAAATGAAGCTGCTACACTGACCACAGGAGCCGCGCTGGCATCGTGTGGCTCTTCTCTATATTTATGTGGCTTGTCTATTATTTTTTTCTCTGTGCACGGCTCCGCAGCTCTCCAACAGGTAAAAACTGCCCCCAAAAAAAGAAAAATTAATACGTTATTGTACCAAGGGTAAAGTGAAGCAGCAGAGCAACCTTGTGGGTATTTTTACATTTCACATTAAAATAAATTAAATCAGTACATCCTGTAGTTTAAATGATCCAGCCTATGTCCTTCATAACCCACCATAACCAACTACTTTATCACTTGGCAAAACTCAGTACACACAGAGAGGATGGCAGCAACCACATGCTGCAAAGACGGAGTCTGTGTAGCAGGTAAAAACCCAGCTCCACCTACAGTGTGTGTCACGTCTATACCCCATGTATTTTGGCTGTACGGTGGATATCCGCACATCGTTTCTACTTAGGCTAGGTACCAAAAACAGTACTTAAAAGGGTGCTGACCTAATTACGTTGGTACGATTGTGTACCGATTCACATTAAATCAATCAGTGCCAAATTTCGTTATTTAAGAGTGCACCTGGGTGAGAATGCGGGGTCCATACAGGATGTGAAGTTACCGCATAGCACCCCAAAGCTCAGAACGCTATTCAGTGAGCTGAAACTACTGTGTCTGGTCTAATTTTTTAATTTTTAATTTTAGTAATAGCCTTGTTTAACTGCTGTCTGTGATTGTGTTCTTTTAAATTATGTTCTTATTCCACATATTTGTTAGTTGTCTACACAGAGAGCAAGAGTCAAGCAAACAAACACAGACAATCGGAGACTTAGCTCTACCTGTGATTAGAAAAGAGCAGAGGAGGAAAGAGACAAAGGAAGACAATGTCATCCCTCCATCTTGTTCAGAAATTGCAGTTTTGTTATTACAGAGTGTAAAGTATTAAAAAAAGGGTACTGTTGGGTACTGGATCCGAATTCTAGATATCAGTATCTGCTGAAATGTGAATGGTATCCGACCGTAGTTCCCACTGAGCAGATTCTCCCTATTTTGGGCATTTGTTTATGTTTCAGTAGTAATTATGAGAAAGGTATTCACACATCCAGCTGTGTCAGACTCAGGTGGGAAAATGTACTTTGAGCTGATAATTACAATAATAATGAGGAGCCTTTTCTATAATACCTACAGTTCTTTTATGACTGTGAATTAATATTTCAAATACAATCAAGTTGCCAGCAGTCGAGTGAATGTTTGTTTATTCTGTTGCGGCGTGTTTAAGACACAAAAATATAAATGTTTTTCATGTTATTGTGTTAGTTTGTTTACAAAATATGATCGCAGGATAATAAGCAGGTCCGTTATTGTTTACACAGCTCAGGAAATTATCTGTTGTCATTATCGAGTCTGAAATTTTCTGTAGATGCATCTTTACTTTATTTACCTGTAAACAAGACGTTTGTGTAAACCTGCCAGAGGTGTGTGTCTGTGTGTGTTGGTGTAATGAGTAACCTGCAGCTTCAACAGTGTTAATGTGCAGAGTAAATTGACCATGCTCTAAATGTGTGTGTGTGTTGTGGGGCGCTGCAGTAATCCCATGGGGTGTAATCTCATTAAGGTTGCGTGTCCTGTGGGTGCTGGTTGGTCACCGTGGCGATGGATGGTTGCCAGAGAAACGCACGTTAACAGCCTGTGCATGTTAATGATGGAGGGACAGAAGTTTTTTACTGTCTTTTATGAAGCAGTTATTTATAGAGAAGTCTGTGGAGAGTTCGTCGAGCTCTAAGATGCAGCAGAGACGTGAGGTGTTGTGCAACATGAAGACAACATGAAGACGCCCTGCTGGCTGCTTTGATGCTATTTAACCTGCTGAGAGTAAAAACAAGCAGCTGGAAACAGATGTGCTCACTCCCTCCTCTTCCTCTCTCTCTCTCTCTCTCTGCAGACTATGGATCAGAAGGTCGGGTTGTTCGTTCTTCTGGCAGCGGGCCTCCTCTGCCTCAGTTTGGCCCCTGTCTCTCGGGCCGAGGAGGACCTGATTGAGGACGGTCTGGGTGACGACATGGACGTGGAGGACGAGCTGGATCTGGGTTTGGGCGGAGCTGATGATGAGGAGGAGGAGCTGGAGGGGGACATGCAGGATGAGGCTCCACCTGAGCCTAAAACTCCTCCCACACCAAAGGTAAGACGCACTATGAGAGACTGTACACATGCTGCGACTTAAACTGCCTGTGTGCGACTCTTGTGCCCAGTAACAGCCTACTTATCAGAAATCCTGAGTGCAGAGCTGATCATCTTCCAGGAGCTGTTTTGTAAGTGTGTATCGGCCTAAAATATTCTCCAAGGGACTGATGTAAAGCTTTTGCAGCCCTGCCCTCCATTTTTATCATGGACTTAGATGCTGCTGTGTTCCCAAAGTTCAACTCTGTTTTTCAGGGTGCAGCTGTTGCACCCTGAAAAACAGATGCTCAGGAACGTGTGTGCATCACAACGGTGTCACTCTGAGCGCGCCTGCTGTGCGAATGTTGTCGGTGAGGCCAGCTGCAGACAGCTGGCATGAGGTTTTGGTCCTCTTGCCATTGCAAATATGCAACATCTGTATTGTAGAATAATTTATATGAAACGACAAAAATGCAGATCTTTTAATAACAGTGATTTTTTTTTTTTGTCTTGTTGAAGTTTATTTGTGTAGTTTTTCTGAATAAAAGGAGTCGTATGTTGGAACACCCTCTGAGGCAAATGTGTGATTTTGAGGCTGTATAAATAAAATTTCCGTCACGTACTGCTATCAATGGAAAAAATACCGATCTGCTGTAATTTCTGAACATTACATTTAATGCATGAGGATTTTTTTATGTTTCCTCAGGAAATGTTTGTTAATCATTAACCAGCCACAGCAGGAAGTCAGTTTGATAACACAGCAGTGATCTGACCTGCTGATCTACTGACCCGCATTCACACTGGAAAACACCAAACATACACAACAGACTCCAGTTTGATAACAAACCGATTTCTTTTTTTAGAAGTAGAATAATTCAGTCTAAAATGACAGCCTGAAACTTTGCTTCCTGAAACTTGAAGACAGTCTAAATAATTTCTGTTTTCTTGACTAAACAGAAACCGCCGTAACAGCAATGTGCCTAAAAACCAAACATTTCTTAAATTACTGAAAAATTGGGTTTCGAAGAAGAAGAGCAGATCGTTTCCAGAATCCAGAAAAAGATTATTAATGATTAATATTAATGCAAACATTAATAGTAAATGATTTATTCAGAAATTTTGCACATTGGAAGTTACAAATGAATAGTAAATGGAGAGAAAATGCAGTTTGGAACAAGAACAAAGAGCTGACTGTGTTTTATAGCATTTATGGTCTTAATTAGGGTCATTTAATTAACAGCTTGTTAATCAGCAGATGTCAGATTTGCTTCTACGGGAGCAAACAGAACAAAATAAATCTGCTGTTTGTTATTTTAACATCAGCTCTGTTCTTTCTTCTTCGTGTGCAGGTGACCTACAAGGCTCCAGAGCCGATGGGGGAACACTTCATCGCTGAGTCTTTCGACCGGGGGACACTGGACGGGTGAGCGCATGTTACACAGTCGTTAAGTGTTTAGATTTTAAATATGAATGTATGATTTTCTCCTGTGTGTTTTGGAGATGTGAGACCTGCTGCTTGTCTTTGATCCTAAACTCAGCTGTGTGTTGGTTTCAGGTGGGTGCTCTCCAGCGCCAAGAAGGAAGACGCAGATGAAGACATCGCAAAGTATGATGGTAGGTACAAATTTACACTGTCTTAATGATGATGTTTGCATGAACACTGTAATTCCACTATTATCCACTGTTATGTGACAATATTCTGAATTTGATGTGGGTCAGGGTTAGTAAGCAGCATATTCTGTATAGATATTCCAAATCTGGCCAAATTAAGCATTTTCCAGTTGAGACATGGGGTTTTTACCACAGTTTACAGCTCATAGCCTCTTGCCTGTTTACAGTCAGCTCTGTGTGTTGTCATGGATACACTGTACACAAAGCAACTAGTCGACAGTTTGAAGGCTGGGGTAGAGATACACGCCCACAAAGAGAGCACAAACTTCTTGTTAGAAGGAGAAACACACCTTCTTGTAAACATCATGAAAGACTTGGAGATCAGCCGTTTTTTGGATATGCACAAATGTGACAACACCGACCTTTTCAAGAGGGTGGATGAAGGAATGGAAGAGGCAGGCTGTGTTTGTATGATCCAGCATGTCGGCCATCTGTGAGAACCCAAACGCAAAGACACAAACTGACCCAAGCGGCTTCGGTTGTTTGACGTGACATTCAACATCTTGGGGTCAAAGTAGATTTACATTCATTCACATGATGACGATGGTGATGATGTAATTAACAGGTAAATGGGCGGTGGAGGAGATGAAGGACAGCAAGCTGCCCGGTGATAAAGGTCTGGTCCTGAAGTCCCGAGCCAAGCATCACGCCATCTCAGCCCAGCTGCTGCGACCTTTCACCTTCGACAACAAGCCCCTCATTGTCCAGTAAGGAGACGATTTTCTCCCCTGTGGTTTTCATAATGATTCATTTTACCTGTCAGGTGTTTGCATCGCTCTCATCTCTCTGTCTGTTTGTGTTCAGGTACGAGGTGAACTTCCAGGCGGGAATCGACTGCGGCGGCGCCTATGTCAAGCTGCTGACTCAGACTCCAGACCTCGACCTGGTCAGTTTGACTCATTACGCACAACACACACACACACACCTGTACAGGCTGCTGTTACTGCACTTACAGCTGTGATGTAATGTGAATCCCTCAGAGGGTTACCTCAGACTTCATCTGTCGACTGAGACACTGCTCAACCGTTTGTACACAAGAAACTGTGTAATTAGGTGTTGAAATATGACACAAGATGTGCAACAACATTCAGTAACTGCAGTTTTAAATATAGAAAGTTTACAAAAACAAGAGGAAGATTTTACTTGTAAAAGAGTATTTACGAACTGTTGTATTGCTTCTTATATTGAAGTAAAAGACCTGAGTACTTCTTCCACCATGGTGACAGAATACTGTTGCATGACTTTGATATTTAAGTTATAATGAGTGAATTAAACATGCAGAGGTATAACACAGACTTTAAACTTCCAAACAGTTAAATTAAGTCTCTGTGTTTTTGTGTTTCTTCAGCACCAGTTTGTGGACAAGACTCCGTACACCATCATGTTTGGACCCGACAAGTGTGGAGAAGATTACAAACTGCACTTCATCTTCAGACACCAAAACCCCAAAACTGGAGAGTACGAAGAGAAACACGCCAAGAAACCTGACGCCGACCTGAGGACGTACTACACCGACAAGAAAACTCACCTCTACACACTGGGTAAGAGACACACCAACACTCCTAGATACACTGGGTAATACACGCACACACACACACACACACACACACACCCACATCTAAAACGCATTTCAGCTCAACTTTAAAGGATAACCTCAGCATTTTTGAACCTGGACCGTATTTCCCCGTGTAAATTGATGGAAGAGACTGATGTTAACAACAGCTTTCAAATTGAGTGAAAGTTAAAAAGACACTTTAGCCACTTATGATAATAATCTGAACTTTTCAATAGTTAAAATAACCACTTTAATGGACATACAGTGATGGTTTTTAGTTGCCCCTCGTGCTTCCATTGCAGTTCGTTCTGCAGCTACCGGCTGCTGCCAGCTCCGTCAATGCTGGACCAATTTCAAAAATTGTCTCTTTGATGAATTAACACGAGGAAGTCGAGTCCAGGTTGATAAATGCCGAAGTTATCCTTCAGTTAAACAGCACCTTTCCTACAAACATGCAGCCTAACGTGCTTCACAAGGCAAAACTGGAATGACAGACACAATTTAAAGGATAACACAAACAACCAGACATAAAGATTGCAAGACAAAAAACAATTAAAACAAAACAGAACAAACTAATAAAATGAGATGATTAAAGGTCCATCGAATATATAAAGTAAATAAATAAAATTGAATTAAAAATAAATGGGAGGGATAAAATAAGGTAAAAACCAGTGGTTAATACTTAAAAATCAAGACTGTAGTGTTGTTCCACATTAAAAAGATAGGTCTTTAATTTACACACTGGGTTAAGGCGCTCTGTGGACAGCCGCAGATTCATACCAGACACACACGTGTGGTTCCATTCATACTACAACCGAGAGTCCGCATCACTTCATCGTTCCAAGGATGTGCATCTTTCCATCTACTCCATTGCAGTTGGTGGCGGTTATTCCTTCAAAGATAAATTATATTAGTGCGGGTTAAGGTGGATCTTCTCGCACAACCTCTCTTCAAAATAAGCATCCATTATATTATCTGTTTGCTGCCCAGTCGATTTTGTAATTGGAGCATGTGCAGTCGTACACTGCGTACAGTCCACACAGACATATGAGGATAAAGACATTCACGTCACGCCGACCAAAGCCGACCCTCGCGATGCGCAGGCGTGGAAAATATGAAGCTAGCTCAACACCCACACACATTAATGACCGTCCAGGTGTGTAACTCACCTCTGTGTCGCCCCCCAGTGGTGAACCCTGACAACACCTTCGAGGTGCTGGTGGATCAGACGGTGGTGAACAGCGGCAGCCTGCTGACAGACATGACCCCTCCTGTGAACCCCCCCGCTGAGATTGAGGACCCCGACGACCAGAAACCAGAGGACTGGGACGAGAGGCCCAAGATCCAGGACCCCACCGCCACCAAACCTGAGGACTGGTCAGTACACACACACACACACATGCACTTTATCCACCATTCATCATTTTGTCCGTTGATGTTTGATCAATCTTGTCGTGTGTCGTCAGAAAAATTGTGACGAACTGAAGTTTTGGACAAACACGTTTGACACAACATGAAGTCATATTTATTTTTAGACGTGCGACAGTGTGGGATGAAAAAACAGACTCGGTGTGCAGAGGCCTTGACTGTCAACCTGTTTTTAATTCTCGCATTATTTACATTTAGTTTTTGCACCTTATTGATAATCTTTTTTGTTCATACTTTGTTTTATTCGCACTCGTATTTACACTATATACTCTCACTTTGTGCTGCAGCTGCTGCCCAACAGTTTCCCTCGGGATAAATAAAGCATCAGCTTATATATAATACACGATGAAGATGATGTGTTGTTGCTGAAAGTTTGGTGGCCTGTTCGCTTCTCTTCTGCACGAGCACAACATTGTGAAAATAACTGGAGTTAATGAAGTCTCGCTGGAGGAACATTCTTGAGCTCTACATCATGTTTCATCACACAGTAATGTGTATTCATATATTTGTCTGCAGGGATGAAGACGCTCCCGCTCAGATCGCAGATGAAGATGCAGTGAAACCAGACGGCTGGCTGGACGACGAGCCGGAGTACATCGGAGACCCCGACGCCGTCAAACCTGAAGACTGGTGAGTCATGTTCACCTGGTGTCATATCAAAGTCAGAAAACACTGATGAATAAAAACTCCAGACCCTGCTCACCTGTCTGTCTGTGCTTCCTGCCTGACAGGGACGAGGACATGGACGGCGAATGGGAGGCTCCTCAGATCCCTAACCCCGCCTGTGAGACCGCCCCCGGCTGCGGCGCCTGGAAACGACCAATGATCGACAACCCCAACTACAAGGGCAAGTGGAAGCCCCCCATGATTGACAACCCCAACTACCAGGTGAGTTGGTGAACCCCCTCCTCACAGAGAGGCGTTCAGGTGCAGCTGTATTTGGATCAACAGGTGATAATCACGTTATTTCCCTGTGACCTAACCTCGTCTCTGTCCTCAGGGCGTGTGGAAGCCGAGGAAGATCTCCAACCCGGCGTTCTTCGAGGACCTGCAGCCATTCAGAATGAGTCCGTTCAACGCCGTGGGACTTGAGCTCTGGTCCATGACCTCCGACATCTTCTTCGACAACTTCTTCATCACCAACGACCGCAACACTGCCGAACGCTGGGCTGCTGACGGCTGGGGGCTGAAGAAGGCTGCAGAGGGCGCCGCTGAGGTGGGTGCAGGAAGGGAACTACACAGCCACCTACATAAGACATGAGGTCATCAGTAAATGTGCAGTGAACAGGGAAGGTGGTTTCAGAGAGGGAAAGTGCAGAAGTTATATTCTGTCCTGCCTTGGAACAACGTGCACAAACTGAGGTGCTGAAAAAGCAAACAAAATAAACTTGCAGTTAAGAAAGGGTCAAGGTTCAGCTTTATCGTCCTCCCTGCCGCACACAAACAAATATTTTCACTTGGAAGAGAATAAAACCATAAAATGGGCAATAAAAGAGAACAAAAGCATATAAACTTAGACGTAAAGGTGGCAGGTTTTAAAGCACATCACCTGTTTCAGCAGCCAATTAGCGTGCAGTGAAGTCTGCTGGTCAAGTCAAAATGACCTTCGTGTCAGCGTTACAGATCAGAAGTACAGAGAGTCGTTGACTAGAGATGATACGCCGTCTCATGGTGGTCACTTCCTGTCAACGTTACAGATCAGAAGCACAGAGAGTTGTTGACTAGAGATGATACACCGTCTCATGGTGGTCAGGTTTAACTGATCCAGGTTTCTGTCTCCTACTTAAAGAACATGACCTTTAATACTGTGATCTGTTTGCCCTTTGTTGATTAGTATTCATGTGTGTTTATATTTCCTGTTTTTGTGTATTTGTTAATGTTTTTGTATTTATGATGATGTCGTTGTTGTTGCAGCCTGGTCTGGCAATTCAGATGATGAACGCAGCAGAGGAACGTCCATGGCTCTGGATCGTCTACGTCCTCACTGTGGCTTTACCACTCGTCCTCATCATCGTATTCTGCTGCACTGGCAAGGTAACACACACACACACACACACACACACACACACACACACAGAACTGTTAGCTCGACAGATGAGCCCTTGTATCTTGAGGGCAAGGCAGTGATGACATCACTTAAAGCTTAATGTACCTGGACTGTTCTGTGAAGCGTCGTGCAGCCTGCTGTCAGATGTCTCAGCCTGGTGTGTGTGTGTGTGTGTGTGTGTGTGTGTGTGTGTGTGTGTGTGTGTGACTGTCCACAGAGGTCCTCAGGATCAGATCAGGGTCAGTTGAGTCTCACCAGCTTACAGGAAGAGTTTAAGGAAGTCGGACGCCCAAACCAACCCAGCACCGCCTCCTCAGGCCTGGTGACTGACGCGAGTAGCTTCACGTGTTTGTGTCTCTGTGCTAGAGTCTGTTTGTGTTTCTGTGGTGCTGTAGTGTAGACAGATATCTGCATTTTTGTCTGGTCATGTGTTTTCCTGGAAAGTCCTCAGTCTCCAGAAACAGTCAGCTGTAGGGCTGGGTTAAATAATCGATTCATCCAGTTCAAATCGATCATTTGTGTGACCTGATATTGATTCATAAAATCCGAGATCTTTTAATATATGTTTGTTCCTAAGGATGTGCGAAGCCTTAATCCTGTTAATCTCGCCTGAAGTAAACAGGCTGTAGCGCTAAATTATTGATGACCTTAGTATTGAGAGGCTCCGATGTCACGGGCTCTTATCTGTAACTGTTAGCTTACTGTTTTATATTTTGGTGTCAGTTATTATATTGCTGCTGCAGCAGCCTTCACTCAGTATTGTGATGTCAGGAATATGGTTTATTTTATTTACATTTTAGACTTGTTTCCAGTGAGATATTAAGTTTATATTATGACTTTGCTGTGTTTTGGTATTACTATTGCTGCTCCAGGAACAACATGTAGTTATAAAATATTCAGCTTTAATCCTGTTCTAATTTTTTTTTTTTTTTTTTTTTTTTTTAAATAATTCCTTGTAAAATTTACAGTGTTAGTCCTCTGAGAATCTCTTTCACATTTTAGCAATAATTGGTATTGTAACTGAAATTTCCGTAATCAAATCAAATTGAATCGAATTAGAAATCGAATCAATTCAGGAAAGCAGTGGCGATACCCAGCCCTGGTCAGCTACACGACTTTATTCATTTTTCTGCTACAAGACAAGAAACTGTGCAGATTTTAATTTGTTGGAGTATAACTGGGAAGTACTTTTACACAAGTACTGTACTCAAGTACAAATTTGAGGTATTTGTACTTTCCATGAGTATTTTCTTATGTCTTTCTACTTCTACTCCACTACATGTCTGTTGGTGCTGTCACTATCGTCTTAAAAAACAATATTTAAAAAGTATTCATGTCTGCTACAAAGTTAGGACACAGAAGACGAACATAAAGCAAACTCAGACATGAAGTAAAAGATACAAACAATTTTGTTGTATTTCTCATGGAAACATTTCCTGTTAAACAGCTAACTCTGTCACGGCGATGTTCTTTGTGATTTTTCATTCGCACCAAATTAAGTAGTTTCTGCACAACGTGGCTGCTTTAAAGGGCCGTACACATGCTGCATCTTTAACCGTCTGGAAAACGCGAGGTCGGGCGCTGGGTGCTACTCTCGTGCCTTTCTGTGCCAACTTTCAAGGGCGCAGAGGCAGGTTGTGTCTGAGGTTGCTAAGCGACCATAACCAGCATCATATCATAACTACTACTACGTGCAAAAGGATGCGTGCATCTACTGCTAGCTTGCCTAGCAGTAGATGTAGATGCCTAACTGATTTTCAGAATGGACCCGTGACCCACTTTTGGACAGCGACCCACAAATTTGTCAACTGAGACATTGAGTTGCAGATTTCCAAGTGGTTGAAGTAGGACTAAATTGTTTTCTTGTTGTTGTTTTTTTGCAGAAGAAGAGCACACCGACACCGGCAGCAGAGTACAAGAAGACAGATGAAGCTCAGCCCGACGTGAAGGAAGAGGAAGAGGAGGAGGAAGAGGAGGAGGAGAAGGCTGAAGAGGCAGAGAAGAGCAGTCCAGGTTACTACAACGTTTAGATTTGAGGAAACTCTCTGTTTGTTTCTCTCTGTGGTTTCCTGCTGTCTGTCACTGTCGGCCTCACTGATTTACATCTTTGCTCTCAGCTGCAGAAGAGAAGAGTGACGAAGAGGAAAATCCTGCAGAGAAAGAGGAAGAGGAGGAGGAAGCAGCAGCAGCAGCAGCGGAGGAGGAGGAGGAGGAGGAGGAGGAGGAGGAGGAGGAAGAGAAGGAGGGGACAGCTGAAGAGGTGAGGGGATGAGTTTTAATTTATTCCATGACAGAAGATGTTCAGCGCCAAAACTTAAAAACTTGTGCAGTCTGATATCAGAGTAACGATGTGTTCAGGTGCATGTATTATGTGAAGTTTTCATCCGTCTGTTGGAGTTTAGTTAAAACAAACAGCAGTGATCAAGACTGATTTGATATTTGTAGTGAGGTGATAAAAAAACAGCCAATTAAGTGAGTTATTTCCAACACAATGACAGAAGCAGCCTGTTTGTTTAGGTGTCTGTGATGTTATGGTTCTGATATCAATAAGAATATTCTCTGATATCTGTCTCTGTCGCAATATGGCAGAAAAATCACATGTAAAGCCATCAAGCTCAACTAACTTGAAACTAATTTTGTTGTATGTTTTTATTTGTCTTGCCTAGAAGCATTCATTAAAATAAGTATTCAGAACTTTTATTTTTAGATTCATTCATTCATTTGTAGTTATTTAGGTGTCATGCCTTTTGCTCAACTCACGGGGGCACACTAAATTATATATACAAAAAATACAAGTATCAGCAGCAAAGTAAATCGTTCTCTGATTACTCTGTTAACAATAAACTGTTGGGTAGTTCCATATTAAATAATAATACATAATTTATAAATTGTTCATATGTTTGATGTATAAAGTGATGAAATGAAAAGTAATTATAGCTGTTAGATAAATATTGTGGAGTTTTTTCCCTCTGAGGCTTTTCCTCTTTGTTTGTCAGACTAAAAAAGCAAAGTAACTTCACAGAATGTCAAGAAAGGAAATAATCTAACACATATTTTCCTTAATAAACAGAGAAATACAACCTTACACCTTCTGAACTTCTCTTTCACCAAACTCCAATTTGTTTATTCGCCTTGTTAACTCATGAAACAAACTTCATTCAAACTGGACAGACACCAAATAAAACTCATCAAAACCATCCTGGTTCGTCGTTCCACTGTTTCACCATTCATCAATTCTGGTTTGGTTGAAATAAATCATTAGTTCATCGATTTATTTATCACCCAGTGATGTACTCAGCCCTTGGTCCAGTCGCCCAACCCCTGTAAAGTTCCTCAGTTATGTACTTAATTATTATCACTTTAAATTGTAACAGAGTATTGTGACAGTGTGGTATCAGTACTTTTACTCTACAGGGTTCCCATATCCATAAAAAACCTGGAAAATTTTAACTTTTGTAAAAGCAATGACAAAACAGTTTGGTGTCAGTGTTTCCATGGTCATGGAATACCTTGAAGAGTCATGGATTTGCAGTCATATTTTCCAGGTTTGGAAAAGTCATGTTGTTTGTCAAAATCATATTAAGTTTTGGAAAAGTTTAGTTTAGTTCATTAGGCTCCCCATTAGCTCCTGCATTGCAGCAGCTTTTCTTCCTGAGGTCCACCACAAATATATCTTTGTGACAGTACACAAAAACAACTCAGACGTAACACTTAACAAAACGGCAGGACGAGACTCAAACAATGACAAAGACAAACAAGACGGCTCCTGGTAATACAATAATTAAGATGTATACTTAATCGCGATTTCATTTGGTAAGTAACCGCCAGTTTGGGGCTAACTTTTGTTCTGATTACATGATCATGCTCCATTATTGTAATAGTAGACCAAATATTTACGTAATACTATAAGTCATGTGTTATGTATAGTGAAATTGTCACAGTAATCTTCCACGTAATGTAACATAACAGCAGATTCATTTTCTGCAGCTGTCGACGTAACGTAGCTCTAGTATGTGTTGATGTGTGTCAGTGTTTCGTTTACCATTGCATACATTTCGTGAATTTCTCACTGGTCTGTCTCCCCCTTCATGTACGCCAGCTAGCTGAAGTTATGTTTCAGTAGAGTTTGAATCTGATGTGTTTGAAAAACACTGGGCTCATGGGGCAAGAAAAAAAACCCTGTTTATTATGGGTGCTAAAAAGTCAAGGAAAAGTTTGGCAATGTTGTCCATGAAAAAAATGTGGGAACCCTGACTTTAGTTAAAGGATCTGAATGCTTCATCCACCGCTGCAGCTCAGAGCTCATGGTTACGATCTGAACAGTATCAGAAGGACTAGAATGAATGTACCTTTGAGAGTCACACAGTGATTAAAACAGCTGCTGGTGTTGATGTCTAGTCAGCAGCAATAAGCAGTGATGTGCAGCACCAGTTATTTTCTAAACCTCTGAAGCTGAAATGTTTGTCTGCAAATTACTGTGTTGTTAAAATCAGCTGTGATCTCATGTTTCCCAGGATGAATGAATTTAACGTCTTCTCTCCTCTGTAGAAGTCTGAGGACGACATTCTGCGGAGATCTCCCAGGAACAGGAGGGTCAGAAAGGACTGATATCTCTGAATCCACTGCCCTGACCTCAAAACCTCCTCCCATCTCCCCCTCCCCTAAAATATCTCCCCCATCTCTCCTCCTCTTCTTCTTCTACTCCTCTGCTCCGAGGCTTTGAAGCCTAAAATGGAACCCGTGGAAGCAGCGAAGCCGACAGGAACGTAATCAAGACCTCCGATATGGACGCCAGCTCATGATGACGATGATGATGATTCCAGTATGAACAGAACTGAGTTAGCGTGATTTAAAGGATTTTTTGTTTCTGAAAGAGATTAACTGAGATTAACTACAACTTCCTGCATCATTCCTTAACAACACCTGAGCAGACCCAAACCCACGGGACCGTCCCGTCTGCCGCACCGCCGCCGCCACCCGCTCACCGCTCAGCACCACCCTGAGCTACCAAGCCCCGCCCTACCAGCAGCATGCTAAATTAGCTCTCAGCTCCTGACAGATGCACCCACAAGTTAGCCCACAATCATGAACAAACCATCTTCCTGCTTGTGCTACTAAAAGCATGCTAATTAGCCCAGTGATAGCTGATTGGGCTACCAACCACGTCTTGCTAATGAGCTCACCTACAGACTGCTAATTAGCTCTCAGCTACCTGCTAACAAGTCTCTTGACAGATGGAAATTTGGCTTTCAACATCCACTTGTTAGCCCAGAAACTGAGGTAGCCTACCATGATCCTGCTTTAGGCTGCTAACAGACTGCTAATTAGCTTAATAATTAAGATACAAACAGTTAGGATTACTCTGCAGATAGTCAGGGAATTAACCCACCAAACATCTTGTTAAATAGCCCACCGACTTGTTGCTATTTAGCTAACTATCAGGCTGCTAATTAGGCTAACAATCCAACATACAATTGGATAATTCACCAACCACGAGCCTGCTAATTAGCTCACTCTTAGGCTACTGATTAGGCTAACAGTAGTCAGAGTTATCCTACAGTCAGAATTTACCAACCAAAAGTCTTGCAAATTAGCCTACCAACAGTCTGCTAATTAGCTCACAATCGGGCTGCTAATTGGGCTAACAGTAGTCCGGATTATCCAACGCACAGTCGGAGAATTCACCAACCAGAAGCATACTGTAATCCCAAGTAATTAGCGTCAACGTTAGTTGTTAACAAGCTCACAAATAATTTAATCTACTTACCAACAATTAGCTAATTAGCTTGCTGAGAAGCTAATTCACCTACTAACAGTTGGCTCATTAGCCTTCCCAGATTTTATAAATTAGCTAGCGTCCTAAATCCTAAAGTGAAATTCACTATGCTAATATTTAAAAAGGAAAATGACACATACTGTTTCTTTTTTTTATGTCTTGTTTTCTTGTCATTTGTTTTGTTTTGAAGCTGTTGGCTCCACACATGGCGCTCATGTTTCCTCAGTATTTCTGCTGTGTGTTATTGTCCTGATGGCGGCAGGGTGGAAGGTCAGAGGTCAAATATGTTGGAGAGAACATGATAGAGCTGGATTTAACTGTACGGCCCCGTATCCACCAAACTTTTTTGTACCTGCTTGAAAACACTAAGCACTCTTAGGGAAACGCCCAGCTGGGCGCGTCTGAGAGCGCTCTGGAGGCGTAGCTTGTTTTTTTTTTCAGTGGAGATAATTTACTTTCGTCTGGTTGCTATGACACGGAATATCCGCGGAAACCTGCTGGTCTGGAAGGTTCATGAGAGGAAATCTATATTAATATGTGTACTGTACATTATCATATTTGTCCCCCATTATTGATGTTCAGCTCTTGTATGTGTACGATGTGATGGTTTGTATTCACGGTATTCGTCAGTTCTCCACTGTGATTAAACGGATGAAGTGACGGTGACGAGCGCAGTGTTTTTACCTAAAGTTCAACAACCAACTGATGTCTCGTCATGGCGCTGGCGTTTGTAGCTCTGTGTAAATACGTGGTGCTCCCATTGCAAAGAATTAAAAAAAAAATACGCTGGCCCCGGGGGGAAAAAAAAGCATTGGTGGACACGGCCCCTAAATGTCAGTTACAGATGAGTGACAGGTGTGTGATACCTGGCACTGAGGTGGAACTCGTCAGACCGGTTTTGGCAGCAGGTACTGACCACCCCTCGGCTTGTTAAAGAC
Source organism: Epinephelus moara (assembly GCF_006386435.1). Lineage (NCBI taxonomy): Eukaryota > Metazoa > Chordata > Actinopteri > Perciformes > Serranidae > Epinephelus > Epinephelus moara. Next base: position 41,879,548 of record NC_065509.1, read on the forward strand.
ATATTAAAACCTCATATCTTCAGTTGTCGTTTTGGTGACGTTTATGAAACAGGATACTTTGGAGATAGGAGGTCTTCACCCTCTTTAGTCCATTAGCATTATAGATTTTTCCCGTTCGAACAAACATGACAGCAGCTCGTTTAGCTCTCTTTGTCTGAGGTTGGACTCTCATGGATTCAAGACAAGGATCTGAGATTTTTTTTTCCCCCCGAATCACATCTCAGCTTCTGAATGACGTTATTTAATAAGGAAACTCCCTGAACGTTCAGGTGTTTTCCTCTTTCTTTACCTTCTCTTGTTTCTGCTGGTACTGTTGCATTTCAGCCTTCAGGGGATTGAAATTATTGGTGATTACCTCTTTTTTTGTGCATGGTGGTTTTGACTGCACCTGTGCATTAACCTGGGTTGGAAGTGTACGCCTTCGTTCACGTCCAAACTCACCTCTTGTTGCTTTTGTAAAAATATATCCTCAGAAACAGTTTGACGTCACAGAGCAGGATGAAGCTCTTGTGTTAAGAGTTCCTTCGGTCTGAAGATGAGCTGCTGTCGTCTTTTGTTTGGACTTTAAACTCGTCACGTCAGCAGGTGGACAGACACCCAGTCCCTCTTTCATCGACCCCATATGAAAAGAAAAAGGCACTAAGGGAAAAACTCAGGCGCTTAACCCTCCCACCTGTCCACCTGCGGCACCACAACACCTCCGCCAATCACAGACGCTCTCCTACATGAACCCGTGTCGGAGTTTAGCCCCATGTTTAAAAAGAGACGGCACTTGAGCGTCACAAAGTTCCCTCTTGATTTAAGGGAACGTTTGACAAAATAACCTGAACTCAAGGTTCACTTATTGACTTCATTTATGTGCATACGACATGTAATGAAGTCAATCATGGACGTTTTTGAAGAGGAAACAATCCACCAGGTGTCGCCAAAATCAAACCAGAGCTGAAATTGTAATTGATTACATCTGCTGCCGGCCGCCTGACGACCACCAAAAAACGGGCAAATGGCCTGAAAGTGTTCACAGAGTTACAGCAAAATATCTGTGTGTAGTTGGTGACCGCCTGACCTTCACTCTAACGCCACCATCAGGACAGTTCCTCTCCACAAGTGGTAAAAACTCTCCAACGAATTTTGTGATCATGAAATATTCTATGAACTTGACATGCACAGATCCTAAATTATGTTTTTTTACTCATTCTGAAATCATCGAAGGATTATAAATACAGAAGGTAGATCATGAACTGTTAAAGAGGCTTTACGACTGTGTGACTGAGTGAGCATCATTCTGTGGCGTCAGTGTACAGTTTAAAAAAAAAAACCTGAAATAAAACTGGTTTTGTGAATCTTGACAATGTGTGGAAACAGAAAAATAACTCCATTAGTCCAGTCTTATATCCATGACGTGACTGTTGATGTGTCCTCTCTGTATCATACTTCATTTTTCAGGACTACACACTAAAAGGGTCTGTCGATGTCGTTCAGGTCAGGATTCCCATCAGTGATGATCGAGCTGTGTAGTGATTGGCTGATGGGCTTTGACAGGCTAGTAAATGGTGGGCAGAAGGGAAGAGACAGCAGAACTGATGAGTTTTAAGATTCTCTGGCTGTCGGTGAGGTCAGATTTTGGGGATGGAGGTCCCCGCTTCCATAACCTTCCCTCCTTTTCTTTTTTTTTGTTTTTAGGGTAAATGCGAGCTAGTTATGTTTTGGCTGTAAGCTCTGCTGCTTGTAGTCTTTATTTTTTCCGAAAGGTATCAGAATACGATGCTTCTGACGTCTGGGCGTTAGGACGAATCGCCAGCAGCAGCAGCAGCAGCAGCAGCATTACATTCCCATCCAGAATGTACGTCTCAGCCTTCATCGTCTCCCTCCTGTATTTTATTTTTTTGTTAGTCTCAGATTATTTTTGTGTCCGGCTGAAGCTGCCTAGCTTAACAGACTGTAGACTGAACACTGTATCTGCTGGTGAAACTTTACTCTGTAACTCTGTACTTTTTACTTATGTTGACATTGTGTTTTGAACTAAACTTTAATGGTTGGCCCAGCCTGTTTCTGATGTACACACTATGTAGAGAGACGGACCTGCTGACACGCCACACGAAAGGTCCAGCTTTGAATAGAAATACTGTGATGATGGAGCCTGGTGTGTGTGTGCGTGTGTGTGTGTGTGTATGGACATGCAGTCAACATTTGTTTTGATGAATAAAAAGGCCAAATGGAAACTGAACAAGTGGTTTTAATACTAATGTATTTGATTCATTTCTCTGAAGGGATAGGTCAGAGTTTTTGAACCGGGGTTCTCACACATAGTATGTTACATACAGTAGATGTCAGTTGACACACCCCCCAGTTTGGAGAAGCAGGCCGGAGTCTGTCACGGAAGCTAAGCAACGTACTGCTGTGGTAGGTTAAGCAACAAAACGAATTTTAGCCACCTTTAAAATAGTCCAAACTAATGAAGTCAGTCATCTCTGCTCTCGTCAAAGCCACCAGACTCCATTAACAAAAACACTAATTTAAGCTCTCTGAACACAGGAGCTGCTGGTCTACCGCTGCTGCCATCAGTTAGTTAATCTGTGTTATTGTGAGACTTTGGCGAATCCAAATGAACCCTTCTAAAAGCCAAAGTCACACAATAAAACAAACAACCTGATCAAGGCAGCAGTATACCAGCAGCTCCTGTGTTCAGCAACGTTAAATCGCTGTTTTTCCCAATGGAGTCTGGCTTTGAAGAGAGTGATACAACGGCTTCATTTTCCTGTCGGAAATCAGTGTCTGACATCGAGGTACAGCGGTGAAAATAACCCTCAGTATAGTGTAAACTTAAACTGATATTGATTTTTTGAGGTGGAGCTTTTTTAGGTGGCTGACCCTGCCACACCAGTCACTGCTTAGCTTCCATTTTGGACTCCAGCCTGCTTCTCCAACCTCTACTGTATGTAATATACTGTTCATGGATAAGTACCTCATACAACCCCGCTTCAAAAAGTCTGTACTATCCCTTTAAGATGGCTACATTAATTAACAGCCAAAATTTTAAAACAAGAGAGCATGTTATGATGGGATCACTCCAGCAGCAACACAGCGATTCATGATATAAAACAAAGCGTGGAGCCTTTTCATAAAGAGCAGTGAAAATAAATCAATAAATGGAAAACTGGGAACTTTACTGGCTTTTCTTTAACTGATTGACAGCAGGAATTAATATTTTGATCACCATCAATGAAAAACATTCAACTTTTGTTGTTAGTTAATTATTTTTTATGTCTATTATTTTTTTCTGAAAACAAAACAGGTAAAATACAATTAAAGTTCTTGTGTTGGAGTACTAAAAAAAATACTTGAAATAAAACTAACAACAGTATTGCTGAATTGTTGCTTATACGTCCCGGCTCAAAACTAAAGGTGACCGAGCTTTTGCAGTCAGGACTCACCGCCTGAGAAGCTGAGACCTACAGAACGCTGTTAACCCCAATTTACTAACTCAACTCATAAAAATTTCGGAAACAGCTTTCACTCAAAACTTTCAGTTTAGTACAAAACGGTAACATAAAAGTTCTGAGTACACCAGACACACAATAAATGCGTCACATGTCCCTCTGACAGGAATTTTATGTCAGTTTAACATAACTTTTTATGTGGTTTGAGCAATAAATTCTGTCATATGAACATTTTACATCACTTGTTTTTATTTTTGAATTATAAAAATACATTGTGGCAGGCTTAGGTTTCTCAATTACTAGAAAAATGTAAGAGATTAATTCTGACCTAAGAAATTCTTATATTTACAAAGGTGGGAGGTCACTTACTGTGTACACAACTTAACTCATGGTGCTATATGTCTTTTACTACAACATTAACTGTCGCCCATTAGAACCATTGCGAAATACATAAATATTAATGACTATGTAATGGGTAACGTGAGTGATTTACAACACCTTTAAATGCAGTTTTCTTCGGCTTATGGCCTTTAAAATATTGTCTCCGTCCATTTAGCCCCAACATGCCACAATATGTTAAGTGCTCAATGATAGAGTTGATTGGCGTGAGACTAATTAGGCAAAATTGACTTTATAAATTTTAGTCAAATTAACTCAAAACTCAAAAATTGTTGGCTTAACATTAAAAAAGTATGTCAAGCTCACAATGGGTGAGTTTTTGTGAACATAAAGTTTGTACATCATTTTGACAACCGGGGCATTTGTGTTGACATTACATTAAAATTTTGTGTCATGGATGGATTGGGGTTTACACTTAATTGATAACATCTTTTAAATCACTTCTTAAAACGTATATCCCCCCAAAAAATTATAATAATTGTATCATTATTTATTATTAATATTAATATTAATATCAAGCACATTGCTTGATTTTTAAAAAAAAGCCATATCTTTTTAATTTTATTGCCTTCTATTTTTATATGACGGGTATTTTATTTCGATTTTAATCGAATAAAAATATTAGAAATTATAAATAAAATGTGTTAGTTTAATTATTATCATTACTCATTCTATTGCATTAATTTTATTATATATTTATTATGTTATATCGGTGAATAATAATAATAATAATAATAATAATTTTTCATTCCCTGTTGTACGTCACTAAGTGTTCCTCGCTCGTCATTGGCTGCCTATGCCTGTCACTTATCAGATAGGCGGGACCATGGACATTCCTCCTGTCGCTGATGGAAAAAAAAAAAGAGAGAAAGTTTCCAAGATGGCGGAGTAGCCCTGCCTGTCCACTGGAAAACAATAGAAACAGCACAGAAGGGACAGAGTTAGCCTGTTCTTACTGGACGAATCCGCTCTCAAACCGTTCACATCCCGACTCGGGCTCGGCCAGGTGGGGAGGAATATCCGCGCCGGGAACCTCGGGAGAAATAAATCTGAAGCATGATGCTTTATTTAAACGCTTCAGGCTAGCCACCTAGCCTGCTAGTCGAGCTAACGTTAGCCCGTCTACCAGAAAACATAGTGTTAGCAGCTAGCGGCTAACGCTACAAGGAGGCGGAGGATCAGCTGTTTGCTAGACAGATGCTGTAGGAAGGAGCGGACAGCAACGCTTTCACAGTAAGTGAATTTAAAAACTTGTATCATCTGGGAAGTCTTGTCGTTTGTTTTGTCGTAGCGGTTGGTAGAAATAATGGGTTTTTTCATTGGCTGAGTAATTACTGCCAAGTTTGTGTAGCCAGCGCTTAGCCAGCTAACTAGCTCCTGCCCCCCCGCTAACCAAGCTAACTAACAGTTAATACTCGAGCAAAAATAAAAAGTTTCAGACAAGTTGGAGACCCGTTATGATGCTCCCACGGAGGGTAACACCATCGGTAACAAATACATGGTAGTGAAGCCAGAAGCTAACGCGAGCTAGCTCCAGAAAACACCCAAATTTAATCATAGTTTTTTAAGGAATTTTCGACGCTCCAACTTTGATTTTTTGAGTGGAGGAATGTTGCTAACTTAACTTAGCTCAACGGGAGTTAGTTTGAAAGCGAGACAGCACACTGTTTCATTGATTTGAAACTGAAATGTAGTGTGAATTATTTATTTGCAAAAAAAAGTAGCGGGCTTTGGTGTGTTTTCACACCGCAGGGAGAAATCAAGGGTTTGTGTTTTTGATTTGGGGTTAAACGGAGGCGTAATGTGGCTCTAACAGGACTCTGGTAGCTCTGCTTGTTACACAGCAAGTTAAATCAGCTGGTGTATATCATGAGAGATCACAGTATACAGTGAGTAGAATCAGGAGGCTGAATGGTATTGCACCCAAAAACCTTAATTTTCCTCTTCGGCAGTGAGTGCCGCTGTGACTGAAGGCCATTAGCAAGACAAAGGTCGCCTCCATGGAGCCAGCACAGGAGTCTTTGTAAAGGGCGAGGGGGGGTGTATATAGACGCCCAGAGTGAAAAAAGAGCCAAATTCAGCATTTTATGGACGAAACCTGAGCCGGGAGCTTTACTATTATTGATGATGGCGGATTTTGTTACACCGCGACACAGCGCGGTGATGGAGAGGCTCCGCCGGAGGATCGAGCTCTTCCGGCAGCATCACAACAGCTGCGAGAACCGCTACGAGAACGCGACGCTGGAGCGGCTGGAGCATGAGAGGCAGCAGACCTTCGCCCTGCACCAGCGCTGCCTGCAGGCCAAAGCCAAGCGGTCCAACAAGCACCGGCAGCCCCAGCCCAGCGGCGACCAGGCCGGACAGAGAGCGCCCGGGAACGGCGGCGGCGGCAGCGCGGAGCTCGGGGAGAGCGGAGGGACGGCGGCGGAGCAGAGCCGGAACAGCACCCTGATAGCGGTGAGTGAGCACCAGACACAGGCGGGATGTTACAGCACACTGCAGACACACTACATCTGTACATAGCACTTAAATGTTTAAGTCTACCGTGCCATGCTTTGCTGTTTTTAGCCGTTATGTCTATTCCTGTGCATGTACATTGAGACTAACAAAACCCGGATTCAGATTCCTTCCGTGTGCACGCACACACTTGCTCGACCAATAAAGCTGATTCTGATTCAGCCTGGTGGAGCATTAATAAACCACCAAGAGGGAGGGCTGTATGTGCTCCAGGCAGCGCTCAGAGTGGCAGCCTGTCTCAGATATTTGGTATTTACAGATTAGATTCAGATTGCTTCATTCACTCCATGACTCTGTCATGTTTCTCATGATGATGATGTAGAGACGATTGTGTGCTCTGCTGTATGAGGCCAGACATTAGTGGTGGGTAAGTGGACCAAATAGTGAAGGGTTATTGCACATACCCTTAATTATGTGGTGTTATCTAAACCGACAAAATCAGCAGTAAGCAGCCAGAGCTCAACTGGTTTACCTCTCATTGTTCAAAGTAGTCTTTTGAAAGTCTCATTTGTGGTATTATCAGTCAACAATGCAGGAGAGTAGCAAGCACAAACACTTTTTACATGATTAAATATTGGAAACTCAACACAACAAACACCCCCTAATGATGAATCAGCACCACTCTTAAACAGTTTCAATGAACTTGTCATCATCTAGCACTGCTAATAAATGTGTAGGTTACTGAGGAGGAAGTGGGTATACTCTCTTACATATTTTAGTGGCTTTTGGCTGAGAGGTGGCTGTACTATAATCAGTCAGAAAATGACCTGTATATACCCCATATACCTGCGTAAACCCTCCACTGCACCACTGGGCATTGTATACTATCTTCAGCGGTATACCCAAATGTACAGCAGATGAGAACAAATCAAGTCAGTGCAAATCAGTTTACTTTGAGCTGAGCATTATAGACAAAATTAATGACATTATATGAATATGGATTTATGATAAAGAATCAAAAAGGCACGTGGTCAAATGAGACTTACGCATCTCATTTAGCTAGGTGTTGTGTTAGTGTTTTACTGGAGTATTTTATCATTTAAAAGACATACTCTCAAATTTATACTGTGACAAATATTTAACATAACATGTAAGTGTTTACAGCTCAGCAGCAGTAAAAATGAAAAAGTTAGGTGTTTGTGTTAATAGGTTAAATAAGCAGTTGGCCAGAATGTTGATTTACATAATAAGTGTGAGCCACAATTCACACGTCACCTCACATTTATACAGAGAGACTCAATAGTCAAGTGATATATTTAGCTTTGATCGATGATCTAAATTAAATCAGTATTTGTCTGATGGCATCTGAGGAAATCTTGCACTGTCAGTTTGTGGTTTGACAAAGATGTTAAGAGTAGATAATGAAATCTTGAGACTGTTAGTCGACTTAATTTCCTGTGTGGTGAAGATGTTTTTTAAATGCTGCCTATCTGTGGTAGGGGTGAAAATCTTTAGGCACCTCATGATTAAAATCTGATATAGAGGGTTAGAATGGGATTATAGAATGATTATTGATGCTAAAACATTTTTGATTCATAAACATGATTTATTTTTCTCACTGTGTGACTACTTGTTACTTTTAGCGTATTTATAATGATCCATAAAAAACAGATTCGTACAGATGAATTTACTTTCATTATCCTCTATTAATACAATAGTAGGGAGTTTGAATGTGAACACACTGCACGTTTTACGTCTAGTAAGTTTCAACTGTAAGGAGCGTACAGCCTGGTCTTACAGACTTGTTAGAGGCGATCGTAATGTTGAGAATTGGGTTTTGAATTTCAGATAATTGACTTTTCTGCATTGAGACAGAATCTTTCAAGAGAGAATCGCAATGCTTCTAAGAATCATATTTTTCCCCGACCCTGTCAAGTTGATGTTTTCGTGTGTTGTCATGTTGGTGAAGGTGTTTCTTTGTTTGCTTGTGTTGTGTCTATTTGCAGTCTTGTCTTTCAGGGCCACAGTAAGAACAGGCCTAAAACAACACTTAGTACCAACGTGCAACACGTCCAAATCCTCCTCAGTGACACTGTTACAAACACACTGACCTCCAGTTTGACAGTGAGCTCTAAACATCAGACATTTGACTGATTGATGATCTGTTTCTGCACTAAAGCATCTGATCATCAAAACCCTTTCACTGCTGTGTGTCAGTGTGTCTGTATGTGTCAGTGATTGACAGAGGAAGTGTTGTTTTGTGGCTGTCAGGTCACATGACCTCTGTGTTTCTGGCTGTGGTTGCTTTCACAGACACAGACTGGATTCGTTCAGCTTCTTCATGACTGTCCTTAAGCACAAAAATCCCAGATACCAAAACCAGACCGGTTTTTAAGGCTTGGGCCTCCCTTTTTGTTTTAATATTTTAGCAGGGTAGGTGCAGAACAATAATTCAGTTTGCTAATTTACAGAAAAATAGAAGTCTGTTAATCATTTAACTGATTAGTTTGATTTTAAAAAAGGGCACATGTATGCAATTCTCTGCTTTTCTCCATCATATCATTTAGACTTATTCACCGTGGGGTTTTAGATGGTGTTCAGGTCAGACTGTTGAAATGGACTCTGGGAACTGACATTTTATAGACTCAACAAAAAGCAATTTATCAGTTATACAGCTACAAATTCATGTATGATTGTAGCCCGACATGTTTGCATATGCGTATGATTAAAGGTGCACTTGTGATCCAAAGATAAACCAAACTGCAGCTCAGCCCAACACCAAAACTGAAACCACAGGATTTAAATCTGCTGTCACTTCCAACCTGATTGCAGAACTTAATGCAGACACTCGCACTAACAACTAAATCTCAAGATAGTAATATTTAGTCATGCTGTTTAAGGTTTGCTTACATCAGCAGTGTCTTTAAACACACACTAGTATGTTCCCTTCAGTGCCATACAATTCTTAATTTAAAATATATAACTCTTCATTAAGATATGCCTGATTTATTCAGTCAAAACTTAAGCAAAGCAAATTGTTCCTCAGTTTGGTTTTGTAGTTGTACTCCTCTGCTGTATTACAGTCTGTTAACGTCTCCACTGGTTCTGCATGAATCCAGACAGACTGACAACAGGTGTGTGTGTGTGTGTATGTGTTAGCAGAAACTCAGCTGTTAGAAAACAGAGGAGTGGAGTGTAGAAGAGTCCAAAGTCCATCTGATAGTTGAGTCTTAAAGCAGGTGAGACTGCCGGTGGGATTTATCAGGTTTAAACCCGCAGCTCAGGACACAGAACAGGCTGCAGGTTTACACCAGGACTTCAGCTATCTGTTGTGAAAGTACAGCTCTAATTTTTTACATTAATCAAACTGCGTTAAAACAATTTGTCAAACTAATGCACAGAGAGAAAATCAGAGAAAATCAGAACTTACAAGTCCTTAAAGATGGTATGAAAGACAGGCCACTAAGACTGTGTTTACTTTCTTTGTTTCCAGGTCAATTTTTGTAGAGACCTGTGTCCACAGTGAAACACCACAACAATGTGAAAATGGTTAAATCTCTTCTTCTTCATTGTCTTTTTTTAAGTTAACAAACAACAAAACTGCATCAAAGCCAGCAGGAGGTGAGGAGTGGGGCGCACAGCTCAGCTGACACAGTCAATTCATGGTCGCAAAAATATGTAATTACAGAAAAAGTTTAAGGTGACAGAAAGTTGTCCTCTTAACACACAACAGTCTGTAACTCTGCAGAGATTCAGCTGGTTCTACCTCCATTCATTCTCCTCCTGCTCTCTGATCACCATCACTGTTTTAATTCAGCTCATAAACACTGCATGTTAAACGGCTGCTGTGCTGCAGATAAAATTGTTATTTTAGAATCACATATCCAGGTAATGACATGAGCTCTGATGTGTGTCTGGCTAATATAATTTAATGATCAGTGGCATTTAAAATGATCGATAACAGTGAAAGTTACAGGCACAATTAAACACCAAGCTGGTGTTTTAGGATTTATAAAGCTCCTTTCAGTCTGCACAAAACCCACCAACACCTGCTAACATCTGTCTTTTGTATGTAGTGGAAAAGGTTTTAATTGATGTTCACACCTGGGTCAAATGACTGTGCAGTAGTCACAGGTATTTTTCAGCTCCGGCTCCAATCGGCATTGATAGAAATACAACATGCGGGTGAACGCGCTTCTTTTAGCCCCTTTACCAGCAAGATGCGATGACACGCCATCACAAAAAACACCTGTCTCTGTCCAATCAGCACTCAAACATCGTTCCCAATTAGTCTGCACTGAGTTCGAGAGAGGAAAAAGAAGTAACCATGGTAACATTTTCACTAGATCTCCATGCAGCTTTCTACTGTTTACTAACCTGTTTCCAGTCTGTCCATCATGTCGAACATGACACACTAGTAAAAGAAAGGCATGCTCATCTGCTGCAGTGCCTTGCACACAGCTCTAGTCTCTTGGTAATGGTAAGGGGGTTATGGCCTATTTTTAGTGGGGTTTCCCATGTTTAAAAAAACGTGTACACACACTAATTGGAAAGGGGGTACAAGATTTACCTTGAGGCTGTTTTGGATCGCTGTTCTTTGGTGAGAAAAATGTTGTTTTAGTGTGGATGAAGGGCTGAAACTGAGAGAAGCAGACGTGTTTACAAATAAAACCAGTTCAATATGGATGTACACAAAGGAGATGCCAGTGGTCCTTCAGGGGGTTTGGTTTCTTTGGGTTTTGTGGTTACTGAGGACTTTTTAGGGGTCCGTAATGCAGTTCTGGTGACCACTGACAATGCACTTGTAGTCATTGCAGAGGTTCTTGGAGTCCTTAAGTAGTTCTTAAGGGTCTTTTTTAAGGGTCTAGTATCTATTAAGGAGGTTTGAGGACCCTTCAAGAGAATGTTGTGGTCACTCGGGTGTTTCTGGGGCTTCTTTAGAAAGTTTTGGTGTCTTTAAAGGAAATTGTAGGGTTCCTTTTAAGAGCTTCCATTAGTGCTGAGAGATATGGACCAAAATTATATCTCCTTATAATCTATATAATATATCCTGGTATTTTCTACATAGTGGGCTAAATATTCAGTTGTAAGTCAAAGCCACATGTGAGATGTCACAAGCACTTTCATTTAAAAGGCAGTGATCAAAATAAAACGCAAAAAATGCAGACGTTTAAAATAAATATGGTTATGAAAAAATAAGGCCATTGTTATTTTTATATTTATTATTATTTATGCACATAGCAGCGAGACAGAGAGACTTTGTTTGTCTGTGTTAAATGGGCCTACATCTTGTGTATGAAATGTCTGTTTTGTCACTGAGCTGCATTTTTATAAACACCTGTATGCAGGCTCTGTCTCAGTAGGTCCTGGGGTCCTTTTCAGTGAAGAGAGGTTCTGAAGCTGTTCTGGAGGTTCATGTTGTAAGAACACTTCCTCACTAAAGACACCATGTTGGGTTCTACTTATGTGTTTCACCCTTCTGTGGATGTCCTTAGTGTCATATTAAATCAGACTGGTATCAGGAGCGCTCCACCCTCTGTATCTAGAGTCAGTTTGTTTCTCAGCGTGAATCTGCTCTCAGCAGGAACAGGCTGACAAACTCTGACTGGAGTCCTGAGAGGTGACTCAGTATGAACAGAAACCCCCCACCGCCCCCTCACAGCTGACTCATCACTGTGAGTGTCGCTGTGTGTGTGTGTGTTGGTCCTGAATACTAACACTGTCAGGAAACGCCTCGCTCTGCTCCATGTCGGCAACATGCTCTGTATGGCTGCTGCAGGAGACGGGCCCAAATAACCTCAGCAGAGCTGTGATTGGCTTCTCTCTGTAGTGATGTCACCTACTGTAGGTCAAAAATCTAAACTAAACATTGTCCATGATAATTAAGTCCCCGAGTCCTCAAATGAGTACTTCCTAATTAACAGCTTCCTAAATTGTTACTGTTACTAAAGTTAGTCACAGTTGTATTTTTATCAAACTACAAACAATATTAATCACAAATAAACAAGTTTCAACCATAAAATCTGATCAGGTTTTGGACCTTGTCCACTTTTGTGTCGGAATCAGCTGCTGACTGTACTGGCAGAGGTGGCTGCCATCTTGTTTTACATGGATTAGAATGTTGTGCAAATTATCCTTCTGCACGTTCACCCACAGAAACCTTGTTATGACTTACTTCCTCTAAATAGTCAAGGTTGATCGTCTACTCACACTCTGCCAGGGCCACTAGATGGGACATAAAAGTGTCCATGAAGGAGGACAAGAGGTCTGAGTGAAGTAGAATGAAGTATACGGTCAAGTAAACCCAAAATGGCCCTCTAATGGGCCTTGCCATTGGTCAGAGGGCTACACATACTAACATACTCACATACTTATAGAACTGGAGTTACATCCAGGTAACTACTATTTACATACTTACTGCAGAAATACACACACATGCACAAACATGACCAATACACATGCATTTAATGGAGATATCCGAGTGAGGGTGCTGCCCATGGTCAGACACCCTGAGCAGTTGGGTGTACGTTGTCCTCCTCAAGGGCACCTCGGCAGTGCCCTGGAGGTGAACTGGCACCTCTCTAGCTACCAGTCCACACTCCATACTTGGTCTGGATGGGAACTCAAACCAGTGACCCTCTGGTTCTCTCTCAAGCCAAGTCCCTTTGGACTGAGCTACTGAGCTCACAGCACCAGGTGTTCCCAGTCGGTCTCCCATTCAAGCACTGACCCGGCTTGACCCTGCTTAGCTTCAGAGTTGGGATGAGATCAGACGTATTCAGGATGGTATAAGCAGTAAACAATACTTTATACATTTACTATGAAAATACATCAGCTTGCATTAAAATACAGCTCAGATACAGACCAGAAAGGCAGCTTAAAAACATTAGTGTCCTCTGATTTCTGTTTACATACCTGGTACAAATTTATCTGTGATGACATCGACCAGTAATATCAGCCAGCAGAGATCTCAGTCTGGTTCTAGCAGTTACTGAGTGTTTACCAGCTCATAGAAGAAGAGACAAAACAAAAAACACAGTAAAAGTCAAATAAACAGCAGTGACTGAAATGTAAAACAACAGATTCAGTGCAAGAAACAAAAGATTCATGCTGGAAAAATGCAATCAAACTATGATAAGCTGACGTAAACACACCAGATATTTTGGATTTTTGTGGCAAAGCGAGAGACAAAACTCTGAGGATGAGTCACTGCGAAGATATTTAGAAGCCTTTATTTATTTCACTGTGATGTTAAATATGCAGACTCGGTTGTTTTAGTCACAACAAAGACTTTCAGTGTCTTCTGAGCAGACTCATCTTGGCTTTAAACATTGCTCTACAAAATGACTGCATATTTTTACTTTGTCAAAGACTGTTACTGGGCACGTGGAAACTTTAGTGTGTGAGTGACTGTTCTGTCGTGTCATTTTAACTTCTGTCTCTAAAAAAAGGTGTTTAATTTATTTTAAATAGACCTTGACATGCCACTAACACAAGAGTGTAAGTGACACAGTCCAGCTTGGTCTGAAAAGAGACATAATATGTGTCTAATTATTAACTGTATGTTGATCATTTAATTGATCAAAGTTGGGAAAATACTCTCCAGAAAGTCCTCTTTTCAAACTTCCTGTTTTATCTGACCAGCAGTCAGAGATCCCAAAGATACTCACATTTATAAATCTGTTGTCAGGAAAAAGATTACTTACTTTACTTTTGATTTAATTTCTTTTATTTTGAAGTAAAATCAATTTACTGACTAGTAAAACTGTCATTAAGATAAAATCAACTACTCTTTTGGCATAATTTCTTTTGTCAGTGCATCTGCTCAGACCGGAGATGCACGATAATATCGGCATGTCATTGGTATCGTCTGATATTGGCTATATAATGAATCGGCCAACATGCTTTTTCTTATTTTACACAATTAATTCTTACTATGCATATTAAAAAGTGTTATATTTCATGTCTCCATCTGCTGGTGGGCCATCACCATAAGAGTATGCATGCATTATATGATGTTAATTCCACTACAGAAAAGTGGATTTATCGATATCAGAATCAGTTATCAGCTAAATGAGTTGTTACATATCAGCATATTGGATATCAGCAAAAATCCAATATTGTGCATCCCCATTCCAGACTGTAGTTATTCTAATTATAGCACTTTTATTTTGTTTTCTTAATCTTTTTCCTTCATTGTTGCATAACGCTGCTGTTCCCTCAGGCCGCCAGCTGAAGTATTAAAGGAAACCCCAAATCACAGTTTGAATCACAGTGAAAAAGATCAACAGTTGACTATTTTTTAATACTTTGCAGTAGTTTTGTAAGAGTGAAAACTCAAAATAGACCCCGTACACTAGATTAGTGCTGCTGCAGTGAATTTCATGCCTTAAACATCATCTCAGCTGGTATTTTTAAGAGGACCTTGTTTCTGTCATAATATGAGCTTCAGACCATTGTGAATACTCGGTTTCCAACATTTTTATTCTACTTTGGCTACAAACTGACATCAGCCCGTAACAGATTTCTTGACAGGGATCGTACTCCGGGACATGCAGAGTACTTGCACCGGCAAATGTTTGTATTGGGTTATAGCAACAAATTTCTATTGTGAAAAATCCCCAATAAAATTTTCTGAACAGAAACTGTTACAACAGGACATGTTCGAGCTAGCCTGGAAATCCAGACCCAAATCTAGAAAGATTTAGGGTCTGGCCATGAGTAATGAAATGGCCCAACTCGAGGGGCGGCACCAAGCATGCATTTGTAAATATCACTGCACGCAATTGGATAACACTACGACCAATCAGAACAATACATGGGGTGACGTATACGCTTAGCTACCAGCGGAGGTAGATTAGACTCTTGGCAAAACAGCAAAAACGTCCTTCTTGCAAAGGAGAGACTCGAGCGCCGTCTTGTGTTCCTCTTTTAGAGAAAAAGCCAAGTCTAGCTCGTTCATTGTAGCGGCCAAAGCTGTTTCAAACAACTGGTTTTCATCCGTAGCCATCTTGCAGTGTTTACTGACTGATTCCGGACTTCGTCGTCACAGCGCTGTCGTCATCTGTTTAGCTCACCTCTGGCCCGCCTATATCAGATACACCGATGTGATAATGATGAGCTTCATTACTGATTGCCAGAGTGACTCGCTGAGAAAGTTCAAATTGTGCTCTCGCGAGAACTCTGGATTTCCAGGCTATGTTCGAGCAGGAATATGTTTTGAAATTGTGGAGTTATTAACATTGGCAACCATGATAACGTGTTCTTGTAGAAACCCAAAATACAAGTACTCTGAAAATTAGCATAATAGGTCCCCTTTAAATGACTGAAAATGTCCATGCTTGTGGCAGATTTCTGTACATAGTCATCTGCTCCAAGTGTGTCCATTACATATGCTGCTACATGTAGCTACATGCTAACATCAGGGAGACAAGTAATCCTTGTTGCTGATGTTAACTTCCCCCTGATTTCAGATCATATTCCTGCTGGAACATGTCCAGTTGTAAAGACTTTGGTTCAGAAAATTATATTGGGGATTTTTCATGGTAGAATTTGCAGCTATACTCCGTTACAATCATTTGCCGGCTGCAAGTTCACCGCTAACATACATGTAGCTACGTACTAATGAAAGTAAAACCAGTAGTCTTGGTTGCTGATGTTTATTTCCTCCACGATTTCGAATCATGTTTCTGCTGGAACATGTCCAGTTGTAAAGAATTTGGTTCAGAATTCTTGGGATTTTTCATGGTAGAAAATGCCGCTATACTTTGTCACAGTCATTTGCCTGCTGCAAGTGCACTGCTAACGTACATGTAGCTACATACTAATGTAAAGGAAAGCAGTAATCTTCATTGCAGATGTTTCTTTCTGATTTTGGATCATATTCCTGCTGGAATGTGTCCTCTTTTGGTGATTTTTCACGGTAGAAAGTGCTGCAGTTCTCAGTTACAGTAATTCCCCGGAGGTAAGTACATTGCTAACGTCAGGGAAACATGTCATCCTGGTTGCTGATGATGTTCATTTCTTCTTGATTTTGGATCCCACTCCCCCAGGATCATGTTCGTTTGTGTTTAGAAGCTTTTATTAGTGATTTTCCATGGTAGAAAGTGCAGCTATTCTTTGTTACAGTCATTCAGCTGCAGAGATGCAGATGTGTAAGACCCGGAAACGGTGACCAATCAGAGCAGACTGGACTTTTTTTAGAAGGGTGGCTTAAAGAGACAGAGTGTTTCAGACAGAGGGTGAATACAGGTGTTCCAGCACAGACAGTATGAGGAAAATAAATGTAAACATGTTTGTAGAAACCCAAAGTACAAGTATAAATGTGAAAGTTAGCGTAATAGTTTGCCTTTATTTGATTGAAACTGTTTAGGATGTCTTGAGTGCAGCCAGTGAAGTTCGACTCAAACCCCCCAAACTGCTGAAATGTCCTTTAGCAAAACACTGACCTCGACTGACCTGTAAACTCCCTGTGGAGAGACACAGCTGTACCAGGGGCACAGTGGTTAAATGGTCACATTACTTGCAGTAGTGACAGTAGTAAATGTTGTAGTATTAATTATAGTATTAACAGTGGTATCATAGTTTTAGTCGTAGTATCGGATGACCAAACATGACAAGTGAAGCTTGCTACAGTCTCCAGGGACTCAAATTCCCAGAATGCCACAGCACTGCTCTGTGCTTTGTGACCCCCACCCCCAGCTCTGTAACCCTGGTAACGAGGAGGAGGAGTCAGACCAGTATTTCAGGTTTGAGAAGCCCAGTGAGTCACCAGAGTTTCCTTTTCCTCGGGGCAGACACACTGCTCTCTCTTTTTTTCTTCTGGTTTCCAGTCACTTGAGCGTTTACTACTTTTTTCCTTCATTAATTCATTAAACATTTGGGCTTTAAAATGTCAGTAAGAAGTGAAAAATGCGAAAAGTGGAAAATGCCACAGGTTCCCAGAGTTCATGGTGACGTCTTCAAATGTTTTAGATTGTTAGTTTACTATCAACCAAAAGAAGGAGCTGGAACCAGGAATTTTCTGCTTTAAATGGTTTGTGAATTATCAAAATTGTTGAAGATTAATTTCCCGTCAATTGACTGATTGATTAGATAGTTTAATAGTTGCAGCTCTAGATCCAGGGACACACACACTAAAGTCAGTCTGTTTCTGTAGTCGTCACCTTGGTGATGTGTTGAAACTTGAGCCTCGTTTCCACCGAGCAGTACGGAACAGATCACTTCAATACGCTTCTTTCTGTTTCCACTGTGAAAAGTTGTGGATGGTACCAACAGAAGCATTCCTTAGCATCCCCATGTTTGGTCCCCCCTCTGTTGGGGTACCTAACACACAGATGTGGTACTAAAAGGTGGAGCTGTGAACACTGCAGTCTGATTGGTCAGTAGAGGACGGTCACTCTGCTCAGGGCTGAGTTGTGTCTGGTTTTGAGGCTCATGTAACCACTGTTCATATTGTGTAGAGTTTTATTAGTAAACTGTAACTATAAAATGAAAGGATGTTTTGCTGCCTCTCACAGCAGCTGGAGTCTGAGAAAAAATAACTTCATTCACTGGGCCGACTGCCGGCAACTTTTAAGGTGGAACGTTAACTTGTAATGTTACTCAATGCATGAGTTGATGACGTGAATCCATCAGCACACCTTAAATTTCACTGTGACAACTTTGACCATCACTTTAGTTTGTATTGTCTCTCTTGAATGACATACACTTTAAGTAATGAGTCTTAAAGTGTTTAAAAATATATATTAATTTTGGCCGTACTATGTGAAGGTCATATATTCTAATCCTCACTTCCTGTGGGCTACAGCAACACTAAACCCCTGAGCTTGCCTGAGAAGGACTAGATGCACAAAGCTGCTATTTTTAAATATTCCATGGAGAGAGACTCTCACTGCAGCCTGTTCTATTTTTATTCCATGGAGAGAGACTCTCACTGCAGCCTGTTCTATTTTGTCGTGAAAATGTGGGCGTGCAGCCTCGTTCTGTGGACGATAAACCAGGTGCAGACTTCCATCTGTGTCACCGCTGATGAGGAAATACAGCGAGTGCTGACGGAGCAGTGAGTGACAACAACCCCGCCCACATTTAAGAGGACTGTTTCTGGTGGAAACATTAGGTTGTAGGTACCCTGTCTGAAGGGTTACTGCTGGTTCAGAAGGTACTGTACCGAAAGTGTTTGGTGGAAACGGGGCTTTACAGGCGCATTATCGTTCCCTTAAGTGAGACTCACCTTTCTCTCCTTAATCCAGACACAAACAGAGCCAGAGCCACTTTCAGTATCACTACCAGGTTGTAAATGTTGCCACTGACTCAGGTAAAATGATAAGAGACGGGCAGAGTCATAGCAGTAATGACATCAGTAGAACACAACCACAATGTGTGACTAAAACTGACAAAATAAAGTAAACTCACTCTAAAAGAAGCTTGTTTTTCAATTCTTAAGTTGCAGTTTGATGTTTGTCAGAGGGTGTAGGTATTGCAGGATTCCCTAGTGTATTACAATGATTAATATACAGCATACTGTATACAACTAGTGTATGTTTGTCATGTTGTATTGGGTTTTCTCTGAATCCATATCTACAGCGGTGCCAAAGTCAAACAGCTTATTTCAGCATTTCTAGTTTGATGCTGGAGCTGCAATGTGCTGGAGGCACATTGAAAGATGAGTTAACTTTAACAGTAAAACAAACACAAAACGCAGAGTGTATGTATGTTCACATGCTTCAGAAATCTTCGATGTTTTGGTTGAAACTATAGCTGGAAATTTGATTTTAAAAACCAGTGTGTTCACGTGAGAGAGTAACTGTATCAGCAGAAACTGAAACTCACATTTGAATGAGTGACTGTTTTCGTCTCTGATCTGCTTTTTCCTCTCACTTCGCGAAAACGTGCAGTGACTTCAAACAACCAGCAGCTCAGCTTTAACTTTTTTTGTTTTCACAAGTGCCGTCTTTACTGTATATCCTGGTGAAATGTCTGGAAGGTATGAAAAAAAGCTGTACAGTTCAAGCCTACTTGTTAGACACTTCAATGATGTCACTGACCCATCCTTCTTTTTAAGTCTCTGCACATCCACACAGGCATTTTCTGTGTCACAACATGATAAAAATGCACCGTTATCACACTTTTCTTTTCCTTTTTAGTCAGTTCCTCAAAGCAGTGCACCAGTGCTGCAGAGGTTGGGCCTTCAGTCCTCTCCTTCCTGTGCATGTACTGTGGGTTATGCCCCAGTTAGCCCAGTTAGGGGTTAAAACCAGACCTGTGTCTGCCTCCACACAGTTTAGGTTTTATGCACCTTATAATCCAAACTGTTTTTGCTGGTTTCGGTGCTACTGGGCAACTAACTGTGTCCAAATGTTTTGATTCTACCATTCTGGCACCAGTCGGGCTAATCAGGAAATTCTCAGCATATTTAGAGGAAGACATCACCTTTGTCCACACTTTGACGCCACTCTGCTCATGAGGCTCAACTTTTTATCTCGTTCCTTGTACTGTAGAGACGATCTGATCAGGTTTTCAGGCTGGATTACAGATCAGTGTTTGTACTTAAATTCATTAGCTGTTTATAATCAGGTTTGTTATCTGAGGACACATTTCCTTTTGCAGTAACAGGCTGCTACAGAGGCAGCAGGTTAGCTACTGTTTGATCCCAAGGATATCATTCCCGTCAGGCTCAGCTGTACTTTATGTTTACTGGAAATTATCAAACCTTAGCATACAATAAGACAGTAAACATGTTCAACATTATACCTGCTAAACATCAGCGTGTTAGTCATTGTCACTGTCAGCTGTAGACTCTGTGTTGTTACATAAAACGTCCACAGATTACACACTTCAAAAGCCACAACTTTGCAATGCTTTATTACATCCAAATATAATTCTCCAAACACCTACTTTCATTTGAAATTACCAGTACCCAATGATCTACAGACACCACCAGCCCAAACATACTATCTGCCAATAGCTGCTGTGTTGTTTACAAGAGAAAGTCACGTAAAACAAAAGGTTTCTATGGTCAGGCATCGGTAGTGTCAAGTTTCATGTTATTGTCAGATGCACAACAGTTACAGAGAAGCAGCCGTCAGCAATTAACATCTTAGATCTGTAGATATGTGTACAAAGAAGAAGTTGTGTATGTGCAGAAGTTGAATTGTAAAAAAAATACAATATGTATTAGTGGTCGACTGTTATTGCAAAGTGAATAAACTGGAGACAGGAATGTATTTCTGCAAGAAGTAAATAGGCGATATGTACAGAGATGTAAACAGGTAGTAAAGTGACGATATAAAGGTGTTTTATATGTGTCAGAGCCCAAAGTTAAAACCAGGCTGTTTCCATCAGTCTGTTTCTGTTTGTAAACACCAGACCGAGCTTCACCTGGATTCACCTGTCGAGTCTTTTCCGCGAAGACCGAACAGGTGTTGAGATTCTTTGATAATCGCACAGCAAGAGCGTGTGAGGATCAGCTGATGCGGAGGCAGCTCTGAATGTTCCCATCAGATCCGGTGTTGTCCTGCAGAGTGAACAGATCTGATCTGCTGACTGCTCTGAGGAAGCTCTTTGTTATCTGCATTATGTAAGCCTGCCTGCAGCTGATTCTATTATAGGCAGCAGCTCACAAGCTTTTTTCACTCCTGTCGTCTGCTGGCTTCAGCTCTCATAATTCTGTCCATTCAGCTGCAGCGCCCCCTGCAGCTGGAACGCGGCTCCTGCACGATACTGAAATAGAAATTCTGTCATTATTCAACAGCTGGCTTTGTTACTCAGCACTCCCAAATAACCTCATTTCATGATGCAGATGTCTAAATTAAGACAATTACAGCTGCAATTGTTGCTTAAATAGTTTGGAAATAAAATCATCAGATTAAAATACAACTATTTTCTAATCGATGAATCAGTGGTCGTTTCCTTTTAAGCAAACATCCACTAGTTCGAGCCTTGAAGTGAAGATTGCACCTTGGGCTCTGGAAATTGTTATGGTTGGACTAAATGATTAAAAAATAAGCAGCCAACGCATTAATTATGAATATAATCGGTAGTTGCACCCTGTAAATAGTTTCAGGAATTAGCCGGTGTCAAAAACAACTAGGATAATAGAGATGCATTGAAAGTAATTTATAGTTTTTGCAACTTGAAACTAAATATGTCAAGTAGAAACTATAAGTAAAGGGTTCCTACGGTCATGGAAGACCTGGAAATGTCTTGGAATTTCACAGTCACATTTCCCAGGCCTGGAAAAGTCATTGAATTAGTAAAAAAATATTTAAAGTTTTGGAAAAGGCATGGCATTTTGTTGTGTTTGATTATATTGTGACAGTAATCTTCCGTAGATAACCTTCCATGTAATTTAATATAACCGCAAATTTATTTTCTGAAGCTGTTGACTTAACATAGCTCCAGTATGTGTCAATGTGTGACAGCATTTTGTTTACCGTCACATGCGTTTTCATTTCCCCCCACTTTCCGTGTCTTCCTCCATGTATGCCAACTAACTGAAATTATGTTAAGTGTTTGAGTCTGATACGGGCAAGTAGGGCAAGAATTAAATGTTATTACTGGTCCTTGAGAAGTTATGAACAAGTGTTGAAATATTGTCTATGAAAATGTGTTGGAACCCCGTAAATATTTTAACTCTTAATAATTTACAGATTTGTTTCTTAAACATCAGCAAATATCTAAGTCCAGAGCTTCGATGTGTCTCTGCAACAGGTTTAAATCACTTTTTCTTGTTAATAACATGTTTTTTTAAAATACGTTTTTGGACTGTTATCCAGACTTCCTCAGCCCCCCTCACACTGTGCATGATTGAATTTGTTGCTCAAAGACACATTAGCAGGGTTGGGGTTTGAACCCTCGTGTTTGTGGTGTGGTGATGGCAGAGTGTTACTGCTTTTACTAATTCTCGATCGTTCTGTTTGGTCCTCCAGCTGCAGGAGACAGTGAAGAGGAAGTTGGAGAGTGCCAGTTCTCCGCTGGGCAGAGATCAGGTCAACGGTTTCAGCGACGGCTTCCCTCCCAACAAGAAGGCCTGTCTGGACAATGGCACCACCAACGGCTCCCCACTGGACTCCAAGCTGGGGATCAGCGACGCTCTGAACTCTAACGGGACCCACGCGCAGGCTGGGGAGTCAACGGACGGCGGCAGGGAGGCGGGTTCGGACTTCCAGCGGAAAGAGATGAAGCAGGAGCCCGATGACATCCTGCCCATCATGCCGCCGTCGGGAGGAGGCAACAACAGCCTGTTCCCCGACCTCAACCTGAACGAGCAGGAGTGGACGGAGCTGATGGAGGAGCTGAACTGCTCTGTGGCCTACGAGGACATCCAGGACATTCTCAATGACGGGTTTGAGGACCGTAAAGACCCTCTGGAGCTGGTGCCGACTCCAGGTGGTGCTGGGGCAGGAGCAGGAGGAGCAGCAGGTGGTGGGGGAGGCCAGTCCTCACAGGGTCTGCTTCCTCCAGATCTGGCCAGCGTTAAGACGGAGTTCTCCCCGGCCTCGGTGGCTTTCGAGCAGGACTCTCGCACTGGCTCCCCCCAGGTCAGGTCCACCTCCTCTGGGCCGCCTCCTCACCCAACCAGCTCGCCAGTCGCCTCCTCCTCCGCCTCTTCCCCAGCTCTGCCCCCATCCCAGCCAGCTCCTCCACCTAGGCAGCTTCAGCCTCCCCCCAACCACCTTCTCCCTCCAGGACCCCCAGTGCCCAAGGACCTGTCCCCTGCCCAGCAGCTCCAGCAGCTGGCTGCCCAGCAGCAGAGAGCCCAGCACCTCCACGGTCAGATGCAGCACAAACAGCCGCAGCCGGGGACCAAGTTCCACAACCAGGGGCCCCATGCCCACCCCCCACCTTGGCCCCAGATGGCCAACACCTCTCAGAGTCCACTAGGGGGCGCGTTTGGTATGGACAAGCCCACGAGCCCCTCCCTGTACCCACAGGACTTCAACCCCAACGCTCAGAAGCAGCTGCTGATGCCCGGTCAGCCCAACAAAAGCTCTCCCAAGGCAGGGGCCGGCAGCTACATGCCGGGGCCCACTGGCCACCCCAACATGATGGGTCACCCGACGTCAGGGCCACCCCTCAGCCACCAACCGGCGCCAGGGGCTCAGGCCTCAGGCGCCATGCCGAACTACAACAACACCAAACCTCTGACGCACTTTGAGGCGCCGCGGCCCCCCAACACCCAGAGCCAGAACAAGGCGGCCCTGCTGACGCTGCTCAGACAGCAGCAGATCAAACAGAAGAACAGCATGAACTTCCGCCAGCACATACCGCACTCACAGGTAAGAACACAACGAACACCATCACTGCATCACATCAACAGCACTAAAACAGCAAGGTAACATCACCAACATTAACAATAGAGTTAACTTTAGTTACTTGAATATCACAGAATGTATAAAAACAAATATGAGAGTCATCAGAGGTCAAAGTGACACTGCATCAGCTTCCTGTTATCATGTGAACAAAACTGCTCCTGCCACAGAGACACATTCTTCCAAAAGTATACAAGCAACATGGCAATGTTTTGACAGCTAAAATTCTGATTAGAACAAGACTCCATAAAAAATATAGTGAATTTATGTAATCATTTATTATATTTAAGTATTAAGGTTCATTTTAAACCTTACATTGGATAAAATATTTTACAACAAGTGCATCATCTGGTAAAAATGATGAGAACTGCTGAGAAAGAAAACCCACATCTGTGGCTGACAGTGTGACTTCAAAGGTTTTTAATTGTTGATAGTTTTGGAGTTAAACTTCTCAGCAGCAGATGCTAACTGTAGCATCCGTGCTAATATCACAACACTACAACAGTGACTGTGCCGACTGATCAGAGTGTTTCTGCTCTGCTTTCATAACCAGGCCGGCAGCACATTCCTGGACTGAACCACACGCACACACACACACACACACAAAATCCTTCACACTGCAGGTTGTTTCTATAAAGTCTTAAAAACAGTTTTATAGTGAATCCTTACGATACAGAACAGACTCCCTGGCTTTAATATTAAATGTAACACACACTGAAGGTATCTAATAAATAAACCCAGGTCCCCACTCCCACACAGCTGCACTGGACTGATGAACGATTGAGTCTGAACAATGAGGGTCTGTTGCAGCAGCAGAGTCTCCTGCTGTCTGATTCAGTTTGGACACAGTCACTACTTAAAAAACTCTATGTACCTAAAGAAAGAAGAGACATTAGCTTTCCTTAAATTCAGCGTGGGCGTACAGGACACATGGGGGGGGGGCAGCGCTGTAACTCTGTCAGGATTTGAACTGACTCTAGTCTGTTGTCTTTGTTGTCTCTGTCAGCCACAGAGGCTTCCTTCTTCACTGTGTTTAACTTTGACCTCACTGGACCAAGAGAAGTAACTTTTAAGATTAACAGTGTGAAGTCCTGCTAGCGTCCCCTATGGGCCAGACCGGCTCCAGACCAGATGACTGTCGCCCATCTGAAAAAACAACTCAGCCAATCACAGATTAACAAGATGGCGATGTCATCTCCTTGTGCCGCAGCCAGAAAAATATGAAACAGAAATATGTCACCAAAAGTGAACAGTAATTGTGTATGAGATGGATGGAGCTGTACAAGGTGTTCATCCACTAAAATAAATTAGAAATGGATAAAAAAAAAAAGTTTAATTTTGCTTAAAATGTTGTAGTTGAAACATTTTAAATAGTAAACGTAGTGAAAGAAGTTGAAGTGGCTTCAGAACAGTTAATGGAAGCAATATAAACGCAGTTAACAGAAGAAGTTGAAGTGACAGTGAAAACTGTGAATGAAAGAAGTTGAAGTGGCAGTAAACACAATTAACGAAATAAGTTGAGGTGTTAGTCAAAATGCAGATAACGAAAGAAATTGAAGTGACTAAAAACAATAAATGAAATAAGTTGAGTTAGTCAAGATGCAGTCAACAAAAGAAGTTGAAGTGGCAGTAAAAACAGTGAATGAAAGAAGTTGAAGTGACTGTCAAAATGTAGTAAACGGAATAAGTTGAAGTTGCATTTATTTAACAAAGAAAGTAATGTGGCAATGAAAACAAAACAATTAATGAAAATAATGGCAATTTAAAAAGTTAACGAAAGAAGTTGAAGTGGCATTAAAAACAATCAACAAAAGAAGTGTAGGTGGCAGTGAAAACGGTTAAAAGACGAAGTGGCTGTCAAAATGCAATTAACGAATTAAGTTGAAGTAGCAGTAAAAACATTTAACAAAGAAAAATTAAAATGGCAATGAAAACAGTCAATGGAAGAAAGTGGCAGTTGAAAAGAGGTAACAAAAGAAGTTGAAGTGACACTCAAAATGGAGTTAATGAAAGAAGTTGAAGCTGCGGTAAAAATATTTAACGAAAGAAATTAAAGTGGCAGTTGAAAAAAAAACAGTTAATGAAAGAAGCTGAAGTGGCAGTGAAAACAGTCAAAGAAATAAGTTAACAGAACATGAAATGTAATTTAGTATAATATATATGATAATATTTATTTATAATGTATAACTAAATATAAGTCAGTCCAGCACTCAGACTCTGTCACACTGGTATCCACAGTGAGTCACACTGGCCTGTGGTTGTACTGGTTTCAGTCCAACAGGTGCAGATGAAGACCAGTACAGAGCAGTTTGTTGAGTGGAGGTGAAGTCAGCCTGCAGCAGGGAGGCCTTTTGTTCAGCTGCTTCAGACCGGCCTGGGCCCCACGCTTTAACGTGCACTGACTGTGTGTGTGTGTGTGTGTGTGTGTGTGTGTGTGTGTGTGTGTGTGTGTGTGTGTGTGTGTGTGTGTGTGTGTGTGTGTGTGTGTGTGTTGGTGAAGCAGCTGGTTGCTAAGGCTCACACGGGGGGTGAAGGGAGGCAGTGACAAAGCAGCCTTTCATATTCTCTCTGTATTTAAATATAGCTGCTGCTGCTTGTGTTTTTCCTCTCTGCAGTCGGGACGCTCTGTTCCTGCTCAACTTCACTTAAAACTTATACTTACCTATATTTGTACAAACTTAAGTATTTCTCCTCCTCCTCAGGCCTCCACACAGTTCTGTCAGCAGTGATGAAACACACACACACAGTACACTACAGTACTGTACAAGTACTTCAAAACTGTCCTGTCTCTGCTTCTTTACACTTTTACTACACTTCATTACAGAGGGAAATATTGTACTTTTGACTGCATCACATTTATATGATACACGTAGTATTTAGCAGATTCAGATTTATGACACAAAATGAAATCAACAAATAAATTATGATATGTTAATATGCAAAGAGATAACTAAATAAAAGCTACCAGTCAGGGTATAAAGTAAAAAATGCATTTTACACACAATTAAAAACATTTTAACATGTTCAAAAGTAGCAAGCGAACACTTTAAAATGATAAAATATAATAAATAAAATAGAAATTTAAAGAATTTGAGTAGGATTCAATAAAATAGATGTGTTGTGTTTGGGTTTGTAGTCCTGGAATATCCTGGAATTTGACAGGATGCTGTTCTTTGGAGGAGGTTTGGGAAAACTGTTGAATCATTTTAGAAATATGGAGAATATTTCTGCTAATTATTGTTCATTTGTTGCAAAGAGTAGGCCAATATGTTTGTTGAAGAAGAAGAGGAAGAATTTCTTTATTATTTATTTATCTGACTCTACATGAATGAATGAACTGAATTTTTGTTTGGGTCAGTACACTCCGATCTGTTATCACAACCCTCCAAACATTGATAACTACATCGTATTGATTTATGTTTCTGTCAGGACCAGAACTCCTACCCTGCTCCCCCACACGGCCCGGGCCCCGCCAACACCATGGCGTCTGCGCCCGGAAACAACGCCATGGCAGCCCAGCCGGGGGCGAACGCCATGGCGGGTAACCACAGTAACGCAGCGTACTTGAGCAACCAGGCGGCGGTGGCGGCGGCACTGAAGCAGCAGCAACAGCAGCAGCATCAGCAGCAGATCCTGGAGCAGCAGAAGCAGCAGTACATGCAGAGACAGCAGCTCATGGCCGAACAGGTAAACATGGAGAACAGATATGTCTGATTGTGTGAGCACGTTTTTATTCACTGTGGGACGTCATGCTTTATGTTTAAACCTGCTGTAGAAGAAAAAGTGCCAGCCTGTGAACATATTTTGACACTAGAGGGAGCTGATTGTTTATAAAATCATGTCACAGCTTTGAGCCTCCTGATGCAGCTGTGAACAGAGTCAGGACTGCTCTGGGTTTATGTTGTGATCCTTTAAGATCTGACATGTTTTTCCACGTGTTCATATTGTGCCTGAGTATAACGGGACTACAATAATGACAACCCCAGGAAGCTTTTGGGGAGGCTGTAAATATCAAATATCAAGCTGATAAACATCTTAGCTCATTATTATCAAACTTTAAACTTAATTCTAGCTCAGCGTCAGGACAGTGGGTCCGTTTGGGGTCCTCTAGTTACTGACCCATATGCCTCACTCATTAAAATGTACTTTCTGTTTTTGCACCTCTGCTCATTTGCCAGGAACGCTGCTTTTGTTTCATTAAACTAGTTGTTACTGTCCTGTTGTTTCTAAATAGTCTGTCTGTTCTGTGTGTGTGTGCAGGAGAAGCAGCGGCAGCAGGACCAGCAGCTGCAGAGACACCTGACCCGACCTCCCCCACAGTACCAGGACCAGCCGGGACAACCGGCCAATCATAACCCTTTCCCACAGCAGCCAGTCAACCAGTTTACAGGTAGGAACACGATCAGCGTCAGCCAATTGGAAGGACATCAGGGGATTAAAATAGTGATCAGTGTATACCGTAGAGTTTGATTTTATAGAGCATTGATGAAGCAAATTTTATAGAAATGAATTTCAGAGAAATCTTACAAATCATGAAATGAGTTTGATTAGCTGCATTGTTTTAACACATCCAGAGGTATTTATGGGATAGAAACCTCAGTATAAACAGTATCAGGGCTGCACCAGACTCAGAGTTACGCCAGTCCAATACAATTTGGCCGTTTGATACAAATATTATTATTATTAATAATAACATTTCTTTTTCTTCCATATAAAGTTTTAAAGTTTGAAGCAGACGTTCAGTGTGACAGCTGCATTCATGTAATATAGTAAACAAGCTAACGGCGCTGGATGGATCAGAAATGTGCAACAACATTTTATGCTAACACTAGATGTCAAACAAAAGTCAGAGAGTGTGTCATATGAAGTACCTGTGAGGTGTAAATTCACCACTTCAAAGCAGAAGAGAGAAGACGATGTTATCTTAGAGCCGCACCACGTCCGCAGGTGTCTGCACCAAAGAGAAGTGTGAGGGTCAAGAGCGGCAGATCTAAACAGCACAGACACATTTGATGCTGAACATGAAACAAACATCTCTCACTCCAGACAGATTCTACCATTTAAATTAGGGCTGCGAAGGTACTTGTGTAACACGCAGACCACATGGTATGTAGACGGATGCATGTTATGCGGAGTTCATGCGAAAGCTCTGCCCATAAACCTTTAGCAGCATGTGCTTAGGTTAGCACAAGGGGATTGGCGTGCCAGTCAGTCACAATATGGTGAGCTCAAATGAACCACTGG
The DNA here is from genome assembly GCF_006386435.1 of Epinephelus moara. NCBI lineage: Eukaryota > Metazoa > Chordata > Actinopteri > Perciformes > Serranidae > Epinephelus > Epinephelus moara. The sequence goes on from NC_065509.1 coordinate 41,908,400, forward strand.
AGCTGGAAGACCTGTCTGTGGGCTCCTCAACAGCTACAACTGCAGCAGAGAAAGATGAGGGTGGTGTGTTGGTGTGGCTCCACCGTTGAAGGGATGTGATAGAAGCACATTCAGCACGCTAATGCATATTCACTGGCATCAATGGATGAGTGTTTGGATGCTTTGAATGTTTAAATATTGACTGCAAAGCTTCTGTTCTCATTTTGTTTGAGGCTTGTTGTGGAAACTACCACTGGACTTTCTCCATTTATATCTGCCATTTGTTTCAAGGCTCATTAAGCATTTAACCGGCACATTTTCAGTGTCTCTCTGAGAACTTAAAGCTCCACAATCAAACCTGTGCAGCAGGTGTTTTTAGTAACACAGTCAGGATGATCGTGTCTGACGTCATTAGGTTACAGGAGTCACTAGTATGGTTCTACTTTAGAGAGGACTTAGAGACTTCATAGTGACAGCAGAGATCAGCTGGAAGCTTCAGAGAAACACCTGAATCATCCAGTATGTGCATGAAAGCTGTGAAATAACAAGAACCTCACACTGTCAAGTTTACGTTACAATATTACATTCATACGGTCCTATATATTGTGATATCAACACAGAGAAAACCCACAAACTCTGTGCGTGATTCATCATAATTCACCCGAGAGAAATATTTTATCCATATTTTCTGCTGCTCCGATCACGCCCACATTATAGCTACAAGTCTGAACATTACTCGCCTTTAAGAATAATGCTCATCTTGCCTTTTGAGATGATAAAAGCTAATAATAAACTCATGTCATGGTGTAGCAGGTATTAAGATTCAGGAAACAATGATTCAGTTACTTAATTTGTAATAGTTTTCAAACTGTGCTCTGAGATCACTACAGTATTTTCTAGAGCAATAAAACAAGGAGAACAACACAAATAATTTGAGCTGATTGTTTTAAATTTGAGGTTTTAAAGATTTTGGAGTTTATTTCTATGTATTTAACTTAATAAAACAATTTACTTTGCTTTAGAACAAAAGGAAACATGATATAAATCCAGGAATAAACATTAAACATTTACTGTAAAATCATTTGTAGCACAAAAATATGTTGGTTTTCAGGTCTCACTGAACCTGAGCACAGTTATATGGAAGAAATGATAAACACCAGAGCTGCTGTTTGCTGTTTGGTAAAATGAAGTTATATTTTGATCTGTGCTGTTTGTGCAGACTCAGTTTTATCAGATCTATTTGGAGCAGGCGGTCGTTGTTGTTGTGACGTTCAGGACAAATGTTTCTCGGTGTGTGTGTAAATGATGCTCACCGCTCATTTGAATGGAAAATAACAGCAGCCGTAGTGTTCTGATGATCTGCTGAGTCTGTTTGTTCTCAACTGTCCTGATGCTGCCACATTAAACATGAAACTACCGTCTGTGTTTAATGATGATAGAGAAATAAAATCATCGTTTACAGCTTCGGCTGCTGCTGGGTAATTAATAACGTTTTATGGCACTTGGTTGAAAGCTGCATTTACCCAACACCTAACAGCAAGTGTCAACGTTTCATTGAGAATTATTCTGTGTGTTATGTTTCTCATCAGAGCTAAACGATTGATTGATTTGCTGATCGACAGAAAATTACGCTGTTTTGATAATTCATTTAAGACATTTATTATTTGGCTAAAATTCCCAACCAGTTTCTTGTTACCGCGTCTGTAACGTGATGATTTTCTGGATTAAACTGAAAATCTTTGAATCTGTTGCTCTAAAGAAACCAACATTTTAAAAACTTGTGATCCGAGGAAACTATGATCAAATTATTCTCTGATATTTATAGACAAAACAACTAAGTGAGAAAATATTCACCACTAATGAAAATAATAAAGTTGCTCTTGTTTACACAGATAAATGATGTCATATTTAGTGATGCTGTTTACAAACACTTGTCTCTTCTCTTCACAGCTTCCTCTCAGCCAATGGGCAGCGTTGGCTCCATGGGAGGCCCCTCCCCCAGCTCCCAGCGCATGTTCTCTCAGAACCAAGGCATGATGGGTATGAGCATGGGGCCTGGCGGCGGGCCCACAGGTGGTGTAGCTCCGCCCTCAGCGGGGAATCAAAGTGACATCAACCTGTCGGCCTGCGGGGGCGGAGGAGGCGGGGCCGGTGTGGACGTGCAGCAGGTGCTCTACAACAACATGAACCTTCACACTAATCACCCGGCCCACCCGTCTCACCCTCAGCAGCAGCCTGGCCTGCAGCGCCAGCCTCTGGGCCCCATGAGCGCGTCCTACCGGCAGAGCCTTCTGGCTCAGCAGCAGCAGCATCTGAAGGCGCAGCCCAATGCCGCCATGTTGAAGCAGCAGCAGCTGGCTGCTGCCGCTGCCCGCATGCCGAGCTCCATGCAGAACAGTATGGGAGCAAGCCTGCCTGGCTCCATGCCCGGCAGCATGCAGGGCACCCAGAGTGCCGCCTGGCAGCAGCAGCTGGCCAACCAGCCGCCCTCCAGTAACGCCGGCCTGCCCCCCAACGCCTTCAACAACCCCCCTAACGCCTTCCACATGCAGCAGCAGTCTCGCATTCCCAAGATGCCGCCTGGCGCTGCACCCTTTGGTGCAAACCCCGGCGGACGTCCTATGGGAGGTCTGAACCCCGGCCAGCAGATGATGCAAACAAACATGGCAGCTGCCCAACAGAGGGCGCCGCCCAACCCTCAAAGCCTCGGCCAGCCGATGGCCAATCAGCAGCAGACTCAACAGCAACAGGCCAATCAGAACCAGGCTGTCCTCCCTGACCTGGCGGCGTTCGGACAGCCGCAGGGCAACAGCCGCCAGGGACTGCAGTGTAACCAAGGTTACCAGGTGAGCAGGACTGCCAATCAGCAGCAGCAGCAGGTGTCGTTCGGATACAACGTGGCGTCGGGGAGCTTCGCCGGGGAGAGTGAGCTGGTGGACTCCCTGCTGAAGGGTCAGAGCACCCAGGAGTGGATGGCCGACCTGGACGAACTTCTTGCCAGCCACCATTAGTTGAATACACCTGTCTGCACCTGGAGCACCTGAACCCTGCTGAGCTGAGCGGCTGCACTGCTGTACCTGGAAGACGAGCGGCTGACGACTTTCTGCAGCAGCCATGTTGAAAAAGAGTTCTTGTTTCTGACCAGCACTGTTGTAACGTGTTGACAGAGATGCAGTCAGGGGGCCGGTGTGTTAGCATTAGCCACTCTGCTAACGTTGAGACCAGCCAGCTGATGGTGAATGTCAGTCCCTCTGTGTTTGAGCTGTAACATCTGGCTGACTGGTAAAGTTATGAAGGTCGTTGGTAAACGTTTCTTCAGATGCTGATCTGTGGACAAGCTGTTCGCTGTCCTGATAACGATGAGACTGTGTCACATTTTATCAGGGTAGAATAAATCACTGAAATATGAGCCAGCTGCCAAATCCATTGCAACGCAATGAAGAAACATGAGGATGTTTGGTGTTCCTGCTGGTTAGAGTTCAGTTCCCACAGCAGGCAGAGTGTAGAGTCCTGGTAGTGAATCTTGATCAAAGACCTTTTGGTTCAGCAGACAGTCAGCTGAGCGCCGGAGGTTTGAAATCCAACAGCTGGTAGCAGATAAAACCAGCTCAGTCACAGCTGGAGTCCTGATGTGTGTCATCCTCTTGACTGAGAGGAATGACACCAGGCTTCATTCAAAAATCTGGCAATTTAATGATGAGTTGCTGTTTGCAGAGTTACACACCTGGTAGAACAGTAACTTAAAAGCCTTCTCTGATTCACCAGAGTCTGCTGGTAAATTCGGGATACAGGAGATCCACTGAACACTGTTCATCTATACAAAACAGTTTTCAAAAGTGTGTTTGCTGCCATCCATCAAAGTGTAGAAGAAAACAGGCAAAACAGTTACGTGTTGAGCTGCAAGCAGTTTAGTTTAGCTCCTTTTTATGCTCTTTAACTTCACTATGTTTTATACTCAATTAATCAGTCATTGAGTTTTGATTACGATATCCATAAAGATAGTCACCCTGGTATAAACGGTTTAATAACATCTATGTCAGTGGACCAGTATCTGTTGATTCATGGTCTAAATTGTTGTATCATCCAACGTCAGTCGAATTGCAGTTTCAGAGTGCAGTCACCAGCAACAAAAAAGCATTTCCAAGGTTTTATTATTTTATTTTCTATATTAACAGAAAACTTTTATTTTATGGGCTGATATCAACCAGTTCTGTTTCTACCTCGTGTGTAAATCTGTAAACGAGCCACAGACTGATGTCCAGTCTGCAGATAAGGAGTGTGTGTAAATATAATCCTGTTGCACACCGCAGTGTTTATTGATGACTGGAGACTGAACGGAGGAGGAGTCGTATTAAGACTACTGAAGCTATGGCTCAGTGCTAAACCACTGTACCTGCCCCACAGCGCCACCTACAGACCAGCAGCATCACTCGGTCGCAGTTTCAAAAGCCTTGACGACGGGTCGACTCTCTTACAGTTTTCGTCGCTCAGCGGAGATGAAGTGAAATCACTCTTAAAGTGGAAATGGACAAGTTTTTTGCTTTAACTCATGATGAAGTAAATGCTGATGGCAAAATTAATAACGACACCGTCTGCGTTTAGAGCGGTTCACTTTAAGCCTCACTTCACTATGCAATTCTGTCTGTACTTGGATACAATCTGCGGGAAAATGAAGGCTCAATTTACGACACAAAGGAAGTGCGTCAGCTTTGTTTTCCCTGAAGCTAACGGTAGCTACCCCCAGTTACCAAAGAGTATCAGTGTGAGATCTCTGCAGTCACTGTCCCCAGTAGAGGAAGTGGATGTAGAAACACAGTGGAAAACAAAACGCAGCGTGTCCTCTGCTGTTGGTAGTTTCTGGGCTCTGAGGTGATCCGGTTGTCTTTGTAAAAGTGGCGCCAACAATAATACCACTTGGAAACGTCAGGGGGTGAAAGTTTAAAAGTTGTCTGTTTCCACTTTAAAAAAAAAAAACGCAGCTGATTGTTTCACAGAAAATTAACACGTAAGCATTATGTGATTAAGTCATTATAAAGGGCCATACCGCTGTTTTTGCATGTTTGACACCAGTTTGCTGCCGATCACAAATACTTCTTATTACTGTGACCGTTTACCAAAACATCCTGTCGTGTTTTTAAAGAGGTATTTTCCAGCCTCGACCCTGTTTTCTATAACTTTATATCAAAGCAACTAATGGGAAAAACAGTTTTTAAATTGGTCCAGTACTGAGAGAGAGCGCTGCAGCTTGAAGCCACAAAACAGGATGTAGTGTACCCACTCGGAGAGAAAACGCACTGTCAGTGTCAAGTGCTCGTTTGTCCTTCGACAGGCTCAGTGTCTGACAATGAAAACATTTTCTTAACCTTATGTTGTTTTGAAGTCTCAGACTTTTTCACATTTCCGAAATCCGCTAAATAAGCAGCCATGACATCGAAATTGTTTAGATAACTCTCACTGGGAATCCCACTGGAAGCGAGACGTGAGTGGTGCATAAAAGTCCTGTCATCCAATCCACTCTTGACGACGTCTTTGTAAACGTCTCAGCTGTCTGTCAGCAGCAGCTCCTTGAAAGTTGAGTGGAAATATAACTTGCCTTCACCAGGCTGACAGACAGCAGGAATTTACTGAACCAAAATGGTCCTCATGTCAGCTTCACGGAAAGAAATCAAGTTTGCATGTGCCCACCGTAGCCGGTGAGGGGAAATCACAGCTCACAGGCAGATCGGGAGCTGATAAATCGATGTAGATTTGGTTTGTAAGCAGGGTTGGAAATTAACTTTTTGTTCACCTGCCACTGTGACTGGTGCACTGCTCTCCGTCTTCCTGTAACACATCATGTCTCGCTGGATTTCAGAATGAGACTTCTCCTTGAGCAAGACTTTATAGGTCACAAGAACAAACGGACCGGATTAAGATGAAGATAAACATTTGATTTCTCTGTCGGGATTCTGTCTGTAATGTTGTCAACAATCTGAGCCTGTCAGTGGCAAAAATCAGCACTATTAGTAGATGTAAATCGACGGTGTGAACGTGCGTCTGGTGCTCACACTGCAGCCTGTTTCATAGCTGCCGATTGAGCTGCTCTCTCATTACTGGACCAATTTAAAATAAATAATCATCTCCATAAGTCACTTAGACACAACAATATCAGAAAGGTTGAAAAATAATCTGTCTATTTCTATTTCACTTCAGTATAAAAATTAATCCATCACATCATGTCTGCCCTTTAGTTCTATATTACTGTGGTATCATTTTACCACAACATGTTACTGTGATGAATTAAAAGCAGACGTGATGGCTGAGCCAAAATTCAAACAAGTTAATTTTCATACCGTAGGGAAATATCTGGAAACACACGCCGCTATTTAAATACCAACAACAACACAGCGTGTATTGTTTGACCTGCTGTCGTGTAAAGGGATATTTGTTTTAAAGTATTCATACTGACTGACTGTCTGACTGACTGACTGACTGTCAGACTGACTGACTGAGTGGAATGACTGAATGTCTTTGTCAAGTGTTTTTTTTTTTTGCACCAAAATATCTGCAGTGTGTCATTCACGCTTACATTTGCAGAAAATCTTTTTTAAAAAAAACTCCAAGAAGATTCCAGTTTATCTAGATTCACCAGACTGACGTTCCTCCAGTTTTCTGATCACTTTAAGACGACAGATCAATTAACCAGAGGATGTCTGTGACTCAGCTGATCCTCAGTGAACGTAGCTCCAGTAAAACATGCAAAAGCAGCCGTATGTTCCTTTTTACAATCTGAGCTTTTAGAGCTCGTGTGAAGAAAAGAATTGTGACATGAAACGTGCACACTGACCAGCAGAGACACAAAAGACACTGTAGATCCCACTCCGATGTTTTCTGTTTGTTTAAGATGTAAACGTCGTCAGCATTAAACCGAGTCAGAGCTCCACTTCCTCCCGCTGCACTGAGTCCACAGACCAGAGTCCACCTGTGTGTCCAGGTGTCCATGCTTAGACTCTGAGTCTGCGGGACGACTCCAGTTAAACCACATTTCAAATCAGTTCATCGAACACACGTTGAAGTTTAGTTGTGTGAAACTTTCTGGCTTTAAACTTAAGTTTTCTGACCTGTAAACTTAAACTGAGCTGATTGGGACGTTTTCCTCCTCACACAAAGACTGACTTTACTTTATGTTTGTTAATCTGAAGATTATTTTCTTGATTAATCGTTTGGTCTATAACACATGAGAAAACAGAGAGAATATCCTGTCACAGTCTCCTGGAGCCCAAAGAGACTTCATCAAACGTCTTGTTTTCTCCAAACAACATCTCCAAATCTAAAAATATTCACGTTATTAAAATGTGAGATCGAGGAAAGCAGTGAATCGTCACATTTTAGAACCTGGAAATGTCACGTTTTTGCTTTAAAAAAACTGAAACAATTCGTCATCAAAATAGTCGCAGATTAATTCTCACTCGATTTAACTGACTAATGGTCGCAGCTCCAGTCGGCACAGAAACATGAAGCATTAACCTTGTCTGGTCACGTTTGAAGTTCTCAGTCATTTGCTCAATATTTCAGTGTTTTGGTAAAACTTTTTAGGACTCGACTTCCTGTAGATTTCATGTAAATGCAGGAAGACACTGTTCAGTCTGTGCTACAGTACTGTAATACATCTGTTAGAGCTGCGTTTCAAGTCGAATTGGAAAATGAAATTAACACCTGGTTACTCAGAAATTACTTATAACAGGGTTCCCATCGTCATGAAAATCCCAAAACATGTCTCGTGTCACCAGCAATGACGTCCTAATAAGACTCATTTAAATCTCGTGTTCGCTGTGCTGCATGATCGTTGAAATGTCATTATTATCGTGTGATACTCATGAACCAGACCGGCATTATCGCTTAGGCCACGCCCCATTTTGGGCCACTGATCCACTTGGACGAGGGAGATTGACGGGACATGACTGTGATCAACCTTAAATTATTAAGTTGTTGTTTTGAACGCTCAAGTTCAGACAAGGTCACAAAACAATTATTAGGCATATCAACAAAACAAAGAAATTAAGAAACTATGAAATTATGATCCAAACAAGTCAAATTGCATTGAAATCTACAGGAAGTTAGATTTTCTGGCCTCTCCAAAGGGGCGTGGCCTCGATGTTGTGTGACGTAAGTGCATGTGCCGGTCTGGTCTTTTGGTGTACGCAGGTATTTGGCGGTGGTAGTAAAGTTAGCAAGCGCTAGCAGTTTTCTAATCCACAAATGCCTGGGAAATACATATATGACTGTATCACTATACAGGTCCATGTTTAACTACCTAAATACAAAAATGGAAATGGGGTAAAATATTTGGGCATTATTATCATTATTATTATTATTATTATTATTATCATTATGAAAATTTATGTCAAAAAATCTGCAGGAACCCTGTTGTGAATGGGGACTATTTTGCCCTGAACGTAGCCTCCCAGGCTGTGCACCTCCTCTCATCTAATGCTGCATTCTTAGATGGTTAAATTCAACTTTATTTAGCAACTTTCTTACAAACATGCAGCCCAAAGTGCTTCATACAGCAAAACTGAAATAACATGCAAAAAATAAAGATAAATAATTTTTAAAAATTACAAGACTAAAAAAGTACAACAATAAAATGTTAAAAATCAATAAATAAAAGTCAGTAAAATAAAATAAACACTAGGGATAAAAATCGGGTGAAAAACAATGATTAAGGCTTTAACATGACTCCAGTTAAAAGCAGATAAAAAAAAAATAGATTTGGGGGTTTGAGCAGGTGGAGAAGGTAAAGGGATGGTCTGCCTGGGAGTCTGAATTCAGGCAAAAATGTCCCATGAGCCCAAAGAGGCAAACATTAAGTTAGATATCCTTTGAGCATTAATGTTAACGAACTGACAGCAGATACCCAGTTGTTGTGATGTAAACAAAAAAACTCAAATTAAATGTCTTACAAAATATAAAAAGTATTTCCAGAGTCGATCAGTAAAGAAAATTTTCCTGCTTGAAATTTGGACATTTTTTAGCGTTAAAGTTTTGAACGCAGCTTTTAGCTCCTGAAAAGTTTCCCAAATTCAAAATGTGGCCTTTTTGTTTCCTGTTGTGACGGCGGATAAAAAGCTCAAACATCAAAGTGTTAAAACTACATCCTGTCAGATCGGACGGCAGAAGACGAATTTAACGTTGAACGTGATGTTTAGAGTTGTGTCCTCATGGTTCTCATTATATAAATATAGTCGGACCTTCGCTTCACGTCCGTGTTCATCGTCCGATTCTTCCTCTGCCGTCTGATCTTTTCTCACCGCTAACCGTCAGTCTGTGTCTCCGGCCTTTTTAAGGCGGATCTGTGACCAGGTCGTCCTATTGTTATGTTGTTGTTAAGGTGGAACTGTGACCCGGCCCTTCTATCTACTGTACTGTTTTTGACTTCTTCAAAGAAACGTTTGTTGTGTATTTTATTTGTAATGTTATTATTGCTAAACAATAGCTTGGGGCTGGTTTCACGTGTTCATCCAAATCGCTGCCGACCGATCTCCTGCCGAATCTTCAGCTTCCAGCGTCGCTCGGCCTCCCGGGGTTTCTGGGTTTAACTGTGTAAATGTCTATAAATATATTTTTTTGTATGTATGCCTTTCCTAATGATCTGGAGAAGATAGATGTTATTTTTATATATTGCAGCGGATTTTTTGTAAGTATTTTATACTTTTGATATGGTTCTCTGTAAAACAAGAGTATTATGTAAATATAGTTCTTTAGAAACACGTCTGTTGTCCGTGTCTTTCTGTGTGTGTGTGTGTTGACATCAGGAGGAATGATCTACGACTCGTCTGACATCACTAGCAGTTAATTTAAAGTGAGTCACCTTTTAAAAAACGATGACCACCTCTTACATCGTCAAACCTTTAACATTTTCAGTAAAATTAAACATTAAACATATTAAAGAGCAGATTAAAGGGACAGATACATTTTATAAAGTGAAGTTGTATACAGTGCTTATCCTTAGACAGTGTTACACAGTAGATCAACAGTTTTCATACTTTTTGTGCCCAAGGAGTGGTGACAAATAGGTTAAATTAAATTACATTTTTTACATTTACATCCATTCATTTTCATCCTCCCATCCGGGGCCATGTCTCGGGGGCAGCAGGCTGAGCGAAGCACTTTAGACGTCTCTCTCCCCGAGGTGTTCCCAGGCCAGATGAGACGTATAATCCCTCCAGCGTGTTCTGTGTCTGCCCTGGAGCCTCCTCCAAGAATGGCCACTTTAACGTGGTGGAGGGGTTTGCATGTCCCCGTGATTCTGGGAGCTGTGTTGTCGGGGCTAACAGCCCCTGGTAGGGTCTCCTGAGGCAAAGTGGTCCCAGAGGAGGGGCTAGACTAAGAGTGGTTCAAGAAGACACTGATGAAACGGACTTGTAGAACTTTGAGCACCTCGTCTGATATGGGGAGAGGGTCAGCCTGAAAAAATAACATGGAGCTGCTGCCCTGTGGGCCCACCACCCACGGGGACAGGAGTCAGGATTCGGTGCATTCTGGGCGTGTTGATCCCTGGCGTCACGGATACTGATACAGTCGATTAAAAACTCATCCCTAACTTTTTGTATAGACCCAGTTGAATATTGCAATAATAATGTGTGGTTATCATGTGACACACCATCTGAGAACCACTGCAGCAGATGTCAGCAGACTGGAGTTCAACATGGAGGCTGAGACATCTGCTGTGGAGGGGTCGGACACAAAATGTATTTTAAACACCTAAAAAAGTGGACACCATAATGAGAGTATTTTCCCCGCTTCACCTTTCCATCAGACCGTCTGTTCAGTTATGCCTCTGCCTCCTTTAGCGACAGTGGTAATTGTAATAAGTGTAGCTTATTTGCTGCGTTGGAGGCGAGGCTTAGTGAATTAGAAGCGCGGCTCCACACCATGGAAAACCATTCAGTAGCTGCGGTAGTTAGCCAGCCCCCTGTAGCCGGTGCGGAGC
>NC_065509.1:41923315-41923503 GCF_006386435.1 Epinephelus moara
TCATGCGGATTACTGTTAATTTATTATGCTGATCTGTTCTGTACGACATCTATTGCACGTCTGTCCGTCCTGGAAGAGGGATCCCTCCTCAGTTGCTCTTCCTGAGGTTTCTACCGTTTTTTTCCCCCGTTAAAGGGGTTTTTTTGGGGAGTTTTTCCTTATCCGCTGTGAGGGTCATAAGGACAGAG
>NC_065509.1:41923593-41927687 GCF_006386435.1 Epinephelus moara
TCGTATGCTGTAAAGCCCTGTGAGGCAAATTGTGATTTGTGATATTGGGCTTTATAAATAAAATTGATTGAATTGATTGATTGAAAAGCAGTTAACGGCTTCAGTTCCCCATCTCTGCTCTCGTCAGTCACCAGACTCCATTGACAAAACCAGTGATTTAAGCTCTCTGAACACAGGAGCTGCTGGTCTACTGCTGCTTCAGTCGGTTAGTCAGTTTGTGTCATTGTGTGACTTTGGTGTTTAAAGGGTTCATTTGGATTCACCAAACTAACAATAACAGAAACTAACCAGCTGATGGAGGCAGCAGTCGACCAGCAGCTCCTGTGTTCAGCAATGTAAAATCACTGTTTTTCTCAGTGGAGTCTGGCTTTGAAGAGAGAGATACAACGGCTAGGTGACTTAAATACATTTTATACAATTATATTATACATTTATTATATATATAATATATAATTCATCCCTCTAAATCCTACACACTGGACTTTCAACAGTATCTACTTTGTTGTCTCTAACAAAAGATTTCAACAAAATATTTTTGATCCAAGAACTTTTATTAATGTTTAAAAGCAGAAATTCTTTGTCCAGAAACATCCACCTCACCTGTGTGGGCTGGTCACTCACCTGGCTAACTCTCAGTCTTTGCCCCGCCCCCCTGCAGGTGTGCTCTCTGCCAGTGTTACCTGTCTGTACCCTCAGACTGTGTTTCAGTGCTCAGGTGTGTGTGTGTGAGTGTGTGTCTGCCTCCTGCCTGTCGTTCTGACTCGCCGTCCCGCTGCAGAGATGTCGGAGGACGTAGTCGGCCTCGGTGCTGTGACCGTGCTGGGCGTCCTGGAGCAAGGTAAGAGGGCATGCTGGGAAATGTGAGAGGAGACTGGGTGGACTGGTTTAATGTGGAGGGAGATGACTGGAGGCTGGTTGTATTTCAGACTGTCCTCACAGTTTTATATTCTTGAAGATACTTTTAAATGATGCTCAGAGTGTTTGAATTTGTCTTATTTAATTGATTTTATTTTTTTCCAATTGATTTTTATTTTTTAAATTATTTTAGTATTTTTTTGTGTTCTTATAATCAGCCCGTCTGCCTTCAGCTTTTCTCTTTTCTCTCTCTTCCATTTTGTCATATGAGCAATGAGCTCTTTTTATGAATCAACTTTGCATTTACTACAAACACACACCGACCTTTGATCTGAACACACAGCTGCTGAGTTTAGTTTAATCAGCCACGTCTGACACACACAAACATCAGATATGATTTATAACACTTTGATGCACAAAGAGAGAAGTTAGATATTTGATACTGTAGATGGACTTAACCTGTGTGTGTGTGTGTGTGTGTGTGTGTGTGTGTGTGTGTGTGTGTGTGTGTGTGTGCGCGTGCGCGCAGCCTATTTCTCTCTGCAGGTGATCTACGCCAGGAGGAAGTACTCAGTGTCTCCGCCCGCCACCACTGGACCGCCAGAGTTTGAGAGGGTCTTCAGAGCTCAGTCAGTTTTGTTCTGAATTTATTTTCCCACAGTTCATTAAAATCTGCAGCTCAGTAACAAAACTAACTCAACTACAGTTTAGCCCAGAGTGTGTGTGTGTGTGTGTGTGTGTGTGTGTGTGTGTGTGTGTGTGTGTGTGTGTGTGTGTGTGATATAATACTCAAATATTTGACCCACTTGGAGCCAGACTTTTACCTTGGACCCTGCAGGAGAGGACGGAGACTCGTGGTGTGAGAAAACAAGGACATGGTGTCCGTGTCATGTTCCCACAGCTACAGTGAAACACTCAAATATTAGAGTTAAAAAAAAAAAACAATAGAAGAAGAAAAGCTTCAAATCTTCACACTGAGAAAAGCTGGAACTTAAATATTTGACGTTAAACGAGATTAAACAAAGAAACTGATCATTAAAAATGTCACTGATTACATTTCTGTCAGTTAACCAGGGTTCAGCCACCTGACATGACGTCACATACGCATCATGAAACTGGATGTTCAAGTTTCCTCTTTTTTGCTGTTTTCAAAATTACTTTGTGGACTTTAAATCAGAATAGTTTAATCAGAGCAGACGGACTGATCTGGTTTAATATGATAAAAAGAGACTGGAGACATATTGTTGTATCATAAACTGTCCTCTCTCTCTCTGTTAATATAGAAAATGACCAAAGTGATTCTGAACTCAGGAAACAAATTTTAATATTTAGAGACATATTTACATATTTTCATTTTACAGTGCCAATATATATGTATTTAGATTATTAGTTTAATTTTTTTCCCCATAAAAATCCCTTTATCTTCTCACTGGTGATGTTTGTTGTAAGTGTTTAAATAATTTTAGCTTGTGTTATATCCTGTGCTTTGGATTTTACTTACTCATCATCATTATAATTATTATTATTATTATTATTATTATTGTATTTAATTTGATATATTTAATAAATAATAGTAATAGAATAATAATTATATATGAATTATATATATTTATATTTTAATATAATATAATATATGTGTATATATAAAATATTTTATTTCATTTTATTTATTGTATTTATTTAATAATATTTTTAATAATGATAATAATAATAATTAAGTAATAAAAAAAATATATGTTTATTATTATTATTATTATTATTTAATTTGATATATTTAATAAATAATAAAATAATAATTATATATTAATTATATATATTTTAATATAATATATATATGTGTATATATGTATATAAAATATTTTATTTCATTTTATTTATTGTATTTATTTAATAATATTTTTAATAATGATAATAATAATAATTAAGTAATAAAAAAATATATATATATTGTGTATTATTATTATTTAATTTGATATATTTAATAAATAATAATAAAATAGTAATTATATATTAATTATATATATTTATATTTTAATATAATATATTATATATATATGTGTATATATGTATATAAAATATTTTATTTCATTTTATTTATTGTATTTATTTAATAATATTTTTAATAATGATAATAATAATAATAATAATAATAATAATAATAATTTAATAATAAAACAATAATTGTATATTTATATTTACATATATATATATGTAAATATATAATGTGTATTATTACATTTATTATGACTAATAATAATAAAAATTCACTTTTGTTGGTTGCATTTATTGAATTATATTCTTAGTAATGATAATAAATTATTATTATATTATTATAACAACCTCTGTTTGCTGTTGCTGTTAAGTAGTGGAAGAAGTAATCAGATTTAATTCAGAAAAAGTAGAAATACTTTGTTCTAAAATACTCCACTACAAGTAAAAGTCCTGCATTTAAAATGTTACACAAGTAAAAGTATTTCGAGCAAAATACCAAAAAAAGTATCAAAAGTAAAAGTATACAATATTAAAGTGTCTCTGTCCAAAGTGTTTTATTATTATATACGATTATATTTTCTGTTTTTATCACCAATAAATTCATGTCAGAGTATTTTAATCATTTGTGTATTACTGAGTACATTAGTAGTATTAATACTGCATCATATCATATTAATATATGTCATTGTTTTTAATGTAAAAAGTAAATATAGGTGTCAATAAATGCAGTGAAGTAAAAATATAAAGTAACATCAAATGGAAATACTAGTACAAATACCTGAGAACTGTCGCTCCCTGTGAGAACGTCTGTCCTGTAATGTCTTCCTCACCACTTCACTCTGAATGAACACATGAACTCCTGTCTCCTTCTGTGTGTCAGAGCCAACTGTTCAGAGTATTTCCCCATCTTCATCACCGTCCTGTGGACGTCTGGAGTCTTCTTCAGCCAAGGTGACCGTCTCACACACACACGCACACACACACACACACACACACACACACACACACACAGTCTTCAGCTCATGTCACTGTCTGTGTTGCAGGTGTGTCTTCAGTCTGTGGGCTGCTCTATCTGTACGCACGCTTCAGATACTTTCATGGATACTCACAGTCTGCACAGGGACGGTAAGAGACACCTACACCTGTCTGTCTCTCTGTCTGTCTGTCTGTCTGTCTGTCTGTAGCAGACAACTACACCTGTCTGTCTGTCTGACTGTCTGTCTGTCTGTCTGTCTGTCTGTAAGAGA
>NC_065509.1:41928187-41970652 GCF_006386435.1 Epinephelus moara
AATAGTCATCTATAACAAAACTATATGCTTATTCTATAACTACAAAGGAGCTACTAAAATTGTAAATTAATATTTTTTTTTATTTTCTTTAGTATTTTTTGTCATATACAGATATGCAGTGATGGTTGCTGGGTAATGTGTATGTTTATTTTATTCATAGCCGCCTTTCAAAGCACTCAAGAACACCTTATGAGACACAGCTAAAAAAACAAGCAGCATAGCTCATAAAATCAAACAGTTCAGTAATATACAATAAAAGTTAATAAAATGATCACACAAAAATCATAATTATAAATATCAGGTATAAAATCATCATGATAGAGTGCAAAATGAGCTCAGCCTTTACCAGCTGCAACAATAACTAGTGCATGAACACGTCAATGCATCAATTACCATAATCCAATATAATCTGCATAATGAGCACTTTTGGCAGTTCTGCTGATGACATAAAAACAGAAACCTGACACAGTAGTGGAAGAAGAATGTGAATGTACTCCACCGCAAGTTGAGCTGAGTAAAGTACACAAGTAGGCTACTATATTTTATTTATTTTTTTGTAAATTCTTAATCTGCAAATCATTATAAATTAAAGGTCAAAGGTTCATTTATTGTCACTCAGTACATGTCTGCACACTGCAGAGCGAGATATTGTGTGGTAAAAAGTAACCTGCAATATTCAGCTTTTCTCTGAACTTCTTTTTAGATGATACAAACCAGGGGGAGGAAGTCCCGCCCACAATCAGGTGTCGCATTTATGTGGGCTCCCGTGCGACCAAACCACCCATGAAACCCCAACAAGTTAGCATCGTTAGCAGACTATAGGTAGCCTGGAAATCCAGACCCAAATCTAGATAGCCTCGCGTCACCAGGCTCTTCACGTACGGGGACGAGCCTGGTTTCTATTCACTCTGAATTTTGTCTGGATTCTGGTTCCGGTCTAGAGAGCGGATCTGGAATTCCCCAAATTCACCAAAGTAAAACTTTAAATTCTGGCGCACCATCGATTTGGGGTGATGAGGGGTGTAAGAAAATCGATTAACTTAATGGCTTGGGGCTTTTCTTGTAAATCATATTCTTTAAATTAAAAAGTTCACCGCATTTCTATTAGCTTGGTGCTTTTATTTTGACGGAAAGGCGCATCCATTGAATTCGGCATCCTGTCTCTCTCACCCTGGTTCCGGTTCCTTACCAAAACGGCCACTAACGGCCCCAGACTAAAATCTAGAAAGATTTAGGGTCTGGCCATGAGTAATGCAAATGGCCCAACTCGAGGGGCGGCACCAAGCATGCATTTGAAAATATCACTGCACGCAATTGGATAACACTACGACCAATCAGAACAATACACGGGGTGACGTATACGCTTAGCTACCAGCGGAGCTAACTGGTAGATTAGACTCTTGCCGTATCCGGTCGGCAAAACAGCAAAAACGTCCTTCTTGCAAAGGAAAGATTCGAGCGCCGTCTTCTGTTCCTCTTTTAGAGAAAAAGCCAAGTCTAACTCGTTCATTGTAGCGGCCAAAGCCGTTTCAAACAACTGGTGTTCATCCGTAGCCATCTTGCAGTGTTTACTGACTGATTCCGGACTTCGTCGTCGCAGCGCTGTCATCATCTGTTTAGCTCGCCTCTGGCCCGCCTATATCAGATACACCGATGTGATTGGTGCAGCTCGGCTCCAAGGGCATGGGTAATGAGCTTCATTACTGATTGCCAGAGTGACTCGCTGAGCAAATTCAAATTGTGCTCTCGCGAGAACTTTCCAGGGTAAGTCATGACACCAACGAAGAGGAAATTATTGGACCTGGAGCCGGCCTGCTCGGTCGCCGGTAAGCGATCTTGTGGTGGCCATATTGCTCCGCCGTATTCCTGTCTGTGTCTGTGACCCCCGTTCAACCCACAACCGGCAGGATTCGCCTTTCATTTCTGCTGCTGGTTGAAATCTGTACTCGCATAGCGTGCTCCTGAATGATTTCTTTTGCTCGCACAAAACTATTTTTAGTCGCAAATGCGAGTAAAATGCTCGCACCGTAGAGCTCTGTGGAAAACAAATCACTGCCTACAAGTAAAAAGAAATAAATAATAACTTTCACTGCTCAAAGATACTCAATAGCTCAGCTAATACCTGAAATGTCACTGGAAAACAAACCACTGCAGCAGCTCGTTGAGTGCCAGGTGTCCAGCGCGCGCCGTTATTGGACGGCGCATGGACACTCACCCTCTTGCGTCTGGACTTTGAACTTATCCCACAGTAATGGTGCCGTGAGGTACCGTAGTACTACGGTACTCCAACATGATGGTATCATATGTACCGTGGTGTTTAAGTACCGCGGTCTACCGTTAATACCAGTATACCGTGCAACACTACTTTACTCATATGACACCAGAAGATGACACAATGACTTCTGCAGTTGTAACTTTGGGCAAAGATATAAGTGACTGTGAGAAAATGTGCTGTCCAGGCTTCAGAGCGGCAGTTCAAACAGCAAAAGATTGTTGTGGCGCATACAAAAGTAGTGACCGGAACTGGGGACTCCCTACTTTGGTCACGGCCACCATTTTGTGAAATAGGTGAATTACAACCGTGCTGATGCACAGCAGAGCAGCACTCCCTCTGCTATGATGTTGCTGAAATGTGTTTTACACAGGATTTCATGGTTTCAGTCAAACTGTCTGAACCATTGAATTGTGGAGGATCAAGCAGAGCTTAGTTTTAACATTTATATTTTAATCTTAAAAACAATGATGAAGGCACAACAGATTGAAATGGTATAGCCTAAAATGGTATAATGGTAGCCTATATCTTAAACTTTATTATCTTTGTAGTTTTGGTACAATAAACTAAAATAAAACCAAATCCAATATAATAAGATGAAATGAAATAACGCTTCTACCTCTTCCACAACAACAGCAAAGTGGTAAACTAATTACAAAACAAACAAAGCAGCAATTAAAATTGTACA
Organism: Epinephelus moara; assembly: GCF_006386435.1. Lineage (NCBI taxonomy): Eukaryota > Metazoa > Chordata > Actinopteri > Perciformes > Serranidae > Epinephelus > Epinephelus moara. The sequence continues at coordinate 41,931,148 of NC_065509.1, forward strand.
ATGTAAAAGATAAAATAAATTAAAACATCTGAATTAACATATGAATTAGGCCTAAGAGAGAAGAGGAAAAAAGATTAAAGATTAAAATATTATAATAGGGATGAAGCAATATTACAAACTAACTGAACTCATATTGTTGTCTGTAAAGATTTGTCGTTTTTTAATCGTCTACAGACAGAATTGAGTTTGTCCTCCTCTTCCTCTTGTTCTTCCTTTTCTTCTCCTCCTCTCTTCTTCTTCATCTTCTTCTTCTCCTGTGTGTCTGAGCTCATGACAGACACAAAAAGCTGCTGTCACCTGATCTGTTGACCATCAGTCTGACTCCACCCACTGCTCCACCTGAGCAACAGGTATCAGTTACTGCTGATGGTGCATTCAGGGGCCGTCAGAACAAAAATCTAAACTGTTGTTCTGTTTCAGATGTTCAGATAAAGTTAAAGTATTTTTACTGAAAGTAAAATAAAAACCTGAGTCACATCTAATATGAAAACGCATCATCTCACTTTCCTCTGCTGTTGTTCACAGCAGCCTGGGATGATCATATTTACTATAGCACCTGAAGGCAGCATTCCTCACCTGCAGCCTGTTACCAGAGATGTTCTATTGAGAAGATGAGTCACTCTGTTAACATCTCCAGACACAAACAGCAGATGTTACCATAGTGACGTGTATTACAAAGGAAGGTTTAACTTAAATTGCACATAACACTACAATTAAAATGTATGTCATTTAAATAGACACACAGAATGTTTCTTAATCACTGATCAATCTGACCAATATTCTGTTTAACGTAGCTCACTGACAGTTTCATGTGTCACTGTTAACATGTGTGATGTTCAGAAATATACTCAAATGACTTTTGTGAATGTCTAAATTGTTTTCCAGTGACGTTGTGTTGAGAAACATTATTTCTGCCCAGAGTTTGTTCAGAGGCGACGTTTTAAAGACACATTTAAAGATCATGGTTTTGGTAAATTGTTGATAATTTCATCGAAGGTCTTAAATCACAAAAAGAAACACACAGATTGGTGTAATAAATAAATTGTACAAAACACAAAGCAATATAATGCGTAAGCAGCAAAAAGAAGCAAAAATACAATGAAGAGACGTCTGATATGACAAATGCTCATTAACGTTTCCTGATTGTATTGATGGAACATATGAACTGGTGTTTCTGAAACATGTTTGCTGTAGCTGATTAGTTTTACATACTGTAAGGTATATTTGAATTTAATTAAGAGGAGACAGTTTAATTTCTTAAAGTTAGCATATGAGCTAACTACATTATGATGCATTCAGTTTGCACTGGGAAACTGAAATTTCCGAGTTTCCAGTCAGAAAATTCAACTGTAAGCCCCCTGAAGATGAATTTCTGACTCAAAATGTTGGAGGAATGTCACCCTCACCAACCCAGGCCTCAAATCCAAGATGGTGATTGCGCAACAACAGTGTGGGTTAGGTAACATAACCATGGTGTAACTCCAGATTCAGAGTTCAGGCGCAGCTGTAGCTGTCGCTATTTCAAGTCAAGTCAAGTCAAATTTATTTATATAGCACATTTAAAACAACCCGGGTTGACCAAAGTGCTGTACAGTTCCTCCAAATATAAATAAATAAATGAATGAATAGCACAAACAACATAAATTATCAATAAAATCAACAATAGATTTAGACAATAAAACATCAAAACTAGAGTAAAGGCAAAATACAAATAAAAGCTATAAAAGACATGTCCGTCTCAACTAGAGGTGAAAGCAAGCAAAAAGAGGTAGGTTTTTAAAAGAGATTTAAAGTGTTCCAAAGTTCGGGCTGCCCTTATATGGAATGGTAAAGTATTCCATAAATTTGGCGCCACAATGGAAAAGGCTCTGTCACCTTTGCTTTTCAGTTTTCTATTTCAGTGTATTTCAGTGTTTTCAGTTCATGAAAGTTAATTTCAACATTTTGGCCATCTAAAACAGTCGTGATCCGGTAGTCGTGTGACCTTGGAAGCAGCTGGATATTCAGTTTTTCTGGTAAGTACCTTTTGTTTTAATGGTTTTAAAAATGTAGCCTACATAAAAAAAGTCCCAAAGTCCTCAACTATCTAACGGCATCTGAGCTTGCTACTGTTGCTAAACTTGTTATAGTTTGTATGGCATGTCAAAATACAAATGTTATTAATCATAAATAAACATGTTTCAAACATAATGTGATCAGGTTTTGAACCTTGTCCACTTTTGTGTCATGGTCGGCTGCAGACTGCATAGTGGCTGCATGACAAAGATGGCTGCCATCTTGTTTTTACATAGATTAGTGTATTGTGTTCTTACTACCGTTCTCCTTGTGCTGCTTACCTTGTCATGGTGAGGAAGCTTGTGTGTCTCTGTGACCCGGGTAGCTATACCGACGGGGGCTTAACCCCCGGCAGGTTCAACCATGTCGGGCAGGTATCCCGGGTAGAGTCCAGACAAAAATCAGCAGCTGGTCCTCCAGGTTGGGGGTTGAGCCAACGACCCCACCCTGTAAAAAAACACAACATGTTACGGAAACTAAGACGATCACTACTACCATCACGGACCCAGCAGTGGACTTGAGCCAACCCATTGGCAGCATGAACTCTCCTGATGAAAGCCTCCAGCAGGAAGTCAGGAGAGGGAAAGATAGTCTAAGCTAAGATCCGCCTAGGTGCATGGAATGTCCGCACAATGATCGAGACATCCAAAACAGCACAGGTCACTGGTGAAATGAGGAGACACAAGCTGGACATACTAGGAATTAGCAAATGCCGATGGACCGGCTCTGGACGCCAAGATCGAATCCCAAAGGTCGCACTGAGATGGACCCCAGCTGGGAAAAGGAGTCAGCATGCAGCGCAAGACAGGTCCCGATGGAGGCAGATTGTCGAAGCCTTATGTCCCACCTGGGACGAAGAGGATTAAGTAAGTAAGTAAGTTCGTACTACCACCTGATCAGTGGTTCCCAGCTGGTGGATCATGGTCCAAAAGTGGGTCGGGGGTCCATTCTGAATGGACCGCAAGTCACTCGCAAACGTGTCAAGTTTGTAAAAACTTTTATTTGTAACTACAGTGAATTTCCAGCACAGAGCTTTTATTTTGAAGTGCAGTTTCCTGCTGTACAGTGAGTGACTAATGGTCACTCACTCAATGGTAAATATGACGCTGAATGTATTTAACTGTGTGGACCTTTAATGACTTTTGCTTTATGTTTGCTTTTTAAAGGCATTTTCTGCACTGTTTTTCTTGCTTTTAGCTTTTGTTTTTAATGATCTATTGTTCCTTTAATGTTTTATCTTAACGTATTTGTCTTGTAAAGCACATTGAATTGCCTTGTGTATGAATGGTGCTATATAAATAAAATTGCCTTGCCTTGCCTTGTCTAAGGAGAAATCTGGACCAGTTTGTAGCCAGTTGTCTAGATGGCACAAAAGAGTGTCTACGAACGAGGACAACAGGCCCAAGTTAAGCAGAATGAAGGATAAGGTCCAGTAAACCCAAAATGTAACATCCTAATACCAGGACACAGGATCTCAGGAGGATATACACCCTGCCCTCAAAGCAAACAGAGAGGGGAGGTGGTTTGTTTAGTTTGTCTCCTGCAGTGGAGGCGGAGTGAGAGCTCTTTGTTTTCTGTCCTATCTGTGCAGCGATCAGAGGCAGCAGGAGGCAGAGATCCGCAGCTGACAGACAGAGGAGACGCTGCTGCAAACATCCCTCTGACTTTATTCATTCTTCATCTTCACTTTCTTCACCATCAAACCCAGTTTAACCAGCAGCAGAGAGGACCGCAGACCCACTGATGTCAGGCTGAACTCTGCTCTGCCCTTTTATTATTTACATCATCATTATAGTTTATATTTGAAGTGTTTGTGGCGGTCGCGGAGATGCCGGTGCAGATCCCGGACGACTCGGACTTCTCCTCGTTCAAAGATCAGTGTCTGAGCGGAGACGGATGGATCAGCCGCTACAACAAGGGAGGAGTGACGGTGTGGTGCCGAGAGGAGGAGAGCAAGACGGTGCAGAAACTCAAGGTGAGGGCTTACTGCTCTTCATCATCATAATCACGGAGTTACTCCTCTTCATCATCATTACATTAACTGTCACAGCCTCCTGTGAGGGTCTGACTGCTCCCAGATCAGCTACTGTCACCATGACATCAGTCTGTCCGGGTTAAATTACACTGTGTAAATAAAGTCTGAAAGTCTGTGTGTCAACGAGCTGAGGCCAGCTGGTTTTTCAAAGTAAAAGTTTACATTGTTAAGGTGTTTAACAACTGTATTGAACTCCTGATGATTATAAAACAGTGACTGAAGCTTGCAGGTGAATTTAATGGAAGGAAGTGAGTAGAGCGGCAATGATTGATCTATTCCTGATGGCCAAAAAAAATAAATAGATACAAAAAAATAAAAACAAAAATAAAAAATAAATTAAAAAACTAAAAGAAAATAAATAAATAAATAAATAAAATATAGTAAAATGAAATACAAATAATATAAAAATGAATAAAAAGCAAAGGAAAAAAAATAGAAACTTCAAGGAAAAATATGAAAAATAAAATATAATAAATATATCTTGGTTTTGGACTGTGGTTAAATAAAACAAATATTTCTTCAGACTCTGGGAATTGTCGGGTTTTTAAAAAAAATACTATGTTCTGACATTTTAAAGACAAAACAGTTACTAGATTAATTGTGAATGATTGACAATGACAAAAACTATTAGTTGTGTAGCCTTAGAAATAAGACACTTCCTACAAAACTCCAAATCTCCAGCAAACAACCGGAAACTGAAAGACTAATTATAATGATACCATCGGGTATGAATTTCAAATTAAAATATTAGCTTTACAGGGATAAAATAAATCCGGTAAATCTACTTATTATTACAGTTTAGCACATATAAAATCCTGCTGCACAAACAGGTTCAAAGATAAAATGAGTCGTCTTAAAATCACATCATAAAACCAGGGTGTCTGCAGGTCCTTAAAAAAGTTTTCAAATGTCTTAAATTCAGTGTTACAACAATAAAGACCTTAAGAGTCATTAAATAGCCTTAAATTTGTATTTGTTAGGTCTTAACTACTACAAACATTTCATCTTTTTTAATTTGATTATCCATTTTTTAATGTCTGTTCTGAAAATGAGTGAAGCCTTTCTGTGTAAAAATCCACATTTCTAATGTTACAAATCTTTAAAAAACTAAAACACTGTCATTTTACTTCATACTTGGCAAAATGTAGACTGACTTAACTCACTCTAATAACCACATTCCTACATAACACCTTAGCTGTGATGCTTAAATAACTAAAACATGATTTGTTCAAAAATCTGTCCTAAATCGGGTTAAAATGTGTCTTGAACAGGTCGTAAAAAGCATTAAATTTAACTGTCTGATACCTGCAGACACCCTGAAAATGTTTTTCAAAACATTCTCAACTCAAGGTCCACTTACTGTTTATGTGCCAGAGCTTTCAGCAGCATCTGGCAGTCAGTGGATGAAGTTTGTGCAGTTGTCATGGAGATGACTTGGCTGATGTCACATAACCTCAGTTTGAAAAGTGTGAGAATTAAGCCAAAGTTTTTGTTTGTCTATCTTTTGTTTCCACAGATAGGAGTGAAGTTCTCAGACTTTAGCAGAGGAACATAACAGAGACATTAAGAATAAAATATGATGAATTCAATATTAATGAGCTGTTAAACACCACAGACACACTGAGGGGAGATCACACATAAGACATAAAAAATATTAAAAATGAATAATGTGGAGAAACAGATGGTTGATATGAGTGTCAGAGAGCAGTCAGGTCAGACGTGTCGACTTTATTCTTCCTACTTCAGCTCTTCAGAGTGAACAGGCCGAGTCAGTTGGTTGAATCAACAGTTCCCCCTTCAGTTAGTCAGAGTCAATATTTAGTGACACAGATCTCTGTGTGAGAACTCGTCTGTGTGGTTAAACCAGTTTTAATGTACTGATGTACTGGAAACAAAAACAGCACAGTAACTGACCGTAGAGAGCAAACGATCAGCGAGTCAATCAGCGATCACCAAACCCATCAGTTATCCATCAGGTGACAGTCAGCCTCTGGGGACGGTCACGGCCAGTGTTTCAGGAGATCCGGTTAAGCTGGCAGATATCCGGGACAAGAGTCCTTCTGTGAGCCGGACATGTCGGCTAACCTCCTGCAACAGGTGTGTGTGTATGAATGAAGACACATTTTTAAAAAGCTGATATGAAGCTAAATCACTGATGGATCCCGAGATTAAATTTCAGTCAGTGCATTCCGCCTCTCCTCACTGTACAGCTTGTAGCCATGTAGCCTCGTAGCATGTAGCCTGGGTGCCTGTAGCCTTGCAGTCTTTTGCCCTGCAACCTGTAGCCCTGAAGCCTGGTGACTTGTAGCCCTGACACCTTGTAACCCTGCAGTCTGTAGTCCTATAGCCTGTAGCCTGGTGTCCTGTAGCTCTGCAGCTTGTAGCCGTATAGCCCCGTAGCATGTAGCCTGGGCGCCTGTAGCCCTGCAACTTGTAGCCCTGCAGCCCGGTGACCTGTGGCCCAGTAGCCTTTAGCCTGTAGCCCTGCACCTTGTAGCCCTATAGCCGAGTGACCTGTGGCCCCGTAGCCTGTAGCCCGGGGGCCTGTTGCTCTGTAACCCTGTAGCCATGAAGCCTGGTGACCTGTAGCTTTGCAGCTTGTAGCCCTGTAGCCTGGTGACTTGTAGCCCTGCAGTCTGTCACCTTGAGGCCTGTAGTCCTATAGCCTGTAGCCTGGTGTCCTGTAGCTCTGCAGCTTGTAGCCCTGAAGTCTGTTGCCATGCAGCCTGTAGCCTGGTGACCTGTAGTTCTGGAGCCCTGCGATCTGTTACCCTAAAGCCTGGTGATCTGTAGCCCTGAGGCCTGTAGCTCGTTGGCCTGTAGCCCTGAGGCCTGTAGCTCGTTGGCCTGTAGACCTGAGGTCTGTAGCTTGGTCACCTGTAGCCCTGTAGCCTGGTGACCTGTAGTCTGTAGCCCTGAGGCCTGTAGCCCGGTGACCTCCTGCAGAGGAAAAGCAAACCGGCGCTCAGCGTCAGCGTGCTGAAAAATTCAGAGCGGAAAGGAAAACGTAACGGCTGGAAACTTGAGGATGGAGGTGGAGAGGCGTTCAACCGACAGCAGAGCTGGGAGACGCTCCAACAGAAAGGGGACTGAGACAGAAACAGAAACCAGTTCATGTTCACTTTACAGGTTCTGTTTTCTTTACTGGAGCATTGCCAGTCTGGAGACACACTTTCCCTCCAAATATATCACATATATACACGATCTTCATGTTGTAGCCATATGTGTTATTTTCACTGGTTAATGGGGGACGTGTCCTCACTTTGATTTCAGTTTTTTTACCTGCAGTCTCTGAACGTTGTCCTCTGACAGTACAGACACCTCAGTGCAGAGGAGAGCAGATCTAAGCAGATCAACAGTTATTACTCAGAGCTCAGAGCAGTGAGCTGAGCAGCAGCCAGTGGAGCAGAGAGTCTGTCTGACTGCTGAAGGTTGTTGTCGCTGTATTCAGCTGAAAGCACCTGCAGCGACGACTCAGTGTGTCAGGTGGAGAAATTATTGAGAATGTATTTGTATTCCTAAAACTGCACTTGAGTTGAACATCATCAAAATGAAATAGTAACAGTAACTTTGCTTTCAACTGGAGATAAATGTGACAGTTATAAAACCATGTGGGAAACTTTTAGACGTTTTCTTCAGGGTGTCTTCAGGTCCTCAAAAAGTCTTAATGTCTTGAATTCAATTGTATAAATATTCGGCCTTAAAAGTCATTAAATAGGCTTAAATTTGAATTTGTGAGGTCTTAAGTGCCACAAACATCTTTTTATCCCTATTTGTCAACATGAGTCAAACCTTTAAACCTACCACTGAAACTAATACTGTCTTTTTACTTTATACCTGCACTTACCTGTGTCCAAAAATGAGACACCCTGTTCTACTGAAGAGGATCAAATCTGAAGTCAGGTGGACATGAACACCACCTCTAATGAAAGATCATGTTGCTGCAGGATGTGGAAACACTTTGACTGAAAACAAGCCGACGAAAATCTGTAAAAGCAGCTTTAATATCATCAGAAGTGAAGTCATGGAGGAAGTTTGTTGACTGCAGTGAGAAGTTTGGGCTTTTCCTCTTCACTTCAGTACAGTAAGAGTTTAATCGCAGCATTGTCTAGTGGTCGTCAGAGGTACTGCAGTTGCAGACACTCCTGTTTGGGTGTCGTCTGCTGGCTGGTCAAACCATCAGTTAGTTGAGGCTAACTGATGTGTCTCACAGCTCTTTGGAAAGACGAGACGTTGGCCGTGTCACACTGACCATCTGGAAACAGATCTGTCAGACACACGACAACAACCAGCTGCTCTGTTTACAGACCGCCAAGGAAATCACTGCTCACACTGTGGACCTCTTTATACCACACATACACATAGATCTATATATGTATACTTTTAATATCAACCCTTTTAGTTTGAGGCCACAGATAAGAGAGAACTGTTTTCCTCCCGAGGGAAATTGTTGTGCAGCAGTTGCAGAACGATGTTAGAAAGAATGCAAATAAACAATAAAGGTTTTCTGCAAGGTGAGAAAAACAAACATAGACAATACAAGAAATGTAAACTGGTGCAAATTCTAAATATCATGAATAAACAGGTTGATGGTAAGGTGAAATTCACAATTGTATTCCCATTTATCTTCCTCTCAAAGTCTCATTAGCTTCAAATATGCATATTGTGCTTTTCCTTTGTTTGTTTGTTTGTTTGTTTTAGATGGTGGAACTTATTTTTCTTAGACCCTCGTTACTGTAAGGATGCAGGAACTTTATTAATCCAAAACCCCTAAACACAGTCTCTGGTGTCTGATTCTCCAATGTGACAATTTGCTGCTTTTCTTTTTCTTTTTTGTTTTGTGTTTTAATCTCTGTAAATCTGGTCGTGGGTGTGAGTGCGAGCATCCATCTGTCCGCAGCTAATCCCGCAAACTACTGGACCAATCAGCCTAATATTTTATGTGCATATTTCTGAATGCTCAAGGACTTCTCGTGGTTGCGATGATTCACAGTTACTGAAATTGTTGATTGTCTTACACCGTCATTGGGAGAGTTACTGCCTCAATCAAAGGAGTTCAAGTATCTCGGGGTCTTGTTCACGAGTGAGGGTAAAATGGGGTGTGTGATGGATCGGCTTTTTGGTGCAGCGTCTGCAGTGATGTTGGTGCTGTGTGGGACCATCGTGGTGAAGATAGAGCTGAGCCAGAAGGCAAAGCTTTCGATTTACTGGTCCATCTACGTCCCAACCCTCACCTATGGTCATGAGCTTTGGGTAATGACCACAAGAATGAGGTCACGGATAAAAGCAGCCCAAATGAGTTTCCTCAGCCTTAGAGACAGATCAAGGAGCTCAGACATCCAGAGAGCTGCTGCTCCTTTGTGTTGAAAGGGGTCAGTTGAGGTGGTTCGGACATCTGATCAGGATCCTCCTGGGTACCTCCTGTTAGAGGTGTTCTAGGCACGTCCCTCTGGTAGGAGGCCCCAGGGCAGACCCAGAACATGCTGGAGGGATTACATATCTCATCTCTCCAGCAACACTTTCCAGCTCCTCCTGGAGGACCCCGTGGCGTTCCCAGGCCAGATTCAGATTCAGAAGTATTCTGAATCTGAATCTGGCCTGGGAACGCCACGGGGTCCTCCAGGAGGAGCTGGAAAGTGTTGCTGGAGAGAGGGACGTCTGGAATACTTTGACCCGACTTCAAATTAGCGTTTGAAAATGGATGGATACCGTGATTGACTGCTGACTCCTCACTTCTCTTAACCGGCCAGTAGGGGCTGTAAGTTTTTCGGAAATCATCTTGGCTAAAAACAACAAGCCTTACCATCTGTTGCAGGAACATTTTGATCTTCGTCGGGGCTCAAAATCTGATATCCATAGAGAACATTGGTCTGATTTTGAACCAGAGCATCTGCAGATTAATTCCATACCTGATATGTTATGATCCACTAAAGTTAGGCACCAAACAAGATGAATTAGTCCCTGTTTGTGTTGTCTTTGCCGCGATCTTGACTCTTAAGGGAGCCAGGGGGGACAAGTCCACCAGGCGCAGCTGCGATCTGGTTTTGTTGGACCTGCCGCACGGCGTTATACCACACAGGAAATGTTTCAGAAGAAGCAGAGCGTCTTTCCTGCCCGATGTCCTGTAAGATTTTGTTGATTTGGTCATTTTATCTTGATGTTTGTGCCCCTGCTATAAGAAAGTAAGCAGGCTATGTAGTTAATGGTTTCATTTTTGCCTGTTTTAATTGTGTTTATTGTTTTAATTTCTTACTTTGTTGTGCCGTAGCAGACAGACAAAGTTAATACAATTTAAAGTCCAGTTATGAACAACATGGAACAAAGATTTGTGGCTGTTTCAGTCATTAGAACTACATTAATCCTCATAAGTATGTTGTATCGATAGGTTGTTAGCAGCAAAGTCTGCTTGGTGTGTCACGCCGTGGCTCCGTCACAAATAGATGAGGTGTGTAGTTTTATTAGCTTCTGAAACATGCTGCGGTATGTCTGCTGCAGTTACAAGAGTTGTCTAGAGTGGCAGCGATCAGCTCAAACGGCCGCCTGGCAGAGATCTGCACTCTGAGTGCACCTCTCCAGTTATAAACTGTAAAACCTGAAAAACATAATTAACAGTTTGATGATGAAGTTTAATGATTTCTCCGCAGTAATAATATGAATACAGAAATATAAGACAGATGAGCTGAGAGAGGAGTCAGACGTGTCGTATGAACAGAGGTGTAATTAGTGCAGAAACGAGAAGCTCATTAATAATTAACGACTCTGATCCATCGCTCCGTCAGGTGCTCAGAGAGTGTTTGACCTGAGGCTGACCACAGGAAGTTAACCACAGGACTACAGGAAGTCACTGTGGACACATGGGAGGGTGTGTGTTACTGAGCAACACACACACACACACTGATACAAAAGCAGAGCTGATGATGATGACGAGGATGATGGCTCATGTTTTAATAATTCAGGGAGTCTTTCTGGAGCAGCGAGGCGCTTCTTCTCACACATGAATAATTAAAACTCTCCTGACGACACCTCACACTGAACCAGGACAGCAGGAACACAGATATTGAACAGTTTTACCTGTGGACAGGTGCTGGTTAAAGACCCTGAAAATATCAAAGGCTGAGATATCAATTGATCAATTAATTTGTCACATGCAACCATATAAGGTACAGATCTTCAAGGATGTGGCTTCATTTAGGATCCTTGTGTCCTGAGGGTAGGAGCTCCTCCTGAGCCTATCAGTGGTGCTGGCCGTGTGTAACCTTTATCTTGTTCCTGACCTTAACAGGGAGAAAAGGCAGTTATCTGGATGGTTGGGATCTTTAATGAATCTCCTGGACTTATTCTTGTAGCGCCTGGTGTAAACATCCTTTAGGCAGGGTAGATCAGCACCTATAGTATGTTCACCTTACAGTTCCATTCAGTGCTGTGTTTGAACCAAGCAGTGATGTTCCCCGTCAGGACGTTCTTGATGGTGCAGTAGTAGAATTCCCTCAGACATCTGAGGTTAAACAGTCTCCGCCTTGCCTTTCTTACCACTGAGTCAGTATGCCGTGCCCAGGTCAGGCTCTCAGCGATGTGGACAACAAGGTGCTGTCCACCCTCTCCATTAGATCTGAGGATCACTTAAATAATGACGATAGCCTTACCAATACCAATATCCTTAAAGTGATACCGATACCAGTAGTGTACTTCTTTAATATATTTTTTTCTACTTCATTCAATCCCATCATGTGAATGGAAGTATTCAGTTGCGTAAACCGCCACCAGACACCACAGGCGTTAAGTATAGCCATGCTTTCAATCATTTTGGTGGCATCTCAGCTCACTGAACTGCCAGCTGTGTCCAAGAAACTACGCTCAACTTCACCACACCACAGGCTTTATGGGTTGTAGCTGCTGCAGTAGTGTGCCAATCACACGTCACATTAAAAAGAAGAACCATAAAATGGTCATTCTTTAAGATAAGGGCAGAAAAAAAGATGGAATGGCCAATGGCAGGTATTACTTGACTGGAGAATTTTCAATACTTCTTGGTACTGGGTTATGTTGAATGATACCTTAAAGGTATCAGGTACCAACACCCAACCCTACTCTCTACTGAGGACCTTTTAATATTAAGAAGGATGGAGTTCCTTTGCTGCTTCTTCCTAGTGTTCACTATCACCTCCTTAGTTTTGCTGATGTTCAGGGGTAGATTATTGTCCTGACACGAACGGCTCAGGTCCTCTTCTTCCTTCAGGTGGTAGTTATGTGTCATCAGCAAACTTTATGATGGCGTTTGAGTTGGAAGTGGCTACACAGTCGTGTTTACACGGGGACTACAGTTGGGGACTTAAATCGCAGCCCTGGGGTGCTCCAGTGTTACGGCCTAGACACACCAAACCAAAGGTTGTCCAATGGTGAGTGTCTGTTGCCCTAGTTTTTGCGTTGTGTCCTGCACCGTTTGCCCTTGTCATAATTTTTTTTGCCGATTCAGCATGTCGAATTATCATCAGAGACTGTGTTTACAAGGTCTTTAGTATCCCGGTTTTGAGGCTTATCCCGGCTTTGAGCATATCCGGGATATGATGTTTACATGGAACACAGAGAAACCGGGTTATTCATATCCCTGTATACATGATAAATACCACTAACCCGTTTTCTGATCCTATCTGCACAGGCGTGTGTTATGTCTTTTACATCTTTTGTTTACAACAGATTGAGCGGGAAATGTGATATATTTATTATATTTAGAAGTAAGACAAAAATGAGACCTCTGTGGCTTCTAGCGGGCTTGGCGTTAGTAAATACTCACGTCGCATTACAGCTATGGCTCATCCACTTCATCTTTAGCAATAGGAGGGGAGAGTGACAACAAATATTGAATACGTCACTAACTTTGATAGGTATTCGGCTGTCACTGCGACCATGCAGTACAAGGCAACAGTGGATGAAAATACGTAGCCGTGACTGGTGGGATAGGATCGTTCTCATGGAGTTTACAGATTCAGAGTGGAGAGAAAACCGGCTGTGTGACGTAGTTGAACCATTCATGAAACCAGGATAAGGCGTATACATGCTCCAGTATCCCGGCTTCTATTGGAGTACTACAGGTGGCAAAACCGGGTTTCTTGAAACCGGGAAAAGGGCATAACCCGGTTTCTGAATTCGGGATATGATGTTTACATGCACAAACACAAAAACGGGATACTTAAAAAACCCAATAAAAACCGGGATACTAAAGACCTTGTAAACACAGTCAGAGACAGCAGAGCCCATTGATGAATGAAAATCATTCCAAGTGGTCCAATCAGCTCAGTGCACGAGAAGAGAGACAGAAGTGAAGAAAGCAAACAAACAGCTAAAGTGAGATCAAAACAAACTTCTTATATTAGGTAAGATGTTTTTTTAGTTATTGAGCTCTTCAGCAGAAGCAGTTTGTAGTTGTTTGTGTTCGTAATCATCGGGGTGTTGCTAATATGCTAACTGGCTAACTCTTGTTTGAGTCCGACCTGTCGGTGTTCTGGTTTCCTTTTTTAACACCAAATACAGACTACTGCCACCTGCTGGTGTGAGAGTTATCTCCCCTCAAGCAGGCGCAGAGCGTATGTACTAGTTGGCTGTCAGCTGTAGTCTTTACAGTGTGTTCAAGTGAAACTTTTTGGCTGAGACGCAGGCAACATGATGTGATGCAACAGTTGGCCTTTATCGCCACTGCTTCTTTCATGTTGGTTTGGTGTGTCCAGGCCTTTAAGGATGAGGGAGGAAGAGGTGTGTCCATCCACTCACATCACCTACGGTCTACTTGTCAGGAAATCAAGGATCCACATGCCCAGTGCCAGCTTTTTGAGGGGTGCTTGTAATCTGTCATAGTTCTAAGACCTTGCAACAACGCTTCTAGGATTGCCCTCCTGGAATTGGACTTCCACTTTCTTCCTGTTGTCCCTTTTCCTTGTTTAGTGCTTTTCTTGTAGGGCTTTTCCATTAGCACTTTGGCCATGCCAAGTCAAACCATGCTGCACCAATTTGCGTTTCCATTGTCAGTTTTAACATGCCAAGCATCTGTATGGAGTCGTGTTAAGTTACTGCTGATGAAAACTCAACATTTGCTCATTTTGCTGCTTCAAATTAAAAGCTTATGCATAACAAAATAATGGTGGACTTACATTGTGAAGAATTTTTAAGGAAATGAAATGTGTTTATCACCGAATTAGCAGAGCTTGTTAGCAGCTTTCTATAATGAAAACAAATCTATTAATACCACAGAGAGGAAAGTACGTTCTTACTGCACCTCTGCAAACAGCTCACCTTCTTTTACCTGCCTTGCTGTATGATGGAAAAACATTTAGCTGCAGAAATGGACGTCATCGACTCAAGACAAGCCGTCATCAGTTGAAGACACACCTTCCAGCTGATAGCCCTGTTGTAATGGAGACGCATATCCTTGCTGCGCTGGGCTGTCGCACCAAGTCCAACCAAGACAAGTGCAGCAAGCACGTGTTGATAGAATAACGTCATTACTTTGTAGGCTGCTGCTTTTAAATTGTCCATGTTTCCAGACTCCAGCCTGAAGTTGTTGGCTGCAGTGCATGTTTATGGTATCCCGGATGATTCTGGAAATTCATGGTTTCTGGTTGTGGAATATTTAAATTGTAATTTTGGGTACAGATGCTTCTGTAGATCTGTGACTTGTCTGACTTTTGAGTATTTGTTGACCAGCAACCACTGTAAGCATTGAACAGCATCTTAAGCTCAACAACAGGGCGAACTGCTCACAAGCTTATAGGATAACAAGATACATAGTGTAAATCAGACGGATTTGAAGTTGTTGGAAGCTTGATTTGTTCTCTTTTAAATAAGCTAGGCTAACAGTTTCCTCCTGTTCCCAGTCTTTGTGCTAAGCTAGGCTGAAAATATCTGTACTCTTTTCATCTTTCACAACACACGATATAAAGTAAAATAAAGGTGTGACACGAGCAATTTGAACTCAGTGCCAACTGCAGGTCACAGCATCACCATTCTTTACTGAAACACTTGACAGAAATGACACAGACTGAGGAAGGAATAGATGTAAAGACCGCTGCTGAGTGACAGACAGACAAAGACATGAAGCTCAGGACTTTATGAATGATTAACACTGCAGCAGAGCCGTGCTGATTGAGTTACACGGAGCGTTTTACAGCGTTGACCCTCACAATATCTGATGACTGCAGCTCAGCCAAGCCCAACGCCCCTGTAAGACTACAGCAGTGGAAAAAAGTGACGTCCTACAGTAAGCAGCCGTCTCACATGACGTCCAACGCTCTCAGGGCAGGTCTGTTTTCAACCTGTCTCCTATTAAGGTCTCAAAAGAATACAAGTAAAGTTTGGCTGAAATCTGGTGGACAAGGAAAATTATAGATGTCCAAAAAAGAGATATTTTGAGCTCTCTGGCAGAAGTTCAAGCACATTTATTTGTTATTTTTTACACCCATAGCCAGCAAAATTTACACACCAAACTTTAAATGTTATTCCTGGGGATTCTTGTTGTACCAGAGTTGCTTCTTTAGTTGTAGTTTCTTCAAAAAGAATATGGTTTCACAAATCTGTTGTGCAATTTAAACCAAAACCCGGCAGAAATGTGACAGAAATGCAGCAAATGTGGAAAAAATACAGCAAAAATTGAGCTAAAATATAAAATACAGCAGGGGCATAAAGGCTATGATGTGGATCATAACAGGATTTCACTAATGTATTTTTGGGCCAGATGTTGTTTAGCCTTGTACATAAGATGTAAACTCTGTATATCATTTCTGAAATTACACAGGGGGCCGTAAAGGGGGGCTGATGTGATAAAGCTTCCTTAAATTTGCTCTTTGAATTTTAGACTCTGGCTCAAGCAGGAACAGATGGAAATATTAGTGTCTAAGTGGGATGAGATAAAAACATGGATACCTGTATCCAAGACGTAATTTTGGATTTAAGTGGAGAAAGCAGGACTATACAGCCTTAATGACTTGAGCATCAACTCAACTCAACTCAACTCAACTCAACTCAACTTTATTTATATAGCGCTTTAAAACAACCACAGCTGAAACAAAGTGCTGTACATAGGAGGTCATAAAACAGCATCAAACAGCACTTCCAGATTTACAGGGTGTCATTTCCTGATAAAGGTTATTAGCGATGAGCTGGATCGAATTAGGAGGATAGAATAGAATAATTTCTGATTTATTGTCATTTAGCAGCTTGATATCCAATACTTGTCAAGGCTGCTGATGTCACCAGGTGTTATTGGTGCATACAGATGGTTGTCATTAGCATAAAAATTTAAATTAATTTGATATTATACAAAAAAACTCCCCAAGAAGAACCATGTTAACAGAAAAGTATAAAGGACCTAAACTGGAGCCCTGTGGAACACCACATGTGAGATGTGCAGCACAGGAAGAAACATGTTCAACAGAAACAGTGGCTTTTGGTTGTTGAGGTCAGATATCAGAAATGTTGACCCACATCTCAAGATGTAAACAAGAAGTAGTGCGTCCTTTGCTAAGGCTAATGGGATATGTTGTCAGGGCACAGGTTCACTCTGCTGTTATAGAGCTGCTGGTTCTCTGCCGACCTGAAGGTTGAACACTGAAATCCCAGACTGCCTGATAAGATCTGAGCAGGGAAAGTGAAGCTGCTTCCGAGCAAGGCATTGTGTGATCCGGTGTCTCCTCTAACAACAGAACCATTGGTTTGGTTCATAAGAAGTTCAGACAACAGGAGAACAATCAGATCCATCCAAATAAATTAACCAATCCCTGCATTATTTTTATTAGTATTTCACAAACAGTCAGTTAATTCAGTTCGAAACTGTAAGAAGAACGACTGAAATAAAATCAAACCTTAACCAGAACAAAGTAAAATCCTACAGGCTGTCATGCGCTGCTAGTACACATACCTACCAAAAGCAATGCACCAAAATTTGTTTAAAATCCACGTAATCGGGAAGGCTGCGATCACGCTTCCAATACACTGATGGGTGTAAAGAAGGAAGTAGAATAAGAGAGCAATAGTCCATGTAAGCAGGTGGGGGGTGATGGATGGGTCAAACAAACAAAGGACTTTCCCCCTGGAGACCAGTGTTTGTGTCCCTTACATAATTTCACTTGACTAAAGTTAGCCAATGTAACTTTACATCAAGTATGTAAGTGGGTTACATAACGTGACAACACACAACAATGTTTCTTTTCCTAAACCTAACCTACCTAACTTTACTTGCTTAAACCCTAGCTATTTAATTTTGTGTTAAGTACATAACATGATGACGTCGTTTGTGGGTTGCCAGTTTGTTAGAAATTATTCAAACCATTGTATGAAGATACGTTGATTCTTGAAAAACTCTCCGTCCGTTCAGCTGCAGAGCTTCAAATTTATTTTATTTTTTTTAAATTTAACTTTAACCAGAAAAAACTCTCTCTTTTTCAAGAGTGTCCTGGCGGAGACAGGCAGCAACATAAAGTTACAGACATAGAGCAAAAATACAGAATAAAAATGTAAAGCTCTAAAACAAGGAATACAAAAGGCAAAATAAGATCGCTACAAAGAAAAGCCAAAAAGTATGTTACTGTATACTAGAAATGAATCATAAAAATGCAAAAAACGACAACTACACATAATTACAAAGACCAGCTAAGACACACCGTGACATAGAGAAGATTGTACACAAAAATCCTGCAAGAGTGCTTTGAAACAGCCGTGGGTAATCAGTGAGTGCAACTTAAAGTCCCTCTGCAGAGGATTCCACACATAAGGAGCTGCAGACAAAAATGCTCGCTTGCTGAACTCCGTATGTGACCTTGGTACAGACAATAAAAACATGTTCTGTGAACAGAGCCGAGCCATTTTCAATTTAGTCAAATAGAACTGAGGTTGAGCTGGAAAGCAATGTTGCTGTCCACCAGTGATAAAAACGTCAAAACGAGTATTTAAAAGACAAATGTTCCTCAAAAAGCTGCTGAAAGGTGCAGGTGGGATTTGTACAGAGAATCAGCAGCAGGTGTGCAGAGGGGTACAGGGTCAGGTGGACCTCTGGTGGACAGGTGGTGAATGACAGTGTCTGCAGGGTCTTGTAGTTTTTATAATGTTTGTTGTTTTCTCTACTTTTGTATTTATCTTGTACATTTATATTTATTAGGTCTTTTTGTGGGTGAAAATTTGTGGACCATGTGCATTTATTGTTTGGTTGATTGTTGTTTGTCCAACAAAATAATTGAAGATCAAAAGAAATCTGCCAAGATAAGAGGAGGAGAGATGTTTAACAGTCTTCTAAGAATTTAGTTATTTTTCCTAAAACGGGGAATTATTTTGGAAAGAGCTGCAAAATATGGAGTGAAAAATAACCTGAGCTGTGAACCAGCAGGTTTCTCTGCACCTCTGCATATCTTAGACTGAAGGATGAAGGACCTTGAGCTTCAGATATTACACAACACATCCTACACTGCTGCATTTATAACTCTGAATGCTCTCTGTGTTTCTCTGCAGTTTGTTTCACATTTTTCTCCTCAGCGACTCACAGGAAAACCATCCAGCTGATTTAGCACGCATTAAAAAAACTGCAGCTCAGACATTAAATCCTCTTTACCTGCTCACACTGACATGGACATTATCTCAGTGTTTCTCTCCTGGTGATGTGCAGTCAACATTGTTAAACCTACAGAAAACTGGTTTATAATAACACATAGTATGATATTATCCTGCTCAGGAGAATTAGCTTTGAAGAAACAGTCTGTGCTTGTATGAATTCACACAGGTGTGTAACTCTGCTCTCTGATCCTACATGATGTGGCTAAAATATCCAAGACTGGCAGAAAATGTTGGAGCAGTAGAGAAGTGGTACTTAACATCATAATGTGCTGCGTAATATCCTCGTCAGCTGCTTTGTTGAATGGTAAGGTGTGATGTAATGCTCTGCACCCTTTGCAGCACCTTATGTTGGGTTCAGACCACCAGCCTGAAAAACAATCTGATGAAGGACACTAGGGATTAAAATGGGCATCAGACACGACAGTCAGTGGTTTTATACTGTATAGTTTGTCATACAAAACCAACATGAAAGTGACAAAAACTGCAGTTCCTCTAATGACCACTTGAGGCTGGCTCCAAATCAGTCAGTCCCCAACGACCTCCATGTTTAAATGCCCAACGTAACAGCAGAAATAAACATGTTTACAGCCTGGTAAAAAAAACTATTTTGGTCTCTAGGAGACATCTGGATGCCGCCAAGGAGTATGGATGTGTGTTCGTGAGCTCTGGTGGTAGGCCTCTGTAAGGGTTCACATGCACACAGAGTTTAAAGCCTGTGACTCCGCACCAGTCATTTCGAACTGAAGAAGCTGCTTGGATGGGAGGTGAAACATTTTCAAGAAACGCAAGCAAGTCTAGTTATGAAACTACTTTTGACTGTGTCGTAGTTAATATAAAGAAATAAATGAACACTGAAATTAAAATTAGGTTACTTCCGAACAGCTGGGCCTAAATGATCCTGTAGTGATCATACATGAGCTCCAGTGTTTAGATGGAACATAGAAAAGGAACCTGGTGATTCAGCAGCATTACAGTTATATTATTCAGGTTTCTGACTCCTCAATGTCTCAGCTGCTCTCTGATGTTTTCGTGCTGACTGAGAACAATAATAAGAGGATTATCTGTGATTTTTGCTGATCTAAGCCGTGTGATACATCTGACGTCAAGAAGGAACTTTGAAGTTTCAACCAACATGGATGAGAAACTGAAGTGCTTCGGACCGTGGAAAATTCAAACATCTCCATTTTTATGTCAGTTGCAACTGTGCAGATTTCACCTGCTGATGAGTGGACATTACATTTACTGTTTCTGTCTCAGATGAGGATAGTGTGTAAGGACGTGACGCCAGAGACGCTGTACGATGTCCTCCACGACACCAGCTACCGCAGGAAGTGGGACACCAACATGATCGACACGTACGACATCGGCAGGCTGACCGCCAACGCGGACGTCGGATATTACTCCTGTGAGTTCAACTCTGATGTGAAACTACCTCAGCTAGCATCAATACATCACCTCTCTGTGGATTTATATAATTTCTATGTTTATTTCTACAGTTATAGTGTGTTCTAATGTTTTTGTGTTGTTTGAAGGGAAATGTCCGAGCCCTCTGAAGAACAGAGACTTTGTGACGATGAGATCTTGGCTTCCTCTCGGCAACGACTACCTGATCATCAACTACTCCGTCAAACACCCGGTGAGCATTTTTTCTTAGGCTTACCTCCATCTACACTGTCGTCTTCACAGAGTTTGTTATAAATAGTGTTAGTTCAGGCAGGACTTGATGTCAGCTGATAGATCACATGATTCCTTTCTGCAAATCTCACTCAGGGCGCCCTATTCAAACTGCTCTGGCCTGCCGACTGTTGCTGCTTCCTCTGCTAGCAGCTTTGCAACCTGCCTCCACCCCAGCTCCTCCTTTTCATGTTGTGTTTGACTTAGCAAAGTCATTTCTGTTTGTCATTGATGCTGCTCTGTTCTGTTCCCGCTGCTGCTCTCCCTGCCTTAGACTTTCCATGTAGGCGCATGGAAGGGCAGGCCAGGGCAGGGATGTGTGCTGTCTGCCTCGGGCTTTCCCCGATTGCATGTGGAAGGGCAGAGAGGTGTGCTCTCTCTGCGTTAAGGTGCTGACACACCAAAACCGACATCAAAGAACTAGCGGCGACGAAAGCCAACTGTTGCGTCGTCTACGTCACCTCACGTCGCCCTGTGTCAGTTGCATTTGAACACACTACACGGACTACATCCGACGGCCAAGTGGCACATACGTTCTGCGCCTGCAGAGCGGAGTGAGAGAGCAGAGTGAGAGAGCGGTACACCCTGTCAGCCGAGGGGTTTCCTATCTGTGTAGCCGAGCACCGCAGCACCTCCACGGACTATTACATCCAGACGGTCCCGGTGTTTCCTCCGCAGGCTCCACTTCACTCAGCTGCCCGATAAACCCGCTGCTTCTTCCCACTTTAACCTGAATAACAAACCAGGGCTCGGTGCTCTGGTTGGATCCAAACGGAGAGCCGGGGCTAGCTCAGAGACTAGAAGAGGCTAACTGGCTGTGCTTCCCTCGGTCATGCTGCGGCTAACGCTCCGCTAGCTGCTCCCAGCTAGCCCCAGCTCTCTGTTTGGATTCTCTCTGACGCCAAAGTGCCGACGGTGCGGGACACACTGCAAAAACTAGGCCAACAGACGCTCACCGACGGCCTGACTTTGGTCGATGGCCGACCGTCAGCTTGGTGTGTCAGGACCTTTAGGCTTTCCGCGTAGGCCTAGGAAAGTCAGAGAGGCCCCAGAACAGAGCCATACCGCCAAATATAATACTGCAAGTGGAAATAAAGTTTGCTTTGACTAAAGTGGTCCTGACTGAAGTACACTCCAAGCAGAAGTAAAGCCACAGTTTTAAATTAGAATAAATATTATTTAACTAAACTTGTTTTTCTGAAACCCTTAAAGTCTGTGCTGTCTGCTGGACATTAAAGCAGATTTATAACCTGTTTCACAAACTAACGCTCTGTTTGTTTAACCACGCTGTAACACACACAGTAACTTCTGGTTACCACAATGTAAGATGATAAAAAGCTGGTTTGTTACCAACTAAATCAGCTTTTTCCAAAGGAGGTGCAGTGGGACCCTGGGGAGCCTTAGAGCTGAGAGTGCCCCAAGATTTATGTCAAAACACATAAATGAGCTTTAAACTTGTGTTTTCTGACATTTAGGGTTGCCAGGTTCACAGCCGGCAGAAACAGAAACTGTCAGAGCAGTGATGTAAAGATCTGTCACTTTAACTATCGTGGCCCAAAATACAGTCTGTGACCCCAATACCAGAAACAAGAACAGAAATCAGACTGAAAGATTCCAGATTTTAGAGGAGAGATGACGCTGACTGTCTCATATTGTCGCCTGGTTTTGAGACAAAACACCTCAATTTAACCAGCAAATAAAACATACATACTTGGACAGGATGCAGTCTTACTAAAGGTTTGGGGAGTATGTATCTAAAGCATCCTTTCTGGGGCTAAGACTCCACATTTAGCTGCAGTAGAGATGCATGAAAGGGTTCTGCAGGACTGTCAGTGTGAGTTTTAGTTTGGAGTAAAAGGCGATCACCAGAGAGCTTTAAAGCTTATGGTTCCCTTTGCAGCTGGATTTAGTGCTCTCATTTGCATGAAACTAAAATACTGGTCCAGGTTAAACTCTGTATGCTCAGGCTCTGAAAAAAATTAGATGTAAATTCAGCTTAGAGACAAAAAAATCTTCATGTTCAGCAGATGTTTCCTGGTGTTTAAAATTCTAGGTCGCTCCATTGTTTGTACGCCCTGAAAACTTAAATGTACACAGTTCTGAATCGCATCAAACAGCATCTTAACACACTGTGAACCAGCCTCTAAGCCAGACCTTTAAAATGAACAGCTCTACTCTGTGTGTCTCCTCAGCAACATCCTCCTAAGAAGGACTACGTCCGAGCCGTGTCCCTGCTGACCGGATACCTGATCCAGTCCAGCGGAGCCAACTGCTCCACCCTCTACTACCTGACCCAGATGGACCCCAGAGGTGAGACAACACAAGAGGCTGACACATCAACGTAACACACTCTTCAGACACAGATAGCGGACTAAACATAAAGTCATTTTACTGGTTTACAGTTTGAATGTAGAAAAGATGAGAAGACAGTCAGTTGGTAGATAACCAGCAAAACCAGTATGATGCATCTGTGTGTGTGTGTGTGTGTGTGTGTGTGTGTGTGTGTGTGTGTGTGTGTGTTGGAGCAGAAACAGGAAGTCTGTGTGTTGCCTCCAGCCAGTAAAAACACTGAGAAGCAACTTTTACCAGTTTGCTGATGTCAGCTTTTT
Organism: Epinephelus moara; assembly: GCF_006386435.1. NCBI lineage: Eukaryota > Metazoa > Chordata > Actinopteri > Perciformes > Serranidae > Epinephelus > Epinephelus moara. The sequence goes on from NC_065509.1 coordinate 41,954,110, forward strand.
GCACACATTAATTATGTCCTGAGGTGTGTGTGTGTGTGTGTGTGTGTGTGTGTGTGTGTGTGTGTGTGTGTGTGTGTGTGTTATATAGTGTGAGCAGATGTGTATTAACTAGTACACCATGATTAGACTGAGCTGTGCATAGTGCAGTTACACAAGTACAAACACACGTTAGTCACCCAAACTGTGATTGTAAAGTCCCTTTGTTATAGTGTTAAAGTATCTTTAAACCATTTGTTGTTTAACTTTATCCTGAACTGAATCTTTACCTTTTAACTAAATCTGATCTCTCAAACGGCCCTTAAGGGAGTGAGGTCAAGACAAAAAGTCCCAAAAAAGTCACCACTTTCCTAAAATGTCCTCACTTTTAAAAAACATCACTTTTTAAATATGTCTATGATTTCTCAAAACATCATAACTTTCTAAAAATGTCATAACTTTTCTAAAAATGTCCATAATTTCTGAAAATGTCTATTATCTCTAAAATGTCATCTCTTTTAAAATTTCCTTCACTTTCTAAAAATGTCATCACTTTATACATTTTGCTTCACTTTCACAAAAAACATAACTTTCTAAAAACATCCTCACTTTCTAAAATTGTCCATAATTTTTAAAGATATCATCACTTGGTAAAAATCACTCATGTTGTCCTCTCTGTCTGCAGGTTCGTTACCAAAGTGGGTCGTGAACAGAGTTTCTCAGTTTGTGGCTCCAAAGGTAAAATCTTTCTTCTGTAAATATGAGATAAATATTTTTATCCACCAGAGAAACCACCTGTCTCTTCATCGAGTGTGTCCTCACTGTGTCTTCGTCCTCTCAGGCGATGAGGAAGATCTACAAGGCGTCTCTGAAGTACCCAGAGTGGAAGAGGAAGCACAACCCGAACTTGAAGCCGTGGATGTTTCCGGAGCAGAACTCGCTGCCGTGCATCAACGTGTCGGAGCTGACGGTGCAGCGAGCCGACTCCCTGGAGAACATCGACGAGAGCGGACTGAGCGAGGACAAGACGCACAACAGCGACGACGATGAGACTTAAACAGACTGAAAACACGACGTCTCATTTCCTGTTTGTGGGTTTGTTTGTTTGTCACAGTGATGAGAGCCGGACGAGACTTCAGCGGGACTCAGACTGTTTTTATCTGCACATACGTTTGTTCTTCTGTCGTCACTCTGTTCTGTCACATCAGCTCCAGATCTGCTCCAGTGACGTCTGTAGATGTTCAGTGTTTCACAGATTTACCAGTTTAGACCAATAAAGACACCTGGTTCAGGTGAGGCAAAGATGGTGGTCATGATTCAAGTCTCTGCATGTCCTCACAGGTGTTCACAGGGGACCTGCTCAGGTTAAAGGTGGGCGGAGTTAAAATGTAAATGAGTGAGGTCACTAAACTGCATTTACTAATAGCTGGATTTTTTTCTGTAAAATGGAAGTTGTTAAATTAAATTGGAATAAGAAGATGAGAAGACAGGAACATATAATGTAACGGGGCTGCAAATAATGATTTTTTTTATTATCAATGAATCTGCAGATTATTCATTAATTGGTCTATTAAGTGTTAACAACTGTGAAAAATGCAGTTTAAAATTTCCCGTAGTCCACAGTGAGGCACAGGATTATCACAGGATCGACTAATCGTTGCAGCTCCGTAGAGGAGCAGTCAGTTAAGACATTACAACTCACAACATGTAGAAACAGGACTTTACATAAGACTAAACACAGTTATTATACTGTATAGTTTTTCAATTAAGGTTGACCATGTCAGACAAAAGGCCAGAAATATACTTGTTTTTTAACCACGTGTTTGCGTAAACAACCTGCTGTGTCGCAGTTGGGAGAAATTTTCCTCGATGGTTTTCTACCAGAAAGGGATCTCTTGGTTAAGGTCGGGAAAAAAGTCATGGTTTGGGTTAAAATGAATGGATTTCTGTCAGACAGGGCTCTCTGGGAGAAAGCCTACAAGGGAAACTTCTGCCATGTGCAGCTCTGTCTTCAACAGAATATTTAACATACTTGTAATGCAGGCTACGACGTGTGTTCCTGGAGAATTCCACCAGAGGGAGCACCAGAGACTTTAAATTTTACAGAAAAATAAACATGGCGACTCTTGAGGTTAATTTATTGTTAATTTTGAGATCCCGGCAAAAGTAAGCGACAGAGGCGCCAACGTAGCCTGAGTGTCAGACTGAAGCTCCCAGAACCTTCAGTCTGACATCGCCTCCATTGAAGGCGATTTACAAGGGGGAGGGAATTTGATTTTTCCCTAACCAATCAGTAGAGATCAACGACTCACCCAGAATCTGACGTCATTAGTATCCATGCCTCGGGGGTGCCGAAAACAAGCGAGCATTGCCCGTTTAAAATGTCTCCGTCGTCGTGCACGCCCAGCTGCATCGCCGTTAAATCCAGTTTAGCAGCTTCCTTAATTTGGTCCTCCATTAACGCGAGTAGTGGCGAAATACCTCGATAGCATCGTTAATGTGGTCTGTAGGATCTGTAGCGGTCGCCATTGTTGCTATCCTCACCAGTTACCCACCGGCGTACAGCTTGACATCAGCGTGGCGCTGATTGGCTAATCGCTAGACCCGCCCACACCCCCAGCGTTCATTGGTCCGTCCATCATTTGGGCGAGATAAATCGCAAATTCATAGCAGTATGCCGGACCAGAGATGCAAGCCTACTCAGTTGAGTGGGCGGGGTCTATGGTCTGGAACCAGGCTAGCGCCAACGCAAATAGTGTGTAAGGCCTTTAAATCAAGCACGTCATGACAACGGTGAGTATGAGTGTGTCTCAAATCGCTAGCTAGTGAATGCTAACGTTAGCACTCGTATCATTGTTTGTGGTACCAAATCATTACTGACCCAACAAACATTACTACAGCCTTTTTTTGACAACAGTTTTCGTACTTAGTGTAAAATTCGTGTAGGCTATAACTAACAGACTCCTTGTCGTCCCCAGCCGCCATGTCAAGAGTCGAGAAGTTTGCTTCGTCACTCAAAATATTAAGTGTTTCGTAAAGACGTATGAGATCTGAGACACTGTATGTTTCTCTCGTTCTGACAACACTGCCCCCTACTGTTCATGTACATACAGTATCACATTCATTTCACTCACGTTTCTGCTGCTGACATCTTGATACCGATGATGGAAGACAGATCTGGAGCTCTGACAGCTCCTCTTTAAAACCCTGTAACCCTCTAATGTATTCACGAGACAGATTTATGATGTTGTGAATTTCAGGTTAACCTCTCTAAGTATTATTCTATGATGGGTATTCTTTATATTTTAGAGGTGATAATCTGACAGACACAGTACAGAAACATAGATATGATTAGATTTTTATTCTTTAAACAGTTTCAGTAAATACTGTTGACTCTCGTCTAAACTTCCCGTGACCTCCTGAACTCTGATCTTTTATTAAAAGTTGAAAATATGATTTGTTCTTGTTGAATATCAGATTAAAACAAGTGTGAATGTTTGTAAAAATCCTCCAGGTCTGAGATTTTATATCAGAAAATCAGCCTCATGTTTTAACCGTAGAGTTTATTGATTATTGATGATTTAATCAAGTATAGAACTGTTCTGTGTGAGTCTGCAGCGCCCTCCAGTGGACAGATGACTTCACTACAACCTGAACTTTAATGAGAGAAAACAACCTAAACAAATCTCCTCAGTTCCTCTACTTTAAATTAAGATTTAAATTAATGATGATATATTTTGCTTTAGTTTATTAAACCAGCTTCATGTTCAGATCAGCTGATTTGAATCTGCAGCAGACAGATTGGAGCATCTCTTCTGCACAAACAGTATTTGTCAATCAGTTTCTGCTTTTATCAATAAAGTTGATATTTTCTGTCAAATATTTGTTCAGTAACATCTTATTATCATTCTTATCATTGATTACAGCACGTTCAGACTTTTAAAGATGATTTCATTCCGTTTAGCTTTCACTGTAAATGCGTTTGTGTGAAGAATCTTTGCCAGTATTGGTTTTTAAAGTAACTAAAGTTGCATTATGATTTAATGCAAACAGCGTAATACAAACACTACAAAATACAAAATGTAACTAATTACATTTACTCAAGTACTGTACTTCAGTACAAACATCCCTTAAAAGCTTATAATATCTAAATTTTGGGGGCGGCAGTAGCTCAGTCCATAAGGACCTGGCTTGGGAACAGGAAGGTCGCCACTTCAAGTCCCCATCCAGACCAAATATGGAGTGTGGACTTGTAGCTGGAGAGGTGCCGGTTGGCCTCCTGGGCACTGCGGGGGTACCCCTGAGCAAGGCACTGAACCCCCAACTGTCCTGTTTGTGCATGTGTGTGTATTTCAGGCCTGGGTGTAAATGACAACTGAGTGAAAAAAAAATTAATTTCTCCCTGGGGATTAATAGGGTATATTCCCTTCTTCTTCTTCTTCTTCTTCTTCTTCCCTCAACTTGTCAGATGAGTCCCACCCCCCACTAGGGGTCGCCAAAGCTTCATGGGGAGGTCAAGAGGCCTGCTTGAGTTTAAGGGGTATAAGAAAACCTTTTAAAAAATATACAATTGACCAAATCTAAAAACTAAATGAAATTGTTGTTCTTCAAGTTTAAAGTGTTAATATTTCAGATATTTAAAAAAAGAAAAATGAATGTCACTGGATAAGAGCTCATGAATATATTCACTGAGCCTTCACTCTCTGCTGAAAGAGCCTCGTCCTGCTTTAGAAAAATATGCGGTTAAAACAACCAAAAAGCTTAAAGAACAATGTCAGGGAGAAGAAAACACTGAATTTGTCGAAAAAAGAAAAGGAGCCCGTGATATGTATGATGCCCATTAAAAAAATACAAAATATAGAGCATTATTATAACAAGTTCCCAAACATTTTTCAGGAAAAATCAACTCTGATTTAATCACAGGAGATACTTTGATTTAAATTAAAATTAATCCAAATTGTTCGCTTTATACAAACGTCCTGCAGTTATCGTGTTCACTATTTGGGTTAATTGAACAGGTGATCAATCACGTGTTCTTCATGCCATTGTGTGCATTGAATATAATATGAAATACCCATAAAATATGTCACTTGGTCAGGGGGTCGTCACTTTACTCAGTGATATAAAAGAAAAGGGGTCTCTTCAGGAAAAAGGTTTGGAACCACTGCATTAGAGGACAGCTCACTTAAACTTTAAGTTAAGGTAATTTAAAGTTCCTTAATCATGAATCAAATTCAGCTGTTTAACCCTTTAAAGTTTCTGATTTTATGATCATTTCATCTTAATCTGAGTATTTAAAGCAGCTTTAGAAGCTTTTACAGAATAAAAGACTGAAATCATAAACAACTCGTAAACTAAATCTACTTTTAGCCTTGAAAGAAGCCACAGCAGAGAGAACTGTCTTTACCACACAGTTCATGAGTTATCAGCTGTGTCACACCACATGATGGCGCTATAGATGTTTGAATATGTCAAACACAAGGTGAGAGAAAACCTCTGTACCAGTGGAGGCACCTTCACTTCAGTATGTGATGCATTGAAGATGTTTAGATGCTGACATTTGTGTTATCCTCTGAAGTCTTTAATGATTTATGTGAAACCATGTTGGGTTGTTACTAAAGTGACAGAAAGCCAGATGGATTTTATTTTCTGTGTTGTGTGACAGTGAAAATGTGTAAGAGGGATTCCAACCTGCGAGCTGTGCAGTGATAAATAAATGTCTGAGATGAAATGAGAAGTAAAACCGAGGTGGTCGAAGTCGTCTGCAGGTCGATCAGCTCTCTGAATGTGTTGCAGTGAGTTCCTGCAGGCGGCTGCTGAGGGTGTTTTTCCTGCGGTGATCAGGAAACTTTATGTGCGACTGCTTCCTTCTTCTTTGGTGCCTGAAAAATGTAGCTGAACTCCGGATCCTCTCTGCGCTGTATTGTCTCAGGCACTTCCTGTTTCCTGTCTGCACAGCTCTGATTGTTGTTTGGGCAGCGAAGAGGAAACTGTCCAGCTTCTTACTGCTCACAGAGGACAGGACGCAGTGTCCAACTGCTGCTCAGAGTTCTGCGTATTAGTATCAGTACGACACAGGAGTCCTAAGTATGAGCGCATTCATTCAGTCCCTGTGCCTCATCCCCCGCCGCTACGAGACTACTACTAATCAGGAGGGTCAGCCCCGGCCCTGGGTCTTACCCTGGCTGTATTTTAGCGGCTACAGCTGCTGACTGAAGGTCCATCCAAAATATGAAAGCACTAAATTTAATGGATTTACTGATATCTGTCCACAAATGAGAAAAGAATTAGCTAGCACACCTTGCGGTCCTTTCACCTCACTCCCTGCGGCTTGGAAACTACTTTGCAGGAGAGTGGACGACAGCTCAGGAGACAGACCCACAGTCAGCGACTGTAGTAACTCGAATTCAGCCAGCGCATGCCCCATCACTGGGGCCCTGATCCTGGATTGCCCTGACTCCTGCCAGATCTGCAAACTTTCTGTTGCTGCTGTTACACAGGTGGGCCAGTGCTGCCATGGGCCCCCAGCTCGCTGTGACTCTTGGGGTCTCATTTATAAACATTGCATACGTACAAAACAAGGCTTGAAAGAGGCGTACGCCACTTCCTACACAGAAGTTGTGATCTATAAAAACAGACTTGATGGGAGACCCACGCTTATGAACATGTTGGACACGGGAAATTGGCAATGCAGATGGTGAGGTGGAAGCCTCTTTGTAGAAACTGTCAAATGTCTATTGGTGTATGCCATTTTATTTTTCACATGGATCCTGCGTACTGTTTTACAAATGAGAGCCCTGCAGAGGCAGGGGGAGCACAAGGTGCAATAGCTAGTTAATACGTGTCTCATTTGTGGTCTGATAAACAGTAAATTCAACTAATTCAGTGCCCCATATTGCTATTTTGCAAGCAAGTTTGAACGCAGCCACAGACTCACAGCAAAGAAGGCTCGCCCCGCCAGCTCTGTGATTGGATATGGAAATGATATTCCTGAAAGAGTGGCCAAATAAAAGGTTACTCTGAGCATCCCCATTGGTTATTAAGAAGGTAGTGTCAAAGGCGGGACAAAAGTTGTACTTGTAGGTTTGATTCGTTGCTGTAAATTTGGGATTAACACACACAGCTGAGTTCTTTTTTAATGTTTTTCACCCACAAGCAGAACGATGTAGTCTGGTGCTACATGGCAAATATATTATTTTATAATATTTTAGCTGCAGCTGCAAATATGATGTGTATATGCAAACCTCAGAGATCACTATTTTCCAGTCTGTGACGCCAGGGATCAGCAGCCCGGGGCCCCACTCCCGCCTGCCACATGGCACATAATGCACCAAACCCTGATTCCTGTCCCTGCAGGTGGTGGGCCAACAGGGCAGTGGCTCCGTTATTTCTTCAGGTTGAGCCCGACCGAGCCCCTTGGCCCAAGGTCTGGCCACCAGACGCTTGCTGGTGAGCCCCCCTCCCAGGTCTGGTTCCAGAGGGGCCTCAGTGTCCCCATACCGGGTGAGGTGCTCGAAGTCCAGAAGGTCCGTTTCATCAAGGTCTTCTTGAACCACTCCTAGTCTGGCTGCTCTCTTGGGACCACTTTGCCTTGGGAGACCCTACCAGGGGCTGTTAGCCCTGGACAACACAGCTCCCAGGTTCACAGAGACACCCAAAACCCTTCCACCATGTTAAGGGGGTGACTCTCGGAGGAAACCCCGGGGCAGACCCAGAACAAGCTGGAGGGATTATATATCTCATCTGGCCTGGGAACACCTCGGGGTCCCCCAGGAGGAGCTGGAAAGCTTTGCTGGGGAGAGGGACACCTGGGGCGGTTTGCTCAGCCTGCTGCCCCTGAGACCCGGCCCTGGATAAGAGGATGAAAATGTATGGATGGATGGATGGACTATTTTCCAGTGACAAAAAATGAGATCAGTTCACCCCAAAACTGTTCTGGTGGGATATCAATCAATCAATCAATCAATCAATCAATCAATCAATCAATCAATCAATCAATCAATCAAGAATGCAGCAGTTCAATTTATTTATTGGTTAGAAGATTGTTCATACAAAACGTTTTCATACATTCTGATATGTTTACACACCCAAAATACTTTTGACCATACTTTCTTTCCATACACTCATCAATGTGGATTTTATTTGGGCACAAACCGGAAGCAGTTTGTGGCAGCTCGGCTTTTATTTTGAAACCTCTAACCGGAACGTGTAGCGGTCATTATTGTGTATAACTTGACGTCATTCAAAGCCGAGCGCAGTTTCTCCTCCCAGAGTTCCCAGTGTGACTGAGAGCGGCTCCGGACTTTACTGGCTTACTCACTGGGACAGAGACCGGAACCCAGAACCAAGGACCCATAACCCAGGACCCAGAACCAGGACCGGGACCAGAACCAGGACCCAGAGCGGATCAGAGGTGAGTCTCTGTAAATGTTTGGAGTGTGATTGAAGCGGACTGGATGTGAGTTGGTCTGTGAGTCCTGCAGGAAGCGGCTCGTCCTGCTGTCTGTCCTCCACAGTCCTGACAGGGTCTCTTCTTCTTCTCTGGATCTGAGTTCTGGAGTTTTTGGAGTTTTGGGTTCCTCTGTGTGACAGCGTGAAGTGACAGAGTGACGCAGAGAGGAAGTTTTGGCGCAAACTGGAGCACAGACGCGTCTTTGATGTGAAACATGAATAATTCAGAGACAGAGAGCAGCCGGGTCTTTATCATGATATCTGTGATCGTGTCTTTACAATGAACCTGTGAGTGTGTGTGTGAACTGTGAAGTGTGTGTGTGGTGGGGCTGAGGTGTGTGTGAGCTGCAGGTGTTCCTCTAAACCTTCAGTCTGTCTGAGGAAACTGTGACACCAGTTGCAGACCGGTTGTGGTGGTCAGATCCAGCAGGGTGGAGCTGGAGGGTCTCTGCAGGTCTGAACTGAACATTTATTTTTAGCGTTTGTGTTAATATTTTTTCCATGAATCCAAAAGACAGAGATGACTGTATGTTGACCTAAAACACGCCTGACAGCGTTTTCAGTATTTCTTTTTCCCAGCACCTTATGATTTATTCAAACACAGACGTTGGACAGTTAATCAAATCAGAATAAATAAAATAAAACTAAGAAGTCATTGAAATTGAAGAGTTATTACAGACTTAACGTTGGGCTGCACATTTATTTTTTTTATTTCAGTATTTTGTTAAAAAAATTTGTAAAAAATCTTAGTCACACAGATGCATAAACTGTACATTAATATTAATATAAAGCAGTTATGATCATTGCTTAAAATAACTGTACACAATAACAGCAGAGACATTAAAGGGACACTTTGCTCATTTTCAACCAGCTCTGTGTCATTAACAATGCAGGTGATCTGTAGGGAGGGAAGGACAGTGGACCCAGGGTACGATATTTTTGCAATATGCTCAGTATTGCAATAAAATGAATTGCGATATATTATCTTATTTTCCAACTGCAAATAATTTCCCCAAAGGGAAACTTTGTCAACATCAGTTTTCAGTCTGTTCACCTGAATGTTGACACCTATGTTAGACATGTGATGGAATTGTTTCTCAACGTTTAGATAACAATCACCGTGCACACGGATCCGCAAAAATGACTGAAAACGCTGTAGTACACATGCCAGGCCAGTAGTTGGTGGTGTGACTTTGTAATGAAACAACACACGCCTGAGAACATGCACTTCCTTCTACAGAGCGGTGATGATGGACACACAAAATGGCAACCGCACGAACGTTTGTCTGGACGGACAATGAGCTGGAGCTGCTACAGTAAATAAATAAATAAATTCAACAGGGTGAGCAGCACAAACAGAGCTCGGGAGTCCGCCATTGTTGTTGTGATGGTTGACTTTCTCGCGCATGCCTAGTGACTGGAACCGTAATGAGCATGTGCGAAAAGTCTCCGTTTTCAGAGGAACTGCATATTGCAAGTTTACATGACAACAAAATTGCACTCTGGAACCCGTTTTTAAAATGTTGTGTTTGCAGGCACCCAAAATGCTGCTGTCGTGTAAACGATCGGCCAAAACGCAACTTAAGTTTACCATTTCTGGTTGAAATCGCTGTCGTATAAACGGGACATGAGACATCTACTGACCTCACTGGGAAAAAAACATCCGCACCATTTAGTGGACCGAAAGTACCAAAACTTATATTTAAGTGTGTATTTCCAAAAATTAATAACGCATATAATAAAAGATCAATACTTGGCGTCTTTGTCTTGATACAATATCGCCATGCAAAATATCACGATACTATGGTGTGGCGATTTTTTCCCCCCACCCCTAATGACAACGGCCAAGCTCCCATTACAGACAACCTCACATTATGTCACCCACCAGCTGGTGCGCGGTGCAGTGCATTCTGGTAGTTGTAGGTCCTCTACCTATTAAGCAAAAGCAAATGCTGCAGCTCTTTTCCTCCGTTGTCTCCAGTCCTGTAGCACCAGTTTTAAAAGTATCTGCATCTTCCTCCTGCACAGACGGCCCAGTTTTATGAAAAGAGCATCTTTCCAGTGGTGAAACACTTCTTTAATGCAGCCTATATTGTCTCTGATATATAATTATAGCACCAAACATTTATTGATTGTCAGATTAAAACACTGGATAATAATGAGGATGATGATGATAGTGATGAAGAGTTTGCCTGAGCCTCAGAGCAGAATAGACTTTCAGTGAGATGTTGAGGCGTTCACACGCAACACAAACATCCTGCAAAGAGGAAACTCTGCTTCCTGTTTAAGCTGAAACTTCACAATAAATCTGAAGTGAGATTCTTCATCTTGTGGCAGAGTGGATGCACTGAGACTGAGAGGAGAACCTGAGTGAGTGGTGAGCTGACTGATTGATTTTAAACTCAGTGAAATAAAAGTTACCCAATGCAGTTCGTCCTTCACAGCTGCTCCAAATATGGATGTGTTTTTCCAGAGGTTTGTCAGTAAAGTTTCTTAAACTGATCCAGGGTGATGTCAGTGTGGTGATGTCACTGAGTCTGATGAGTCAGATGGACCAAAAGTCATCAATGAACAAAAGGAAATCCACAATGACGCAAGGTATCAGAAACAATCTAAATATTATTTTTCATGCTGATACTGCCGTAGTGTCACGATGTAAACTCATTAGATCTGTTAACACTCTTTTCTACAAACTTCCCAACACTTTTATTTCTGTCTTCATCAGAAACTCATTAGCCAGAAGAAATGTTGCCATTCTACGTTTCTGCAAACCACGGATATGTAATATATCATACACAATATCATATCATATTTCTGAAGTGACATATTCTGATTACATGTATATAAGCTGACTTTGTCATCAGGACATCGCAGGGTAGACGGCTGGCCTAGGTGAGACTGCTGCCGAGCTGCAGACCACTATTCAAAACCAACAAAAGACAAAACTGATGGTCATTTAGCAAGACAACACGACTACTGCGGCACCAACTGGATATTTGTAAGCCAAAGCGTGATCTTTTTTCTTACTATAACCAAGTGGTTATAGTGCCTAATCATAACCACACGTTCACCACAGCGTTTTTAAAACATAAACATACATTAAGTTTCAACATATTTGTCAAATATCAGTGCACAGATGTTACATGTCAGTGGTTTTCAGACATGAAAAATGCCAACTTTTATTCAGTTTAAAGGGTAAGTATGGTATTTTACATCCTGGACCTTATTGTCACATGTTTTTGTGTCTAATTGACTAATAAGAACAATATATATATATATTTTAAATCAGCCCAGTATTGAGCAAGAGCACTGCAGCTTGCAGCAGCAAAACAGACAGCAATGTAATCCATGTGGGCAATTGAGCACCGTCAGTGTACGTCCACTTAAAGTGTGTGTTTTTGTCACTGACAGGCTCAGATTGTTATTCAGTGTCTGACAACATTATGAAAGGATCCTTACAGAGATAGACCTTTTTGTTAAAGAGTGAGATCCTTTTTTGTTTAACTAGAACTCACTATCACCAAACCAACCAGACTCCATTTAAATAAACAGTAATTTTAGCGTGTATAGAAGCAGCATGTTTTCACATCTAACTGGGTGAGTTAAGGTTTAATTAGACCAAACCAGAATTGGTGATTGTTGGAACAGTGGAGAGATGAAGCAAGGTGGCTTTTGTGAGTTTTATTTTATTTCTGTTGACTCTGAATGAAATGTGTTTTTTGATGATAAAATTACTGATTATTTAAATGGAGTCTGGTGGGTTTGGTGATGGTGATTTCAGGGCCGTCTCTGGTTAAACAAAATGTTACTCTTTAAAAAAGGGTCTATCTCTGTAGGGATCTTTCCATAATGTTGTCAGACACTTATTATAACAATCTGAGCCTGTCAGTGACAAAAACACTTTAAATTGATGGTACGAACATGCCCAGAGTGGTTACACCACAGCCTGTTTTGTGGCCGCCGGCTGCTCAATGCTGGATGAATTTCAAAAGATGTTTGTTCCCATTAGTCACGTAAACACAAAAACATTTGAACATAGGGTCCAGGTTGATACTGAGGTTACCCTTTAAGAGTGAAGTCAGTGTGTCTGTGTCGAGTGACTACATGAGGTGTGACTCTGTCCTGTTTTGCCCGAGCAGGTGCGTTCGTCATCCTTCAGTCAGCAGCTTTACTGTCAAACACAAAAGTTTTCACATCATTTACAGTGTTAACGACATCAGCTGATTACAACAGCAGTTACATCACACACACACACACACACACACACACACACACACACTGTTACTGTTCAGGAGAACACACACACACTCCATCCTGTGAGTGTGTGTGTTCTCCCGAACAGTAACAGGAAGTCGGACCAACATGTCTTCCTCTTCAGAAACTCCCAGAAACAGAGTGCAGTGATGTAATCGTCAGCGCTGCTTCACTTAAAGGAGCAGACCGCAGGTTTGTGTCTGTGCTCATGAAGCTCGGCTGTCTACAGGTGTGTCCATCACCTGAGGACGTCTTTGTCTCAAACATCAGCTTAACTTTGTGTCTCTCCTCAGCACTCTGAAGGAGGTTGACGTGAAAAAACAGACTTCACTGATGTCTGATTATGTCACTGATGATGCTGATTACTCATCTGAATCAGGCAAACACACACACACACACAGTGATGTATCATCGTGTGCGGCTCAGTAATCTGATTAGTAGTTTTACAGATTTAAAAGCAAACAGACGTTTTGGATATCACAGAAATAATCTTTAGCAAACGACTTGCAATACCTTAGCAACCATCTGGTAACACCTTAGCAACCATCTGGTAACACCCTAGCAACCACCCAGAGCACCTCAGTAACTCAGACATTGTAATCAGCTCTGAATGTTGTCGTGATCGAAAATTAAAACTGAATTGTGGCATTTTAAAGTTTCTATGCCTCTGTGCTGGTGATAGCCACGGCTGGAGGCATTATGTTTCTGGTTGTCTGTCCGTCCTTCCGTTTGAACGTCTTTCTGTCACATCCTTGTGAACACGATATCTCAAGAACGCCATAAGGGAATTTCTTCAATTTGGCACAGAGGTTGACTTGGACTCGAGAATGAACTGATTCGATTTTGGTGGTCCTATGTCAGAGGTCAAAGTCAAGGTCACTGTGACCTAGTCTGTCTCGTTCTCATGAACGTGCTATCTCAAGAGAGCCTTGAGGGAATATCTTCAGTTTGGCACAGAGGTTGACTTGGACTCGAGGATGAACTGACTTGATTTTGCTGGTCAAAGGTCTCTGTGACCTTGTCTGTCTCATTTTTGTGGAAGCGATATCTCCAGAACATCTAAAAAGGAATTTCTTGAAACGTTCACTTGGACTGAAGAATGAACTGATTAGATGTTGTGGCTGAAGGTCAAAGGTCAGTGTGACCTCACAGAATGTTTTTGGCCATAACTCAAGAATTCATACACTAATTATGACAAAACTTCACAAAACTGTGTAACAGGATAAAATAATGAAGTGATGACATTTTATATCCAAAAGGTCAAACATCATCTTCACGGTGACATCATCATCATGTTCTGAATAAAACACTTCTCTGGCCATAATTTAACGTCGTATCTCAGACGTCTTTTCTCGTGAAGTGGTAGACTTGTGATTGACTTTGTGTCTGCACATTTGCACTGTGTGAATACAAGTGAGAGCACTGCAGCCTGTTACCTGTTCAACAAACACTTGCACATGAATAAAGACACATGGAATATACAGCCATAGCAACCAGCTGAGTAGATTACGCTCAGTGTGTGCAGTAGTGGTAGTGCGAGTGCTGTCAGTGATCACAGTGACACTCTGATGTTTAGGGAGTTGGTTCGTTTGATGCAGCTGATGTGAGTTCTGTGGACTGTTAGCTCGATGCTGGAGGTGTAGAGAAACGAGGATGAAGACTCCACAGTTTGTTCTGAGCAGCTGCTCAGCCTCTGGATGCAGGCTGCAGCTTCACTGTGGCTAATGCTAAGCTAACTGTTGATGATGAGTGAATCCCTCCAAACTGTAGCATCAGACTGACTGTTTAAACACAGCATCTCTGTGTTACTGTTTCTGCAAGCGTTTAAATACTGACGGTGTGACGTGAGGAGAATTAAAGTTGTTTAAAGGCTCCTTTCATGACAGTAACTTGTTACTGCTGCTGATGAGCAAATAATAGTTGTCGTTATTGTTGTTGCTGCAGCAGCTGACTTCTGTTGATGGCTGCTGGTTGGCTGATGTGCATGAGCAAATTTGGATCAGAGCTGCAGCAGATGTGGTGATGTTCTCTTCAGCTTGTTGTGTGGTGTGTTCACGTGCTGATGTAAATCTCTGGACATCCCATACTTGATGCTTAAAAGTCATACGCAAAGAACAAACACCGAGGAACAACCTCTGAAGATCCTACAGCACCTGAACGCACCACAGAAACAACAGTCATTTTGGACTCAGAGCCTTGGTGTGTTCTCACACCGTCAGCGTGCGTCCCAGAGTTCCCAGTGTTCCCAGTGTGTCTCAGTGTGTGGTTCCAGTCACAGCTCTGGAACAATCGACCCTCTGTTCGTCACAATAGAGACTCACTGTTATTACACTGCCCCACACGCCCACCCGCTCTCCCTCTCCTTTATTTGTCCTTCCTCTCCTCTCGCTCCACTTTCTGTTCTTTCCTACTTTTACGTCTTCGCTTTCTTCTTTCTCTCCTTTTATTCCTCGCTCTCACTTCCTGTCCGTCATCCCCCCTCTGTCTGTCTGTCTGTCTGTCTGTCTGTCTGTCTGTCTATCCTCTGTGGAGGTGAAGACTGAAGGTCACTTTTTTCCTCTCTTCCTTCCTCCCTCTGGTCGTTCAGTCACTGCTGCTCACAGAGAGCTTTGTTTGGCAGCACGTTCACTTTGATTGACAGGTCTGTCACCCTATCGCAATCATCCAGATTCAGATTTCCTGACAGATGCTGTTGTGACAGTCGATGGTGAAGATGAGTTGTTGAAGTAGACAAATGTAAACATGATGAAGATGTCAAACTGAGTGTCACCAGTGCTGCCGTCACTGCAGACACATTTATATAGCTGGAAGGTTCAAGTGTTTGATGAGACTTGTTTAAAATCTGTATTTAAACGTCTCTCTGTGGCAGCAAAGTGGAAGTCAGAGTGAAGCACTAACCCTGCTGCTGCTGCTGCTGCTACTGACGATGATGATGAGGGAGTGGAGGGAGGAAGGACAGACAGGGGGATGGATGAGAAGAGGAAAGGGTGTGTGTGGTGTTTGGGGAGAAGTGGGAAGGCCAGAGGAAAACCAGGGTGTGTTCAGCTCTAATGTCTGTGTTCTTCATAACATCTGTTTCATGTTCAAGTGAAACAGAAACACATTAAATAATCTTTAATAAAACAGAAAGTAGGTTATTCTGTTGTTTCACTAATATGTAGTTTAATTTATGAGTAATAACTCTGAGAGGAGCGGCCAGATCTTGTTTGTCTTCACAAACAGCAGCAGACTCAGAAATTCTTCTGGAAGTTTGTAAAAACAAAGTTACAAAATGATCAGTGTGGTCGAACCAGGATTCAAACATAAGAAACAATAATAAAACAGATAAGACAAGTAAAAAATAGATCTGCAGATCTTTGCCACAGCAGAAAAGCAAAAGCCACGTCTAAAAAGACGACCAACGTGGAGGCCCGTCTGAGTTGTAACTGATGACTATTTTTCAGGATTAAAATTGTGCAAATTTGCAGGAAAGCCCAATCAGTCTTTTTTCAGCATTGGCAGCAAAATGCCGCCTACCTACTTTTGTTTATACAGAATGCGCCTTTTTTGGGGCAATGGGGGGCGTGAGCAAGTAACACAACGTGTAGCTCAGTGTGTGACGTAAACAGTGACGTGGGAGGGAAGCCGTGGCTGGTCAGTCCTTCGGCAATTCTCTCGTAAGTCGACCCGTTCTTCANTTTATACAGAATGTGCCTTTTTCGGGGCAATGGGGGGCGTGAGCAAGTAACAAAACGTGTAGCTCAGCGTGTGACGTAAACAGTGACGTGGGAGGGAAGCCGCGGCTGGTCAGTCCTTCGGCGATTCTCTCATAAGTTGGCCCGTTCTTCACCGTCCCCGTCATCTGACGGTTAATGGCCTCTTC
>NC_065509.1:41971836-41984408 GCF_006386435.1 Epinephelus moara
GAGCCAGGTAAGCGTCTTTACGACAATACGCGCTAGAGCTCATGGGAAATGTAGGCTTCATTCCAGCAAAACACTACTGCTTTTGTCCACAGGGTCGCCAAATTCAACTCAAAATGAAAGTTCCTTGTCGGGGCTTTAAAGTCCTGAAGACAAACGTCTCCCAACAGAGATAAAACAACAAGATCATTTAATAAAAGTATCAAACTCAGCTCAGTAATAACTGTCACGGTTCATGGACAAAACAATTATTTTTTGCCACTAATTTATTACCATCTTAAGCATATTTACATTGCATCAGTTAGCCTCGTGGCTAGCTGACATTTTTTTTGACGTATTGTTTGTACTTTTTCTGACTCACTGTTGATTAAAGTCACTACAACAGCTCGGTTAAATTTCAGTCTGCGTGCATATTATGTTTTAGGGAACATTGTTAAAACAGAGCAGCTAATGTTGCTGCAGGAAGTTAGCTGGCTGAGACGCCTGACCAGGCAGGTGCGTTGTGTTTTATCTCATAACTGCGTTGTTCACATATGCTATGTGTTCTGTGTGTTTACCCATATATTCTCAGAAATCCAAAATATTTCCACAGCACTGATTTGATCAAAAGTAAATTATGTAACCTCATTGTCTTTCTCTTGGCTGCTTGCCGTTATTTGGCCGCGGCTGTTTGACACAGACTTTCAAAACAAAGGCCTAACCTACAGACGATGATATGGATCCATGTTTTCACTTTGCATCGATGATATTGGATCGTTGATCTGAATTCTGAGTAGAAACATCGATCCAGATTGATGGATCGTTACACCCCACTGTGTCGAGCATCTCTAGTGGAGATTGATCATTTTTTAAAAAACAGTTTTATACCGTCCCTGGCTGTTGACTCCTCACCTCTCTTGACTGGTCAGTACAGGCCGTATCAAAGACTGCTTCAGTTTCGAATCTTGTTTCTGTTCGGGTCAGCGTACGTGACGGGCACATTAGTGTTGGTGGAGTCTTTTGTTTGTGTTTTCACTTTCAAATTGACATTTTACATTGTTGGTGTTTAGGAATTGTTCCTGTATAGATTTTCTCACCAAGCTGAGACATTTGTGTTTTGTATTAATTCCACTGCTGTCATTAGACACACAGGATACACAGCCCATCCTCCACTTCCTGTTCCCCACCCACACGCCCCCAGACACACCTGGTGGAGACCTGCACTCACTGAGTGCACTTTTAGAGTTATTTTTAAGTTGCTGTAATGATTTAAATGTGTGCATACAGATAAACTGGATCTGGACCTGTTTGTGGAGATGTGATGAAAAATCAAATGATCTGACTGAAGGTGGAAAATCAGAAAAAGTGATATGACTTGTTTGTTTGACTCGAGATGCAGCGAGTGTGTGTGTGTGTGTGTGTGTGTGTGTGTTTCCTCTGCTGCAGTTTGATGGACAGCTGTATCCTGTGTTTTGTTCTGCTGCAGATCCTCAGAGCTGATTACAACAACAGGACAGAGATAAGGAGGGAGGAGGGAGGGGTGAGAAATGTGTAGTGCAGGTTTGTGAGGTCCAGAGGACGAGGATTGTCCTGCAAGTGTCCTCCTGTTAGAGGGGTCAGGGTGGACGGTTGGTCTGCAACCTCAATCACCAGAAAACTGTTGGCATCAAATGTTTCTGCAAATCATAATTATGTTACATTGTGCAGAGTTTGCATGTTCTCCCTGTGTCAGTGTGGGTTTCCTCCTCGAACCGCGGCTGTACATTCAGCGTAGGCTTTGTGTCGACACAGAGCCTACGCCATAACCTGATGTACACCTCCCCAGAAATGTGACAACATTGCAGCAATGCAGACCTGTCTATTTCTGTGAGCTGAAACCATTTCCCTCAGTGGAAACAAAGCTTTGATTTACTTTAGAAACAAGAAACAAGAAATTGTGAAGACAATAAAGCCTCCACAAAAATAGCATTTTAAGTCTTGTGTGTGATTTATCCTGGCTTCATATGAGCAGAGGAAATCTCTGCTCGTCGCTAGGCTAATTTATACAATGTAAAATGCCATAGGCTTGTGCTAATAACGTTAGCATGTTGTGACCGTTGTTTTGTCAGTGAACCTTGTGAGCTGTAATGGAGCCAAATTTTGTAACGTTACCTTTGTTAAATGTTGCTGTTGTCCCTGGCTTCATATGAGCAGAGGAAACATCTGCTAGCTGCTAGGCTAATTTATACAATGAAAATGCCATAGGCTTGTGCTATAAACGTTAGCATGTTGTATTTGTGGGGAAAATGTGTCCAGATAAAGACAAGTGTTTGTCTGTGAATGCTGCGAGTTATAGTGAAGCTGATTTGTGTACTTGTGTTTGAAACTGTCTCTATTAAGCCATGTTTAATGTGTGTTTAATGTGTGTTTAATGTGTATTTTGGGTGTATTTTCAAACAAGGAAACTTAAGAGCACTTCAGAAACCCCGCCACCGACTAGTGTTTTGGAGGTGTAACTGCACACAGACACACCGCTGCGCAAGTATAAATGCTCACAATGGCCTCGGCTCTGCATAGAGCTGATGCACAAGTAAAAATCTACCTTAAAACTCAAAATTTACACAATAACACAAACAAACAAACTGATCGTGGCGGCTGTAAACCACCAACTCCTGTGTTCAGTGATGTAAAATTACTCTTTTTGTCAGTGCAGTTTTGGCTTCGAGCGTAGATAAGTTTGACTTTCAGTTCAGTTTTAAATACTATGGTTTTAGTCGAAATGCATGTTTGTGAAGGCCTGAGTTTATGACTGCATAAATGAGACTTGCATTATGCTGCATGAGTTTGTGTAAGGGTTTGTAAACGGATGTTGTGACATAGTTTTGCTGTTGTTAAACGCGATCGCATGTGACTTCAGTTCTTTAAGCTTTTTCTCCATTTTTGGATTCTTTGCGCTCCGTGGAGGCATGCGACAAAAAGTTTTCTTCACAAAGTCAGTGTGACACAGGGTGAGTGACTGATATAGTCATTTGGAGGATGAAGAATTCCTGTTAAGTCGTCTCTTTAAGTATCAGCTGTATTTGTTCACTGTGCCGCAGCAGCGACTGTCTGCGTCCTGCAGAGAAACAAACGCTGAAGCAGCAGTGAGAAATCTGTGGATCAAAGCTGTGAACGCTTCTTTGATCGTTCTCGTTCCCCCTCAAGATGAACTGTAATAACTCTGATCCACTGAGTTTTCATCTGGCGTCATCGTCAGGTCAACATTTAAATGTGTGCGATACTTTGGTTAATGAGCAGGTACCTGTCTGAGGGAGACCTCACAGCTCTGTTTGCTCTGCAGTGTTTTAAAAGTGGAAGTGTGATGGAAGTGTCTGTATCCTCTGGTCTTTATCTGCAGCCTTCACCTTCTTCCTGCTTAACTCACAACCTGCAGCTCTCCCTCTTCCTCCTCTTTTTCCTCTCAGATTAGATTTTCTCTGCAGACTCCTCCCGGCTTCTGTCCGGACTCACTTTTATTCTACGATAGTTTTTGTGCTGCATCTGTATTTAGAATGCTGTAGAAACTGGACGGGCAATTCTTAAGTTACAGCTGTACTCACTGTGTGACAAAACTAAAACATGTCAGAACATGTCCTCAGACAGTTAGATACATTATATGATCATATCTTTCTTCCCTGCTTGAATGATTTGAAATTATTCATTGACTCATCGTCGTCCTGTGAACCGACTCTGACTAACAACAGACTCAACAAACTAATTTTCAGTCTGAGTTCATCCTCTGAGCCGCAGCCGACTTCCTCTGAGTGATGAGGAAAGAGTCTGTTAAACATTGTGTCCTCCCGTCTGTCTGCCCGTCACTTTATGAGAAGTTTCATTTATAAACATTGCGTACGCACAAAACGAGGCCTGAAAGAGGCGTACACCACTTCCCACGCAAAAGTTGACCAACAGTCGTCATCAGGGTCCATCAGTGGACTAGTCTCCCGCATGTTTCTGATATGAATGTAATGATTAAATGATATATTTTGGTGGTTTGAGTTGAAGGTGTGAGAAAGAATAGTATCAGTAACATTGTTAACACTGTGCTACATTACAGAGAAATACAAAACCGTACTAATGAACCTTCATTAATATAGGCCTATATTTTATCTACAAGTGCACGTCACACACTGAGCGAGCCGCCTGTTAATGACGCTGTGGGCTAATGGGCATGTAGCTACTTCCATGTTTCAGATGATACGTCATGTTTGTAGTCGACCAATGAAGATGAGTTTACATATCACCTTGGGTTCGTCCTTCACCTTCTCAAAATGATCCCACACTTTGGATTTCCTGCCCGACATGTTATTAACTAGCCTGTGGAATAACCGCAGGTACCAGCCCTGGAGATTAACCTGACTCCTGTCTGACTGCTGAGCGTGGACACTTCCTGTGTCTGTCCTTTCAAATTAAAGTCACACATGCTCCAGTCATATAGGTTATGATTTATTTTGACAAGGTGCAGCTCTTAATACAGTTGCACGTTTATTTAATTTTTTCTGCAACTAAGCAACCAATGAAATTTTGCTTCTCTGGTAGACTTTGGTTCGACTGTTAAGGGGCGGCCCTGGGAGACACTTTGACCCACGCTTACGAACATTTTGGAGACGAGAAATTGGCGACACAGATGGTGAGGTGGGGGCCTGATTGTAGAAATTGTTGAATATTTTTTGGGTTGCATCATTTTATTCTTTTGTTAGTATGTAGGTTTTTAGTTATGGATCCTACACACGTTTTATAAATGAGACCGCAGGTCCTCAGCATGTTTCACTTGAGAAGTCTTTGGTTGAAACAGAGCAACTGGATGCGTTAATGTAAAGAATCAGAGCTGGACGTCTTCACTGTAAACTGTTAAAGGTAATATTCTTTATCTTCATTTTTTGTGTCTGTAACATCAGGAACTCAGTTTTCACTGTGTCTGATGTCTGAGCCAATCACAGAGCTCTGATGATGACGATGATGATGTAGGGATGCACCTTGTTGTATTTATCTTTTTATAAACAAATTTGACATTTCATGCCCTCAATGTCATTTTTTCCAGCTGTTATTAAATATTGACAGTAATTTTCAAGGTATTGCATCAAAGTGAGGAGTTTCAGTCGTGTTACGACACAAGTTTGGATATAAATCCTGATCCCGAGGATCTGGGCTGATCTGAGAACAGAAGCTGGTTTCATGTGAAGCAGCTGAAGTCTGTAGGAGGAAAGAGGTCGACAGGAGGAAGCTGCTGTGACTCACTTCCTCCTCCTCCTTTGTCTTCATGCTGGACGCTGCTGACCTTTGTATGTGTGTGTGTGTCCAGCAGTTATTTTTACTCTGCAGTGACATTCAGTGTCAGTTTGGTGTCAGTCGTGTTTTTTATTCTTTCCTCTGTTTCTTTGTGTCACTCATTCTTTTGCAAAAGCTTATTGTTTCGTCATTCGTGCAGAAGTGCTGCTAGTTTTCTATTTGTTTTGAGATACTTGACTTATGTGTGAAGTCTCATCTTCTCACTGACACCACTGTTCCACCAGATTACCTCTGGATTTTGAAACTGGTCAGTTCAGGACTCTTTGAACCTTTGTGCTTTCTAGCAAACCAGCCTGCATTTCCACTGGTCTGAGCAGAGCTGTTGTAATCACAGATGTTTCATCAACAGAGGGCGTTGCACAACGCACAGTGGACGTAGTCAGAAGGAGCAAGATGAGTCTTTATGAGTTTTTCTTCTGTTATCAGATGAGCTGTTTATGAATATTCAGATTTTTTTTATATAGAGTTTCAAAGTTTGAACAGGGTTCAGTGGGATGTTCAGTGTGACAGCGGCATTCATGTCATGAAGTAAACAAATTAACGCCGCTAGAGACAGATCGGAAATGTCGACACCAGATATCAAATAAAAGTCAGAGACTGTGTCGTCTTAAATATCTGTGAGCTGTAAATTCACCACTTCCAAGCAGAGGAGAGAAGAAATTGTAATCTCGGAGCCTTGCGGTGAAAAGTTTCTCCTCCTGTGTGCTGCATCACGTCCACAGAACTGTACCAAAGAGTAGCGTGAAAGTTAAGAACACTCACTCTGCAGCAAAATCTGGGGACCAAATTGTACACTGCACAGCACACTGACTAGTGGCAACAAACAACTGCTCGACTTGAAGCAGTCTTAGGGCCCGTCCCAATACCCCCCCTTGGCCCTACCCCTACATTTGTGCGTTCCTGTGAGGGGTAGTGGTGTCCCAATTCCTTTTTGCATGTACAGGTAGGGGTCATAACGAGGGGTAGTGGGTATGAAACTAGCCCTTCGGAGTGAGGGATTTCAGATGCTGACTTGCCAGTGGGGGGCAGACGTCACCATGGCTACCACCGAGCAAGAGACGAGGAAAAAAGTTCATACATAGCTAACGTTACTGTCGTCAGGTTGCTTGTTAGCTAGCTAGATCTGGTGTCTGTCATCTGTCCTGTTCTGCAAAATTGTTGGACTTTTCACATTACGATAACACGCCAGCTAGTATAACTATGCTGCCTCGTAATGTTAGCTGGTTAGCTAGCTAGCAGAAGTCCTCTGTCGTCTGTTGTTCATCAAACGAAGCATGACGAATGCAGCAAAGGCGATCAGTAGGATGAACTCACCTGGAGACTCCATTGTAGATGCCGGTTGGAAATGTAGATGGCTCGCAGCTTCCTGTTTAAAATAGTTACGTATGCGTGAACGTAACCGACGTGGTGACGTAGTGAGTGGTGTCCCAATTCCTAGGGATTGAGATTTCTACCCCTACCCCTCCTTGCTTCATTTTGAGGGCCAAGGGGTAGTGGGCAAGGCCTAAGTGGTAGTGGACACATGGGGGTATTGGGATTGGGCCTTAGTGGACTGAGGGGTCTCTGACTGATGATTTGAATCTCTGACTTTCAAGGTGCAGCCCTCTGAGAGACCACTGGGCTTTTTGTTTTCCCAACAAGTTCTCACTTGTCTGGTGACGTCATGGATCGCACTTTAGTCCAGTTCAGACCAAAGATTTGCGATGAGACGAAACTGTTTTAGAACGTTGCAGAGAGAAGTAGCAGCAGTGTGAACTGGCCGGTCTGAGCTCAACTCAAGCCGTCTGATGGTGTCATCTGCAACTCAGCTGGTTGAATTGCCGGCGGCTGGTTTTAAAGCATGTCACCTGTTTCAACAGCCAATCAGCTTGTAGTGAAGTCTGTTGGTCAAGTCAAAATGACCGCAGACGGTGTGTTGGCTCGCTGCAGCAGCAGGTGCTCTGTCCCCGTCGCGCCCTCTGTTTCCGTCCTAACGGTGTGCCGGTGTTGGAGCTTATGCCCCCTTATTCGTATTTAACAGAAAAATACAACTGTATTTTTTTCTGAATCTAAGTTTCTCTCTTTTAACCAACTAGAACTAATTTCCTTTCCTTGTTAACTCAACGTAAAACACACTTCATTCAAACTTGACAGAAACAAAAAAGAAACTCACTGAAATTATCTTACTTTGTCTTCTTAGTCACCGAGTTAGTTCGTTCACTGTCCCAACAATCACCAGCTCTGGTTTGGTTAAAATAAACCCTTAATTCACAGAGTTAGATGTGAAAATACGTTGTGTCTCTCTACCGATGCTGGCCGGAGTCCTGTAACGTTATCCCACCACTCCCAGTTGTTTCTCAGCTCAGCTGCTGTTCCACCATTAGAGACTGCCCTCTGGTGCCTTGTGATATATACTACATATAACACATCCTGAATACAGCCTCTCTGTATGAGTACAAAGAGAAACATCTGTATTTTTTTAATTGAAAATCATACCAGTGGGGATTCTAACATCCCTACTGTGATACTGCGATCCTGCCCCTGCTAGTCAAAATGCTCCAAATGGTTCAACATTAGATGCACAAACTGGAACTGAACTCGTTGTATGTTGGTGTAAAAAGGGTACGAGACGACCATCGCAGAGATATATTCAGTCTGTGATGAACACTCAGGATGTTAGTGTGTTATTGTGAAGCTACAAACTGGAAACAGATTTGATTCAGAACAGACACGGAGATGATGCAACATGACTCAGGAGCTTCTCCATCTCAGGGTCAGCAGGTTTGACTCATCACATTTCGGAGGGCAGCCCCGCGTTTATGACTCTGGAACATAAATAGTGAAGTGTTGGACACAAAGGCAAACACACTGTAAAGAGAAACATCAGGACGTCTTTAAACTCTGACATGTGACCAGTCCTCATAACGGTCTTTAGTTTTCTGTGTGTGTGGTGTCAAACAGCTGCGTCGTGTGTCTTTATGTCGACTTTTATGTTGTTCTGTCATCATCCTGAAACAAAGCCAGTGGGCTTCATATAAGTCTTACTCACAGTCTGTCTCACACACACACACACACACACACACACATGCACACAAATCAGAGTGAGGTAAAACGTAACACATTCCAACCTTTTTCAGGAAATCCAGAGACACACAATCACNTGTGTGTGTGTGTGTGTGTGTGTGTGTGTTTCCTGTGAAGGAGGACATTCAGTTTGATGTCCTCTTTAACGTCAGCGTCCTCTGATCTCCGCGTGAACACTGTGTCGTCTTCATACTGTGAGGTCACAATAGATAATCCAAGCGAGCATACAGTGATCCTCAGATGGTGAATCTGCTGCTTTTACATTCATTCATTCACTTTCCGTGACTGTTTATCCTGTTAGGGGTCACGAGGGGCTGGAGCCTATCCCAGCTGACACTGGTGAGAGGCAGGGTTCACCCTGAACAGGTCACCAGACTATCACAGGGCTGACACATAGAGACAGACAACCACTCACACTCACATTCACACCTACGGACAATTTAGAGTCACCAATTAACCTGCATGTCTTTGGACTGTGGGTTAAGTCCTTCTCAGGCAAGCTCAGGGGTTTAGTGTTGCTGTAGCCCACAGGAACATTGCTCTGCAATGCAAATATTGACGTTAGTGAAAACATCCATCTATTTTCATCCGCTTCTCTGGGGCCGGGTGCAGCAGGCCAATCACAGCAGCCCAGACGTCCCTCTCCCCAGTGACACTTTCCAGCTCCTCCTGGGGGACCCCAAGCCGTTCCCAGGCCAGATGAGATATGTATTCCCACCAGCGTGTTCTGGGTCTGCCCCGGGGCCTCATACCAGTGGGATGTGGCCGGAATACCTCTGACGGGAGACGCCCAGGAGGATCCTGATCAGATGTCTGAACCACCTCAACTGACCCTTTTTGACATGAAGGAGCAGCAGCTCTACTCCCTCTTAAAACACACCTGGTTATTCTGAAAACAGCTTCATATTAAAAGATTAATCATCCTGCAGTTATTAAAGAAAGCACAGCAGTTAATTTCAGGTTGATATAAATGTATATTAATGCAGGAAATACAAAGCCTGTGACCCATGAGAGGAAGAAGGTGCAGCACTTCCTTTAGTGATTATTTCTCCCACTAAAATAAAACTCTATTTAAGGAAAACAAAGTAACAAAGTTCAGTGTTTTTTTATTAATGTCAATTAATGTTCAAGACGTCATGGAGGAAATAATCAGTTTATTCATCACTGACATCAAGGCGTGTTGACATGTTGCTGTCCAGCGCTGCAGATCCACTCATTGTTCAAAGTTTTCTAAAAATACTCCCGACTTCGACACCCGACACTCGTCACATGGCACATGACAGCCTGCGTGTGTGTGTGTGTGTGTGTGTGTGTGTCCTTCATTAGACTGAGCCCGTCTGTCTATTTCTGAGTCTGCTGATCTCTGCTGGTGTCCTGCAGCAGACTGTCCCCTCTTCATGTCCTCCCCCCTCCCCTCTGTACAGAGGTCAAAGGTCATCCTGCTGCAGACGCTGGGAGACAATCCTGCGGCTGTGTCTGTCCACTGACATCATGTTTTGTTCTGCCTCTTTGGTTTTAGTTGGCTGGGAGGGGGGTCGTGACCTGCAGGGGTCAAAGGTCACAGTGATGCCATCTCAGATCTGAGTTCAGTAAAAACAGAACCCAGTTTCACCATTAAGCTTTCATTATATCCCATTATCTGCTGTGAGTGTGTGAAGTGTGTTTGTAGTCTGTTGAACCCATCAAGTTAATAACTAACGACAGGACCTGAAGCATTCACACTGTTGCTATGGTTACAGGGGCCAAAATTTACTTTGTCCTATATCTGCCAGTTGTAAACTGAATAAACGGCCTCTGCATGAGATGAAAATGAACACAAACACACCAACAGGTTCGGTTTGTCGAGTACCTGCAGCGCTGCAGCTCGTTGTGTCACCAACTCATCTGTGACGTGCTTCTTGTAAATGTTACTTTAACCATACTTCCACCGTGATCTGATCTACTCCTGCAGTGTGCCACCACAAACTTGCGGACTCTTCTCTGTTTTTGTACCCGGCTGTCGGGTATCTAGCTGTGTGTGTGTGTTTGTGCGTGATCAATGATCAATGTAATTAAAGGTGTAACATCAAATATAATCCGAGGCATCTGATGTTGTATGTCTCATCAGAGTGCTCTATTAGCGTTCCTAGTCTTAAAATATCTCTGGGAAGCTGTGGTCTAGAAACTTTAATTTACATTTCCTCGGCTTCGTCACTTTTCATCGAGAGCTCCTGTGCGATCACATCCCTTTAAGAAGCTTTGTAAGTGTTTTAGACAGTTTATAAAACTAATAAATCTAACATTAAATGTCTTCATTGATGTTTTATCAATTTGTTTTTAATTTAATTTGAATTTAATTGTATAGACTTTATTAATCACTGAGGGGAAGTTAAATTTTAAGTCTAAGTGGAGAGATGTCGGAGTGGGGCTGCTCATGACAGGCGCTCTGAGCGGTTGGGGGGTTTGGTGCCTTGCTCAAGGGCACCTCGGCAGTGCCCAGGAGGTGAACTGGCACCTCTCCAGCTACCAGTCCACGCTCCATATTTTGGTCCGGACGGGGACTTGAACAGCCGACCCTCCGGTTCCCAACCCGAGTCCCTATGGACTGAGTTACTGTGCTGAAAGGAGTTGTTGTTGCTTCGTCAGGATTTATCCCATGATGCATTGGGTCGAGCCTGTGAATGAATCAGAGGCTGTGTTGCTGACTGGGCACGTGTGCATAACAGCGCTGATTCCAGAGGCCACACCCAACGCAATGAAATGGCTTTACCTCAACAATAATGAATGAATAATTAGGGACTTGTATGGTGGCGGGACCTGTGTACTGCACACTTGGACTACTGACTTCAATAAGCTCCTATGCTTTACAGCCTGCCGTGTTTCATCAGTGCAGAGACGAAAAATAGCTTTTCTAGATGCAGCAGACACATGAAGTTGTGTCCATTCTGCAGAAGCACATTTTATAAATATTTTAACAGAACTCACAGGTAATTAATAACCTTAGTTGTGGCCTCATCCCGTTTAGTGTTGTCAGCTCCAGGGTCCTGATGATGGCCCACTGTTTGGTCTAATCAAAGGTCGTTGACCACAGACTGAAGAGAAGCTGTTCACCGTGTTTTGTTTGTTACAATCAGACTTCTGTGTTTTTGGTCTAACCGCTGTGTTTGGTTCTTGTCTCCTGCAGATGGACAGCTGCCGTCTGTCCCTGCTGTAGGTCAGTGATGGCCGTGGTGTTTCCTGAATGCGGAGGAGACCAAGTCAGATCCAGACTCCATGTTGGTCGTCATGGCCTCGCTGGATGGAAGCACGCCGGTTGAGACTCTTCTGGCAGCGATCCATCTAGAGAGGTCAGAGGTTCACTTATACAACACAAAGTCTGTATGATGAAGGTCTGTGACTTTGATTCAGGAGTAAAGATTACAGCTGTCTGGTCAGAGTTAACAAACTTCTAAAAACCAATGCTAACACTTAGCATAGCAAACACATTCAGTGAGAACTGAACAGTTTGTGCAGGATGTGCAAAAGTTAAAATGTGCAATGTATAGTGATAATAGTCCATGATCAGCATTAATGTAACAGAGACAAATGTCTTGGAGGTCGTCAGTGGGATTCCTGGGCCTTGATGATGAGCTCAGCTGCAGATGAGAATGAGCTGTTTTTATGACGGGAGGTTTTTGATGGGCCGCAGCCTCTTTGCCAGAGGGGACTGTTTCAAAGAGTTTGTGACCAGGGTGGGAGGGGTTTGCCACAATCTTTGCCGCCCGCCTCAGGGTCCTGGAGGGATGGTAAATTGCAGTCAATCACCCCCTCTGCAGAGCAAATGAACACCACAGTCTGTCCTTGTTCTTGGCAGAGGCAGCGGCATACCACATGGTGATGGAGGAGGTGAGGATGGATTCAAGGATGGCACTGTAATGAGTGTTTGTCAATGATCAACCCTTGCTAGCACTTAGAAAAGAAGACTTCTTTCATCACCAAGCACTTGTACTGAAGCACTGGTTTAGTTGTTTGTTTTAAAGGGATAAACCCCCAGTTTTGGATAAAATCAAAATCTTGTTCTGATGTAGTTTGAATGCAGAAAAAAGTATCTGATAATGTAATGTACCAATGTATGTGAAAGGAATACATAATGATCTTACTATATAATGATGAAAACTCTGTCTGTGTGTCTGTTCCATGTTTTTCTCCTCACTGACTTGGTCAATCCATGTGAAATTTGGCACAGTGGTAGAGGGTCATGGGAGGAT
>NC_065509.1:41984796-42001532 GCF_006386435.1 Epinephelus moara
ATGGTATGCTGTACATAATGACGGAAACTGTCAGTGTGTCATTCTGTCAGTCAGTCATTCTGTCTGTCCCACGTTTTTCTACTCACTGACGTGGTCAATCTATGTGAAACTACACATAGGCATTGAGGATTGGCATAGGTAGAAGGTGACAAAGCTACCAATGGGTATGGACTAGTTATTATAAATTTCACATTGTTTGAAATAGTGTTAGCATGCAGCACTCAACACTGGCAGGCTGGCCACCGCTGCAACTAACAAACTCCACAAATCCATTCAGCAGCTCCACCATCCACAGTGAGACACACACGGCTAATTATTTACTGCTGAATTACATCCTGGTGCAGACTATTTACTGGAGTTTACCAGCCTGTCGCTCATGCAGCATTTGCGGATAATGCACGGCAGTTCTCGGCTTTCAAAGTCCGATAGTCCACCACTAACATTTTCGTCATGTTTCATCAACGAAAATGAAAAACAGCTTTTGTCTTAGTTTTTCTAAGTTTTTTTGTTTTCAAGATCTATTGTTAGCTCGTCATCGTCTCGTTTTTGTCATGGAAAAAAGGTTGTTGATAAAAAGTTTGCGTCAATGAAATTAACACTGCTGCCAATCCTATTAAGCAACATACACGTTCCAATATATTCTAAAGTAAAGCATTGATAGGTGAGGATAGGTGGAGTTAGCATGTGTTAGCATGTGTTAGCATGGGTCCCGTGTGTATGCTAAAGCTGTGTTTACTCTCTTAATGTTAAATACCATTCACCTTTACTGAAGGCTATTTAACAATGGCAAGAAATTTGGTATTTTTCTGAAAGGTTTGTTAAATCTGACCATAAAATAAACTATATTAAATAAAGCTCATACAAAGGTGGAAAAATGTTGGACCATAGTGATGCTCCGCTTTTCTACCTTCACTCTTGTTGTTGCTGGCCTGCTGAAGTAGGTGATGGTGATTATACAGTCAAGTTTTTGAGAGATGTCGTAGCAAAAACAAACTTGGACTTTAATTGCATTTTTTCTGTGCAGGTACCAGGACACCTTCCGTCGAGCTGGTCTCCTATTGGCTAGAGACTTCACACACCTGGATAATGATGCTTTGGTCAGCCTGGGTATAACCGCCACAGGATACAGGAAGAGAATCCTTCGATTGGTCAGTCACATTCAGAGGACAGAGAGTCAAAGAGCCAATCAGAAAGCTGATCTCCCACGTGATCGCTGTCAGTCTGTGACGGACATTACTTTATCTGGTCACAGCGCTGCATCGCGGCGTCAGTCGTCTGGACCCATTGACTTTGAGGCGCTCCGGAACAGTTCGGTTCCAAACCTTGGCGCCATGTTGACCAACTCTGACAGCAGCAGACCTGCGGTGAAACCGGTTCCAAAACCCAGAACTGTATTCAACCGCCGCAGGACAACACCCGTCCACTTCTGTCCAACACCAGACCCTGCACCGCCTCCATCCAGGAGGCTTTCCCAGGAGTCCATCTGTTTTACTGTGTTAGAGGGTTTGACCTCAGGGGACACGCCCACACCTGACAACAGGTTGACCTCTGACCTCAACGAGATCTCAACCACACCCAGCCGAAAACCGAACCAGACGGAAAGGAGGAAGCCGAGTCGTAGCTTGTCTCTGTCAGACGCTGGAGGGTTTTTACCTCCTGTTCCCCCGAGGCTGAACCGTGGGATCCCCCCCGCCACGTTCCAGGGGTCCCCACCATCTTCTTCTTCACCTGTACGGACAGAGCAGAACCAGACGGTTCCTTTGACTTCCTCTCCTGGTAGTCTTGACAACAGCAGGCTCTCTGGATCCTCGCCGACTGGTTCACCCAGAGGTGGCGGGATGGAGATGGTCTCTAATGAGATCTACTGGGGGACTTTACCTAGTTCTACTGCCCCCAGTTTAGGGAGGAGTTACTGCAGCCAGCAGTCAGCGCCTCCGACTCCACCCAGACAAACACCTGAGAGGCATCCAGAGAGGAATAGGTAGGTCACTCTGATGGACTTGTTTCCAGGTCAGGATCCACACTAGGTGTATTTACTTTGTTTTTAGATGTGCTAACCAAGATTTTATTTCAGAATGCATCCATGTAATCAGCATAAATAAATCCCACCTACCTTACGATCAACCAACTGACTGAGGCCTCTGAATGACGCACCTACGTATTTGTGTACCTAACCGTCCATAAACAGTGAACATCTTGGTAATAAGGCACTCTGTGTCTGATCCCAATCACATTGTTGGTTTTTGGCCTTGATAAGCATCTTATGTTACGTTGGAAAACTGCATAATTAATTGTCTTGTCTGATATTGTTACTGATTACAGTCTAATAGTAAAGATCGACAGAAGCTTCATACAGGCAATAGTGGACCAAACAATTCTATTCATTCATGCATTTTCTGCTGCTTATGTGGGTTCAGGTCGTGAATGCATAAAGTTAAGGGGGTCAGTATGTTAGAAATGAAGTGATAGCTGGATCTTCGAACACCATCAGAAACCTCGTTGTCCTAAACCATTCTAACGCTGAGTTGGACAAGTTTTCTGGATCAGATCAGCCTATTTCATCTTTTGGCCTTCACCAGATTCCACATATGTTGCCAGCCTAGATAAAATATATAATCCAGACTAGAAGTCAGGATAAGGTATTGGTGTTACATGACGTATTTGTGTAAAACAAACAAAAGACAAACAACTGGTGCCCCCGTGCGAGTGGCGAGCTCACTATGTTCCACAAGCTCTCTTAGCTTTTTTAGTCTAATAAACTCATAAAATGTCAAAAAAGTAAATTATTCTTAAACCCATTTTTCGTATTGAATACTGTGATACCGCCCAAGTCTAGTCAGGACATCACCACCTATGCTGCACAGATTCTGACCTATCTGTTTGTAATATATCTCTCACAAGTCCAACTACTTCAGTGACACACTGAATCACTGGAGTGTGTCTTTAAATCAATTATTGATTGATAGCTTATTTTTTGTTTGTCTGTGTGTGTTTTCAGTGGCAGCACTTTAAGTAACAACTCTTCAGGATCAGCCAGAGGTGAGTGCAGACCAGACTCTTGATTACTTATGAAAACATGATGTATGTTTACTGCAAGATTGATTTTACTAAAAATCTGCCTTGAAATTACAAAAACAACCATTTAATTCTGGATCCTGTTTATTTTGTCCCGCTTTCGTGGACTTTTTTTTGGCTTGAACACACTATGTGAGGATTTGCAGCGCTTCAGATTTGAACACAAAAGATAATGTTTGTGTTTATGTGGTTTAAAAGGCAAACACTGGTCACACTGGCTGGGTTCGGGTTTACGTTACCATCCATGCTTCAGTAGAATATTAACTCGAGTTTTCTGTTCAACAGCTTCAACAGACGACCCTGAGGAGGAGATCAGCCCGTACTGTGAAACTGTTTTTCAAACCAGAAGAAATCCACACATATGTGAGGTGAGACAGCAGCACAAAGACAAACCTAGTAAAGATCCATCTGTTGTTCCCAGCCTTCTCCTTCTTTCTTCTTTATATCTGTGGCACAATGATATTAATAAACAGCAATCAGCTCCTTGATGATCACAAATCCAGCGGTTGTTGGGATTAAACTTGTAACATCTCCAGTCTGTGATGATATAAATGTGCTCAGTTAATATTTCATCCTGCAGAGTGAAAGGAGCAGACTGGATGAGAGAGACATGAGGAAGGGGGAGGACAAACATGCAGAGGATCATGGGTAAGCCATCAGCAATTCTGTGAGGTTTATTTTAGCTTTGTGTGGCCAAATATTCAAAACAGTATGACAACATCAAAATAGCTTGACATTACACAAAACCAGGAAATACAAACAGAAAAGATAAAGTCAGACAAACACAAAGTTAAACAATACATTCATGAAAAGAAATAAATGTGATTTGCATTAACAAAAACAAAGGGTTAACATGACTTAATTCTGATTAATGGAAGGCAATAAGGCACTTTCATCACAAAGTAACAAAGACTACTATTGTCTGCATTGAACACAAGCTTCAATTAAATGAGCTGCGGCTGCAAACTATTAAAAACAGACTGATATTTGTAAGACAAAAGTATAAAACTGAATCATCTGCATATTGTCAGCTCTCTGGAGTTCCCCAAGGTTTTACACTCGGCCCACTTTTATTTTTTAGATCTTCTTTTAAAATAGACTTCATAAAGACAGTCTGTGTTTAATATGTTACAGTCTCAACTCTTAACTTAAAGTTGTGTTGAAAGAAGACAAAGCTAAGTTGATACTTAGGTTTTAAATTTGTTTTTGACCTGTGAAAAATCAGTTGAGAAACATTCGATTGAAAGCTACAGTACAGCTAGTGAGAATTTATCAAATTTGTATTTGCGAATGTAAAATATAGCCATCAAAATATAAAAAGTGACAATGAACTGAAATGTTTAAATCACATTACAAGGACAAAGAGACAAGCTATTATTTTATTTCTGCTGATTACAAAAAGTAAAAATCTGTCCACAGAATACAGGATGAGTCTGACAACCAGACTGATCTCTCCTGAACTGTATAAATAAAGTTGTATTTGTACTTCAGGTGTCAGAAGTTCTCCTGGACGAAGCGTTTGTCTCAGGCTCTTCACTCCGGAGACTCTCAGGGCTACAGCACCGTCGGAGAACCTCCACCTCCCGTCCGCTACCTCTCCCTGCCCAACCACACTTTCCCCATAGACGCCGATGAGGACCTGACCATCTCCCCCTACGCCAGCTACACCTCCCTGACTGAGAGAGCCCCGCCCATCATCAGTGGCTGGCTGGACAAGCTGTCTCCACAGGGGTGCGTTTGATTTAGACACCTGGTTAGACCAGAGAAAACAAAAACGCAGAGATGGGTTTGATTTACACACCTGGTGCATTAGATTTACAGCTGGTTAGACCAGGGGCACATTTAATGATATGTTAGACCAGAGAGAAGAAAACCAGGTTGTGTTTAATTTAAACACCTGGTTTGACCAATGACAACAAAACCATAGGGGGGCATTTGTTTTACACACCGGGTTGTACCAGGGGTGAATTTGATTTACACAGTTAGTTATTCCAGGGGAAAGAAAACCAGAGGGGTGTGTTTGATTTATACAGCTGGTTAAACCAGAGAGAACCAGGATTCTCTCATCACTGGTATTCATTTAGTTTAGAGTCTGAATATTGCTTGAAGAGGTTTCAGAGGCCCTTGAAGATGTACCAGAGGTCCTTGAAGAGGTTTCAGTGGTCCTTGAAGAGGTTTCAGAGGTCCTTGAAGAGGTACCAGCAGTCCTCTAACAAGTTCCTGGGGTTCCTAAAGTTGTTCCAGAGGTTTTTAAGGGTGTCTTAGAGTCCTTTGGGAGATTCAGGGGTGCTTGGGGAGGTTTGAGAGGTTTCTGAGGAGGGTGTAACATCCTTGAATGAATTAAGGTGTAGCTTATGTATGTGTTAGCATGTGTAGGCTAATAAAGAGTGAAGATGTGTGTGTGGGAACAAGAGGAAGGAATGCGAAGTCTGAGAAGCTCCAAGATCTCCATGTTCTCACCTGACCAATCACAGCAGTTGATTCAGAATACACTAGTGTCACACACCTTCCTGTTCTTTGTGTCTCTGTGTTTCTGCGTGTGTGTGTGTGTGTGTGTGTGTCAGGGGTCAGAGATCAGCGCTGGCTGTCGTGCTGCATGTCCTCTTCTCTGCTCCTCCCTGTGTCTCCCCCCTCCTGAGGGGCTGCCTCTGCCTCGTCACCTTCCTCTACTCCTCCTCTTCCTCTTGTTCTTCATCCTCTGCTCGGTGTGTGTTTGTCTTTTCTTCCTTTCCTGTTAATACTGATAAGAAAGTTCTTCAGTGGTTATTTGGTGAGAGTTTTGGTGTTTCAGGAAAATTTGTAAAACAAATATTTTCATTTTGACTCGGCTGAAAGACGCCAGTGTTTTCTGATGAAGCTCCATATTTAAACGTCCAGAATATTTTAATGTCAAAACTTTGTAGGATTCAGCGTTTACGTGTGTTAAGTACGCCGGTCTGATGTCACTATAAACCAGTAGTCTCCTTCTGAATTTTGTTTACCACAGTTGTGATGTATCTTTGTGTCTTTGTTATGAATGTGATCATGTGACCCTCTCTGGATCTGTCTCTGGATCTGTCTCTGGATCTGTCTCTGGATCTGTCTCTGGATCTGATGTGTGTTTTTGTTTTTCAGGAATTATGTTTTCCAGAAGCGCTATGTGAAGTTTGATGGCAAAAACCTGATGTACTTTGGCAGTGATAAGGTACGAAGAACAGTCAGAGATGTATAATAATAGAAATATATCTACAAAACAAAGGGAATGAGAGAGGACAACTGTCCAAGGTGTATTTTTTTTTAACTATCATTGTTTCATAGTTGTTATCCTCTGAACTCCTCAGTTATCTATTGTTGTGTTTATGGTTCAATGTTTTACAGCATTTAATCAAAGCGGATTTACTGTAGTTTGATTATTTGTCTTTAATGTCAAAGTGCAAACACATCTCTAAAAAGTGACCTAAAGAATCATTTCTGAGTTTATCGATGTTTAAACTCTCATTGCTACAGCCAGCTGTAGTCCAGTGATATTTGTTTACACTTTCAGAGAGCGTCATTGAAGTCCAATTTATTATTTCTTCTGATCTAACAACCTGGGTGGTGGAGGTGTGTGAGGAGGTCAACAGTCCTCCACATCTTTGTATCTCTCTGTATTCGATAAGCCACGCCCATTTTTAAAAATCCAATCAAATATGGCGACTGATCGATTTAAACTCAGTCAGAAATGCGTCACATCACTGCAGATAAAACCACTCTGACTGCTCTGATTTGGACCATTTGAAACCTTTCTGTTTCAGGACGTCTACCCTAAAGGAGTGATCCCATTGGCTGCCATCCAGATGGCCCGCCCAGCCAAAGACAACAAATTTGAAATCGTGACAAGTCACAGGATTTTTGTTTTCAGGGCCGATAATGAAGGTAGGAGAAGAAAACACTTGACATGACAGTAAAGTGACACTTTGAGTTACAGGGCAGCAGAGATGTGTTTACATTCTCATCCATTACTGAATTATCTCCAGCTGATCTGATCTGATGTCAGACTGATAATCATGAGAAGCTGCTGCGGACATGTTTCTGTTGATCTGTAACCCTACTGATGTCACTTCCTGAGTAAATGAAACTAAGGTGTAGCAGCCTAAGGTTTGTCCTCTGAAAGTTACTGAACCTTAAAAGATACTCCCCCCTGAGAGCAGAGGATGATTTCAGGGTACAGAAACTGAGTCACTGGTTGATGAAACGCAGCTAAAGTTTCTTAAAAGGTTGATGTCCAGACACTGTGATGTATGTCTGTTCTTAAAAGTGTAATATTTCTCTTCTGGTTCAAAGTGTTTCCAGTGAAAAAACCTCCTAATCACAGCTGAGAACACTGGGATAAATGTGAGAGGAAGAGGCAGTAATGTGTGTGAAGTACAGCATGTGATGTGATGATGATGATGATGGTGATACCTGTATCTCAGTGCTGAGGCGGCAGTGGGTCGGCACGATGCAGGAACACGTCAGAGATCAGCTGGTGTTCGGTCGGCGGCGCTTCGGTCCCGGATCTCACTGTCAGAGACACGGAGTCCTCGAGCTGAAGGGAACCAAGTCCAAAGTGTACGCCGCCATCAACACGGAGCAGATCTGGATCTACAAGAGCGAACAGGTGAGAGCGCTGACGGGTGGGACACTCTAATATTACACTGCTGAAATATACAAATTATAGTCCTTATGTGTGTTACTGACGTTGAACAGTCTTTTCTCAAAACTAAAAAGTTGCAAGTCTGATTTTGTCGTCTTTTAAGATGATGACACTCATTTATGTAAAAGTTGTTGTGCGGCTCTCGCTCTCAGTCCGTCAGCTCCGACACACTCCAAACAGGAGCAGTAAACTTCAGCTGCAGACAGGTTTTATAAGAGTTTGAGTGACTTTGTCCCAACATGTTTATTGTTTCATCAGGAGCCCAAAGAGCAGCAACACAGCAGCAGCTCAGTGTGCAGGTTGTTGAACTTTCCTCATGTGTGTCCCTAACTTGTGTGTCTGCAGTGCTTTCGTAACGGAATTGGCATCACGGTGATCGAAGCTCGAGGATCGACGATCAGAGACGGGAAACACAAGAGCTTCGACCTCATCACGCCGTACAAAACCTTCAGGTATCACTGCACCACCGGCCCCTCTGTCACTAACACAGTAAACAGTTTCTGCACCTCAGAGGAGAAAAGGTTTAATAATAAAAATGTATTTTTCGAGGACGTGTCCGTCCTGCAGCAGAGCAGCTTTGAGCAGTTCTGGGATGCTTCATGTTCAGATCTTTAGCTTCCGGCTCTGTAGATGAAACTGGGAACAAAATGTTCGTCCCCTCTGCCAACCTCTGCCAGGCTGTGCCATTTGGTCCCAAAACCAGGTCACTGAATGAGAAAAAGCTCCTTACAGTTAATTCCCTGCAGCTCTGCAGCGCGTCGACTCACAGCTGCTGTTAGAACAACCGAAGTCACTTCACTCTGCTGCTGCTGGGACCAGCACGGATTCTGTGTCGATCTAAACACTCAGAACTGAAGTTAGTTAGCAGGCTTAAAAAAAAAGTGTGGTTTCTGCTTTTCAAAATGCCGTTGCCGTGGCGACCTGCCAACAAGCCTCTGCTCCGTCTCCTCAGCTTCACGGCAGAGTCGGAGCGGGACAAGCGGGACTGGATGGAGGCGCTGCAGGAGGCCATCGCAGAGACTCTGTCGGACTATGAGGTGGCCGAGAAGATCTGGTCCAACCGATCCAACAGGATGTGTGCCGACTGCAAGGCCCTGAACCCCGACTGGGCCTCCATCAACCTGTGTGTGGTCATCTGCAAGAACTGTGCAGGTACCTGGGACTCAGACTCAAGAGTTAGAGTAGACTTTTATAAAGTAATCTATGGAGGTACGATTAGATCAGATCAAAGTTTGTCTTTCTGATGTTGATGATGTTGGATTAGCCTAATCAATGTGATTGGTGAGCAACATTCAGCTGTCCTAATAACCACATGGATCACTCTAATATCCTCCCACAACACCTGATCACCCTGATCATAATGTAGTGTTCATGCTGTTCACACACTTTCACAACTTCTACTCTGAGTGTGTCAACCTGTGAAGACATGAATCACTGCAGGTAAAACTGTCGCTGTGCTGGTTCAACTGCATTGTGGGGAGTCTGTGTGTGTGTGTGTGTGTGTGTGTGTGTGTGTGTGTGTGTCACCATGCTGTCATCCAGGTGTCTCAGTGTCTCTCCTGTCACCCGCAGCCTGTCATCAGTCTGGAAGTTTCTATCTCAACTGAAACTGAACTCTGGCGTTCACGTTCATGTTCGCTGTCACATTCATGGAGAGTTTTTATTTCAGCAACAAAAAGCTGCCGAACATGTTCTGACATGTCACTCACTCATTGGACAGTGTGAGTGATGTCATCCTCTGGTGGATGACAGAACTTCACTGAACCTGACGTGTAGACGTGACAAACAGAGAGGCGTCTTGTCAGAATCAGAATCTGGTTTGTTGCCAAGTAGGTTTTAACATACAAGGAATTTGCTTAGAATGAAAACAAAAAACATGGGTTGCCCAGCAGTGCAGTCGTTAGCAGGGTCGCCTCACAGTGAGAGGGTTTTGGGTTTAACGCTGCCGACTGGCTGGGGCCCTTCTGTGTCGAGCTGATCTCCCCGTGTCTGTGTGGATTTTCTCCGGGTTCTCCGGCTTCCTCCAACACTCATTTGGAGCCAGAGTCTGCACAATAGTGATCAACAACTGCCCAACCAAGCTTGAGCAGCGCCACTGTTTGTGAGCACCCTGATTGGCTCACACAGCTGTCAATCATGACATCACATCCCTTTTTCATAGCATCAAATAACTAATTACAACCAAACTGATCCGAATAACAAACACTTGAACAAATATCAGGGTGAGAAGAACTACATAAAGTGACAGAAACCATCTCTGGGAAAAATGTATTTGATGTTTCACTTTTGGGGAGCTGTCATGTCGACCATCTCAGCCTACAGGGACACACTGTCCTCCACCCTTTGTTCACCTGTGTGTGTGTGTGTGTGTGTGTGTGTGTCTTTGCAGGGCAGCACAGAGGTCTGGGGACGATGGTCTCTAAAGTTCAGAGTCTCAAACTGGACACCAGCGTGTGGAGCAACGAGATCGTCCAGGTGAGACCAGAACTGCCCTGAATCAAATTTGTAACAGTTAGAATTTCAGTTAGTTTTGATTTTATATTAGTTTTGACTTAAAGATTTCATTTTAGTTCAATTTTAGGTAGTTGTCAGAGTGTGTTTGCTATTTTTAGTTTGGCCTCCTGCTATGTCCTTCTTTTTATAGTAATACGGCATAGCTAAAAAAAAAAAAGATAAAATAGATTTTTTTTTAATCAAGCTCTATAGTTTTAGTTTATTTTTCGTTTTTAAAATGTTTTGATTTAGTTCCAGTTTTAGTTTACGCTCTAAACCACCTGGCCTCAGCGCAGTGTGGTCACCCAGAGTTTATAGAACTGTAGTTACATACGTAACTCTTGTCCTCTGAGAATGATAAGAGATCTGGAGCAACATCTTTTAGATCAAACACTCTGTTTTTGTTTGTTTATTTGTTTGTTTGTGTGCACCAGCTGTTCATCATGCTGGGGAACGACCGTGCCAATGATTTCTGGGGGGCTCGGCTGTCTGTGTCGGAGGAGTTGGACTGTGACGCCTCCCCCGAGCAGAGACGAGACTTCATCACCCAGAAATACAGAGAGGGACAATATCGACTCCCCCACCCGGCGTTCAGCAGCCAGGAGGAGCTGCTCAAGGTCAGAATGACACTTCCTACCTCACACAACATCAGAGGGGGAGAAACACCACAGTCCGTCTGTACACAGAGTCCAAACCAGGAAAAGATTTAAGATTTCAATACCTGAAAGTCACATGAACCAAAATCATGTGAACTTTTTTTTTCTCACATGGACACCAGTATTTATTCCTTGATTTTGATTACAGGCTACTACTAATAATAATAATAATGATAACAACAGGAGAGGTTTTCTTCAGCAGCTCTGAGTTCAGAACAGAAGGTTTTTTGTTGTTGAAGAAACAGAGTGAGTCTCTGAGAGCTTCAGTAGCTTCAAGGGTTTCAGTTAAAACATAAAAGCTGACCTGAGGTCAGTGAGGATCAGAGAGGTTTTAATGTCGCTCTGCTCTCTGTGACTCTGAGTGCTCATGTTGTCAAATTTAAATTTACTCTTAAGGCATTTAACTTCTTATTTCTTGTTTGCCGTGAACCTTTGGAAAACGTTTCTGCTCTTAAATGTTATTTTCTGAACAATATTCAGAAACACTGATGAGATTTGACTTTGATGACTTTTTGTTTAAAACCTGCACATAATATTTGGATGGAAGCTTTTCCCAGAGTGCACTGGGGCGTCAGCGGGGACAAAGGAAAGAAAAGATAAAAGCAGCTGGAGGCTCAAAGAAGGACTGAGTGTTTTTACTCCGACATGTCTGCTCTCTGTTTGTCTGTCTGTCACATTTACTGAGCTCAGGCTCTTATTGGCCGACAACACGTGAATTCATCAACAAAAACTAAAAGTGAGAGAATCATGTAAATAAATCAGAACGGCTTCATGTGCTGCATTCACAGACAGTGGGTCTCTCTCCCTGACTGTCTGTCTCTCTGTGTTAATGTCTCCTCTCGTCTCCAGGTCTTGTGCTCTGCGGTCTCTGAACAGACTCTTCTGAAAACTGTCACTCACATTTTCTCGGAGGCGGAGTCAGCTCGCCTTGCAGACGACTCCAACGACTGCCAACGACATAATCCGCTCCTGGATCGCTGCATCGCTTCAGGTCTGTTCTCTACTGTACTCTGTTGGTTTCTACTGGTCTCTGTGCTGTACTTCTTTTAATATTAAAATTTACAGTAACTGATGTGAGTTCAGGCCATCTTTCAGAGTATAAACTGACATCATGGAAACGACAGTTTTATTTCTATGC
Organism: Epinephelus moara; assembly: GCF_006386435.1. NCBI lineage: Eukaryota > Metazoa > Chordata > Actinopteri > Perciformes > Serranidae > Epinephelus > Epinephelus moara. The sequence continues at coordinate 41,996,813 of NC_065509.1, forward strand.
TGTGAAAACAGAGCTCTCAGGTTTATGAAGGTCAGTGGTGTGTGTGGAGGCAGACTCCAGGTCAGCTGAGGTGGCTCCTGTTTGATGCAGCTGCTGTGTTATCAGCTGTGTTCCTGCAGGGAGGCTTTTATCTCGTTACAGTTTGCTTCACTTAGCAGAGAAACTCTGACTGACACAGACATTTATTCTACTGACTGACCAGGTCAGCACGTGAGCACAGAGGCAGAACTACGATGAGGACGAGAATGAACAACTAAGTCCATTATCTGGACAATCAAACCACGTGTCTTTGTGTGTGTGTGTGTGTGTGTGTGTGTGGTTTATTGATTTGATGCTGCGGCTGAAATATTCCTCTGTTCTCCCTTCAGATCCCAGTGTGTACGATGAGATCATGCAGCCTGTCCTTCACTCTGGTTACCTCTACAAGTCCAGCTCCGTCCACAGAGGGACGCTGTCCAAGAAGACTCGAGAAGGTGGGAAGAGGAAGGGAGAGGGGTGGTGCAGGGGTTAAAAAAGAAAGGACAAAGAAACTTCATTGGACAGAAAAATGTGTGGGGGATACAGGATACTAGATTTTTGCCTATATGCTGGTATCTTTCATACATGCAGATGTATGCACATATTTTCTTCCCACCTAGTTGCAGAGAAGGAATCCACGACAGGAATCTCTCCTGTAGTGCAAGTAAAATAGTTTGCATTCTTGTGTCGTAATGCCGCGCTGTCAGATGAAGACATAAAATACAAAACTGTCACTGCTCACATACTTCCATGCGGGCAGAGTCAAAAGTCTGTGACAACAAAAAACATGGCGACAGTGGAGGAGGTCATAATAATGTACCTTTTAACGGAGGCAGCGTTGTAGGCGGCACAGTGGTGCAGTGGTTAGCATTGTCGCCTCATAGCAAGAGGGTTCCTGGTTTGAACCCCAGGATGAGCCCATCTGTGTGGAGTTTACATGTTCTCCCTGTGTCAGCGTGGGTTTCCTCCAGGTGCTCCAGCTTCCTCCCACAGTCCAAAGACATGCAGGTTAATTGGTGACTCTAAATTGTCCGTAGGTGTGAATGTGAGTGTGAATGGTTGTCTGTCTCTATGTGTCAGCCCTGTGATAGTCTGGTGACCTGTCCAGGGTGAACCCTGCCTCTCACCCAGTGTCAGCTGGGATAGGTTTCAGCTCCTCTTCCACCCCTAACAGAACTACAGTTATGGAAATGAAATGAAAAAAGGAGCAGTTTAATAAAACCTGTGAAATAAAATGTGACCAAATGTCTCCTCGTCTTGTCGTCAGACTTCCAGAAGTTCTGGTGTTCAGTGGATCAGTCTCTGCTTTTCTATGAGTCGGACCGATCAGCTGATCCCTGCATGCAGATCAGCGTTAAAGACATCGTGTGTTTGGGCGTCAGTCGACCCGACTCCTCCAACAACAACAACGGCTTCATTGACAGGTACGCACTTTATCTTCTACTTGTTATTCAGCTGTGTTAAACTTTATGTCCGCATGGAGACACAGCCTCTGTCTCTGTGTCTGTCCTCCTCTCCAGGTTTCGTTACACCTTCGAGTTGTATTTGACTTCAGAGAAACTTTATCAGTTTGGCTTGGAGACGGCCGACGCTCTGCACAGCTGGACCAAATCCATCGGGAAGGTCCGAAACTCTTAGGCTCCGTCTTTGTGTCCACTTTACGTCCCCCTGTTTTATTTAACTGTCCTGTGAGATGTGATGTTTTTGGTTGTTACTAACCATCCTGTCCGTCCCCTCCAGGCTGCGACCCCCCTCAGCTGTCACTGCCTGCTGACTCGGGAGTTTGAGCGGGTCGGCCTGCTGCGGTACAGAGCCATGTTGGACCCTCAGCAGTGGAAGGAGGCGTACTTCGTCCTGCAGAAGTCCAACCTCTTTATCTGTCCCCGAAAGGACGGAGCAGCCGAGGACATCATCAACCTGAACCGTCTGCAGGAGCTCAGTCAGTCCTCGTCTACAAACACACCACGTCTGATCGATCCACTCTGTCTGATTTAAATAAAACTGTCTGTGTTTGTGTCGCAGGTATCACCTCTGAGACCGAGAACCACGAGAAGAAAGACATCCTGGTCTTAGTAGAAAAAGGAAGGTGAGATAAGAAGTGTCGCTGTTGGACGCCAGATTGTTTGAACTTGGTTTATTTTTGTTTGTCTTCATTGTTTTGCTTCTTCTCTCCGTCAGGACCGTCCACCTGCAGGGCGTCGGCCGCACAGATTTCTCTCTGTGGTACTCTGACATCCAGCGAGCGGCCGGCGGTAAAGGAAACACTCTGAGGGAACAGCAGCTGAGCAGAAACGACATCCCGATCATCGTGGACAGCTGCATCGCCTTCATCACTCAGTACGGTGAGGAAGAAAAATTATATTTATGATCTGAGCGTTTAATCAAAGAGAATTATCGCTGCAGCTCTGCGGAGCTTTTCATCCTCTCTAGTTTAGTTAGTGACGTTTTGAGCATGCTCTCTGTAGGTCTGGGCCACGAGGGGATCTACAGGAAGAATGGTGCCAAATCCAGAATCAAACTCCTGATGGAGGAGTTTCGTAAAGACGCTCGGAACGTCAAACTGCGGATCGGAGACCACTTCATTGAGGACGTGACAGACGTCCTGAAGAGGTTCTTCAGGGAGATCGAGGACCCCATCTTCATGGCTGAGCTCCACCCACTGTGGCAGGGGGCCGCCAGTGAGTCCAATTTACCTTAGAAAAGAGTTGATGTCAGGGATGTCCTGATCCGATCTCAAAGATTGGCATTAGACCCGATTAAGTCTTTATTGAACAATATAGAGCCCTATCAGCTAATGCACAGGTGTTTTTACTGACAAGGTTCATGAACAGTGACTCACAGTAACGAGTGCAAATGTCGTTCACTCTCCAGCACTCCATCTCTCCTTCACTCCCCTTCTGTGGAGAAACTCCACACGCCATAAATGACAGCAAAACACTGTATGAGACTGTTTATTTTTGTCATTTACCGAAGTGACGAGCACTTGTTTCAGCTCAGTGTGAGAACCTCTTGCATTTTGCTGTCGTCTCTGGCACGTGGTGTTTCACTGCAGGCAGCGGAGAGCTGGAGACATCTACACTCAAACTACAGATGCAACAAAACCCTGCAAACAAAAAGTCAATACGAGACCACAAGCTCCCGTGTTCTGTGAGATAAAATGACTGGTTTTGTCAGTGTTGTCTGATGGCTTTGACGAGAATAAAGATGGGGAACTGAAGATGTTAGAGATGCACCAATCAAGTTCTTTTTGCCTCGATCCGAGTCATTTAAAGTCTGTTCTGTTTTTACCCTCAGAAATCTCTCAGAAGAGTCAGAGGTTGGACCGCTACAAAGAGATCATCCGGAGTCTTCCTCGAGTCAACAGGACCACTCTGGCCGCTCTCATCAGTCACCTGTTCAGGTGAGCTCACACTGACACACCTGCAGCTCTGGTACCAGCAGTGGTGTTGTCAGTAGCAGAGGTCATAATAGCTGCTATTGTTTTTAAACGATTGTATTTCCTTCCTCTGTGTCAGAGTCCAGAAGTGTGCCGATCTGAACCAGATGTGCACTAAGAACCTGTCGCTGCTGTTCGCTCCCAGTCTGTTCCAGACTGACGGGAAAGGAGAGCACGAGGTGAAGATCGTAGAGGATCTGATAGACAACTACCTGTACGTCTTTGATGTGAGTACAGCTCGGAGAGGACGTCGACTCATTTTCCTTTGTGTTGTAAAAACTGAGCTCAGTCAACTTCTGATCCTATTTCAGATCGACGAGGAGCATCAGACTCAGATCGAGCTGGAAATCAGCCTCATCACCACCTGGAAGGACACTCAGGTATCCTGTTTCACTAAACACACACAAATACACATGCATACTCTATATAAGAACCCATTATTATTTAATACACAGATATCACAAAATCGGTTCGGTGGACTGACAGCTTTCAGTTACTACATTTACTTAATTCTGGTCTGAAAAATGTCAGTAATGAGGTCCTAATAAATATAATAGGCTATTAAGTTAGTAAGGACTTGTAATCAGTTATTGATTAATAATATGTTAATATTAAGTTGGTAATAAGTTAGTAAGAGAGAGAAGTAGTAAGCTGATAAAAGTTGATAATTATGTTTTTATAATTCACTAAAAAATTGGAAGTAACTTGGTAATAAGTCACTAGTAAGTTAGTAATGACTTGTAATCAGTTACATCTTAGTAATACATTGATATTTATTTGGTAATAATTTATTAACAAGAGTTGTAGAACCTAGATAATAAGGTGGATAAAAGTCATTAGTAAGTTAATAGTAGTTAATAATAACTTAGTAATAAGCCACTAATAAGTTAGTAATACACTGTTAATAAGCTGGTGTGTGTGCGTGTGTGTGTGTGTGTGTGTGTGTGTGTGTGCAGCTGTCTCAGGCCGGTGATCTGATCATTGAAGTCTATCTGGAGATGAAGATACCAGACTGCTGCATCACTCTCAAGGTGAGTCTGAATATTGATTATCAGTATTGACTACTCCATACCCATTGGTAGCTTTGTCACCTTCTACCTATGCCAATCCTCAATGCCTATGTGTAGTTTCACATAGATTGACCACGTCAGTGAGTAGAAAAACGTGGGACAGACAGAATGACTGACTGACAGAATGACACACTGACAGTTTCTGTGATTATGTACAGCATACCATACCATAACTTAGTCATACCAAACATTAGAA
>NC_065509.1:42001875-42029045 GCF_006386435.1 Epinephelus moara
GCTATAGCGCCCCCCTTTGGCCAATTGATGTAATATTGCTTCATTCGCATCCTCCCATGACCCTCTACCACTGTGCCAAATTTCACATGGATTGACCAAGTCAGTGAGGAGAAAAACGTGGAACAGACACACAGACAGAGTTTTCGTCATTATATAGTAAGATACGTTGCTCATTATAATCCCGACACTGCGGGACGTCTTCAGCCTGTTATAACATGATGTGACCTGCAGGTGTCTCCCACCATGTGTGCTGAGGAGCTGACCAATCAGGTTCTGTTCATGAGGAACGTCCCGGCCGGAGACAAAGACGTGTGGATGACGTTTGAGGCCATCGAGGACGGACAGCTGGGTGAGACAATAATCCTGGGTTTTCAGGTTATGACAGTGTTTCACTTCTTACTGGGATACATCGCTATGGTAACACCTTACCTCCTCTGGAGCAGGGTATGTTCGAGATAGTAGATCAAGCACTGCCTGTTGGCCAATAAAGCACTTTGAGTTGTACTTGCTGTATGAAGTGTCGTATACAAATAAAGTTATTATTGTTACAAGCCCAGTAACGTACACATTCACGTACGCACACACATATTTTTATCCATCTGGCCCCTGATCTGAATGCAGAGTGTGTGGGATATGTTACCTGACAGTTGTTGTTCTTTGTGTGTCAGAGCGTCCGTTACATCCCAAAGAGAAAGTTCTGGAGCAGGCTCTGCAGTGGTGCAAGATGGCCGACCCGAGCTCGGCCTACCTGGTGGTGAAGAGAGTTCCTAAAGGAGAAGGCATCAACATCCTCACCTGTAGGTCAAACACACAACACACTGAACACACACAATGTCACAGTCACAAAGAGCTGACAGTGTTAAAAAAATGTGTCTGTCTGTCTGTCTGTCTGTTCAGCCTATAAGAGTGAGATCATGAAGGTCGGTCTGCTGAAGTGTCGTGAGGAACCTCCGAAGCTCCTGCAGGGGAACAAGTTCCAGGAGCGAACGTTCCAGATCATAAACCACAAACTGCTGCTGCTCAAAGACAAGAAGGTAACACTCAGTGACAACTGGTTTTTCTCTGACAACCAGTAAGCACTTCCAGTGTCCTGACTGGTCTGTGTCTTTGTTCAGAGCATCAAACCAGAGAAGGAGTGGTCTCTGAAGTCCATGAAGATCTACATCGGCATCCGCAGGAAACTGAAAGCTCCGAGCAGGTAACATGACGCTGAGAGCTCGACACCAAACGCTCAGCTCACACACAAAGACACATTCTGTTCTACAGATACGGTATTAATGCTATTATTATTATCACTATGATTATCATGAAATGTCTGTGGAGGGGTTCTCAGGGGTCAAAGGTCAGCAGCGATGTCAATAAAATAATCTGTGTCTTAAAGTGAATATTTATATTATCTGCAGGTGGGGATTCACAGTGATGTCCGACAAACACCAGCTGTAAGTATCAATGTTCTTATTGACTGACTGAAGTACTTATTTACTTAAGTAAAAAGAAATATTCTGTTACAAATAAAAGTACCGCATAAATGTTACTCAAGTAAAAGGGTGTCGGCCTCAGCCAGGGTTGTCCCTTGTCGCCAATTCTGTTTGTGATCTTCATGGACAGGATCTCTAGGCACAGCCGGGGGGAGGAAGGGGTCCGGTTTGGGGACTTCAGAATTGCACGTCTGCTTTTTGCAGATGATGTGGTTCTGTTGGCTTCATCACACCGTGACCTCCAGCATGCACTGGGGTGGTGTGCAGCCGAGTGTGAAGTGGTCAGGATGAGAGTCCTCCAAATCTGAGGTCATGGTTCTCTGCTGGAAAATGGTGGATTAGGTCCTCTGGATTGAGAGAGAGTTACTGCTGCAAGCGAGGGAGTTCAAGTATCTCAGGGTCTTGTTCGCGAGTGAGGGCAGAATGGAGCGTGAGATGGATCGGTGGTTTGGTGCAGCTTGTCGTGGTGAAGAGGGAGCTGAGCCAGAAGGCAAAGCTTTTGATTTATTGGTCCATCTATGTCCCAACCCTCACCTATGGTCATGAGCTCTGGGTAGTGACCGCAAGAATGAGATCATGGATACAAGCAGCCAAAATGAGTTTCCTCCGAAGGGTGTCTGGGCTCAGCCGAGAGATAGGGGGAGGAGCTCAGACATCTGGAGGGGGCTCGGAGTAGAGCCGCTGCTCCTTCATGTCAAGCTGGGGTCCTCGGAGTAGAGCCGCTGCTCCTTCATGTCAAGCTGGGGTCAGCTGAGATGATTCAGGCATCTGATCAGGATCCTGAGGTGTTTCGGGCACGTCCCACTGGTAGGAGGCCCCGGGGCAGACCCAGAACACGCTGGAGGGATTATATATCTCATCTGGCCTGGGAACACCTCAGGGTCCCCCAGGAGGAGCTGGGAAGCTTTAGGGAGAGGGACGTCTGGGGTGCTTTGCTTGGGCTGCTGCCCCTGTGACCCGGCCCTGGATAAGCGGATAAAAATAGATGGATGAACAGAAGTATTAGAAGTTGTAGTGAAGTAGAAGTATTAAGTAGCATAAAATTAAAACACTCAAATTAACTTCAGTACTCTGCTAAGTGTAGTTAGTTACTTTTACCACAGCTTTTTTCTGAATGACTTCTGGTTTAAAACAGAAACTGGTGCAGACAGGACTCAACTGCGATCACTGATTTATTTAGTTTGACAATTTATAATTGAAATAGTTTGCCTGTAAAGTCCCTGATTCCTGAGTTTAACAGTTGAAGTTACATTTAGTTTTGATGATTAATATAAATGTTTATAAAGTCAGGATGATCTCATGACAGGAACAGACTCACTGTATTTATCCCAGAACACTTTAGAGTTTGTATTTATGTTGGTTTTATAACATTAAGATGTAATCCAGCTTCACAGTAGATTTAACCTCAGTGTATATTTGTTTCTCTCAGGTATCTGTGCTGCAGCTCTGAGGCTGAACTGTGGGACTGGATCACCAGCTTCCTCAAAGCTCAGGTCAGACCAGCTCTCCTGCTGCTGTTTCAGTCTGTTTCCATGACGCTGAGGAACTGATTCAGGATCAGATTCAGACAGAAGGAGGTTGGAGCAGTTTGTCCGTCAGAGGACTGAAGCTGCTCTGAATCTGATCCTCGTCTCAGCAGATGTGTCTGAAAGGAGACATCTAACAAGAACTACAATGCTTTCAACTCCCAGAGTCCTCGGCTCTCTGCAGGACGTCTCCTCCTGCTGACATTTTGTCTTTGGTTTATCTTTCAGAATGATGACCCGGGCCCTCCGGTCCTGAGGCGTCACTCCTCCGCAGATATCTCCAAGCAGAAGTTCGGCACGATGCCGCTTGTGCCCATCAGAGGAGACGAGAGCAACAACAGCATGCTGGCGGCCAATCAGAAGCTGGTCAGACGACATTCTTAACATCTTTAACTGTAGTTGGATAAACTAGTTTATTTTGAGTCTGTTCAACTGAAAATGTTTCACAGAAAAGAAACACAAAACAAACTGTCACCAGGACGCTGCTCTGCTCTGATAGGAAGTCTGGCAGAGGTGGTCACAAAAATATATTGCTGAACTTCTGTCTGAAAACAGCGTGCACTTTGGGGACAGTAACATTTTTTTAAATCTTGAATAATACAAAATACTTTTCAATAATCTGAAGAGGTTATTTTTTTTAAAAAAAAGTGTAAGTTAAATAAATAAATGAATAAATATATAATAGCCAGGAGGATGTGATCGCTTTGTGTGTTTCTAATGTGAACCAGCTCTGGAGTTTCTTCTTCTGTGGTGTCATGATGCTGACGGAGCTTTTGTTTCTAGAAAATCCTTTTTAAAATTAGTGAAATTGTGTTTCAGATTTTAGACTGAGTTTGTTTGCAGGGTTCTTCGCTGGTATGCTGATACTGAATAATGTTTCATTTTATTTAAATCTCTGAACTTAGTGCTGTGAAAAAACGACTGAAACTAGTTCACTGTTCGTTAAGTATTAAAAATATATTTCCACTGAAAGTTAAGAATCAACTCTTTTTCTCTTTGGAGAAAGACTCATAAAATTATTCATCAGACTTTTTATTTTCTTCTCTCTGCAGAGAAAGTTACACGACAGAAGGACGCTCTCCATGTACTTTGTGAGTATTTAATATTTTTTATTTCTTATGTTTTTAGTATTTTGTGTTTATTTTTTGCACTTTGTGACTACTTTTAATTTGTATTTTATTCTTTTACTTTTTAAGTATTTTAGATTTTCATTTTGTGTTTTCTGAGTGTTTTATACTTTAAACTTTTATTTTGTGATTATTTTACACTTTTAATTTCTACTTTGTGAATATTTTTTATTTTCATTTTAAACTTTGTGAGTATTTTATTCTTTGTACTTTTTAAGTTTTTTTTTTAATTTAGTACTTTATTTTATACTTTCATTTTGTACTTAATGAGTAATTTATATATATTTTTTTTAATTTTGTACTTTGTGGGTGTTTTTTTACTTTTATTTTGTACTTTATGAGTATTTCTTTTATTTATTTTGTACTTAGAGTATTTTTTACTTTTATTTTGTACTTTATGAGTATTTCTTTTATTTATTTTGTACTTAGAGTATTTTTTACTTTTATTTTGTACTTTGTGAGTATTTTTTTTTTTTTTTTTAAATTTTGTACTTTGTGGGTATTTTTTTTATTTTTATTTTGTACATTGTGAGTATTTAATATTTTGATTTTGTACTTTTAGTATTTTATTCTGGAGGAAAATGAGGTGATGCATCATCCATATACAGTCCAGTATATATATTTATATGTCTGTTTACCTGCAGCCCATGAAGGTGCAGCAGGACTCATTCGAGGAGCGTTCGGAGTCTCCTGACCTTCCTGAGCCGCTCTACGAGGAGGTCGGGGACTTCGGCCTGCAGGTCCTTAAATCTCTGGAGACCAGCTTCCTGTCCAGCAGCGCTGCCGAGACCCAGGAAGTCCCAGACCTCCCGCCGCTCAGACTAATTCCCGTGGAAGCCGGGCACTCGGACCACATAATCATCCCCGACTCGGGGTGTTCCGGTGCCGGCTCTGTGGACAGTCTGGAGCAGAGCGGAGGCAGCAGCGGAGGAGGTGATGGAGAAGACTTGAACGTCCCTCAGCAGCCTGCAGTGAGGAAGAGGCAGCAGCTGCTGCAGGGAGTCTGTACTCCATCACAGGAGCTGCTGCTGCAGGAGCTGTCATCTGCTTTCACCAAGAAGACCGAGGAGGAGGAGGAAGAGGGGGAGAAGGAGGAAGAGGAGGAGGAGAGGCCGTATGATGTCTGAGAGGAAAGAAGGTTTTATCACAGCTCGGTGAAATCTATCAAAGTTTCCACAGAGTCTGGTGAAGTCCGGAAGGAATCAGTTTCATTTCTATAACCCTGAATCGCACATTTGTCCCAGAGCTCCTCGCAGCATGTGACCCCCACGATCATTCTGCCCTTTACAGAAACTTTCACTGGAATAAAAGCAGCCGGGAGGACTTTTATAATACCAGCAAAGACACTGAGAAGGACTCATTTAACCCTGTAATATTTGATCAGTCCCCTCAGATTAATGAATCATGCCTTGGAATTACTCTGATGATTCTGCTGGCACTGCAGCTCCCAGATCTCCTCCTGATGAACTGGTTTAAAAAGATGAAAGAGGATTCAGGAGAGCTCGGAGCTCTGATGGAGACGTTCACAAAGACACCTCCAACCTGCTGCTGTTGGTGCCTTGCTCCGCCTCCAGTGAGGAACCAGACCGTCAGCTCTGAGAGACACAGAGCCGAAAACTTTCACACAGTCTGATGGTTTCTGATGGAACGTAGGAAGTCAAAACTCAGAGACGGAGGAGCAGTGGACACTGTGATTGGCTGAAGGGTCACCTGACTCACAGTCAGAGTGACAGAACGAGTGAAGTGAAGTAGATGGGAGGAGGAGCAGGTCGTAGACTGAGGTCAAAAGAGTAGAATTAAAAAGACACTGTAAGAACAGACTGAAGCTATTATGTTATATTATATATTATTAAATTACATATCTGTGTAATCTTTTAATGCCAAATAACAAGCTCATTGTCATCTGTCGTCTGGATTATAGCACAAACTGTATACAGTCTGTATATATTTAAAGGGGTGTTCCGTAGATTTATCATCACACTCCTGTGACTGAAAAAAGGATCTAAATCGATGTAGCACACATTCTCCTTCCTTCTTAAAGCCTACATTACCCACAGTGCACCTCTCCCTCTGACAGCTGTGTGGGCGATTGTCGTGTGTTATGTCAGTAGCAGCTTATGTAGCCTGAGGCCTCTGACCTGCAGCAGAGATGAGCAGCGGGCTGCAGAGGTCTGGTAAGCTCACTTCTGTTTTTTACTCCACACTCTGATGAGACTTCACACAGCTCCCTCTGGACACACAAAAGGCTTTATACCACGTTTAACACATGTGCAGTAGATCAGTGGTTCTCAACTGGTGCAGCCACGGGGTCCAGATATCTCCTTAGTCATTGAAGGTCCACACAGTTTAATATATTCAGCGCCATACTTGCATTTGGCCATGTCGTCCAGTTAGTTTGCCGTCTCTGTCAAGTAGCTGAAGCTGAAGTTAAAACAGATGAAATAGAAGTTGGGAACCACTGCAGTAGAACGCCTAAACACCTGGAGAGGGAAGGAGAAAATGGCTTCCAGTTTTTGATTGATTTGATGCTTAAAAACACAGAACAGACAACAAACATCTGAGTTTGTTAAAAGAATACATCACCTGCAAAATGATGATTTGTATGTCAGTTGCTGACGCTGTGTTTCGTCGAATTCATTCTCGCGATGCCTCAACAGTGAACAGAGAATCTGAAAAAGCCGAACAATCGTCGTAAACTGCAGTAAACGAGGATTATGTTTAACAGCAGCAAAAAAACTACATCAAAACATCTGTTAACAAACTCTGGCTTAACTTGTGCAGTATAATCCAAGTCTCATTTATCCAGTCATGTGCTCAGTGCTTCCCAGACACATGCATTTTTCCTAAAATCAGGCACGTGCACAGATGCACCTGCACTTTTGCCCTTCTTGCAAGACATGTTTTTCTATTTCTTTTTATGATTTTATATTTTAGTTTTTAAATTTGGCCCATGGCGTCAGTTTTAAATTAAAAGTGTGTTGTTTGCTCGACAGCTGCATTTGAGTCGAGCTCCTGCCTCCACATTTTCTCTTGTGGCAGGTGCACGCAAATCGACAGCAGCATCACGTCTTTATGGACAGCCAGATAACGATAGTGTTTGCCCTAAGCATCAGCACTGTTTGTCACTGTTGTAAAATTAAACCACTATAAAGACATCTCAATACAGCCAGTCTAACGTGGGCAATAACCCACCATTAAGTTTCAGTCTTGCCTAAAACCACACTGCCTCCCTCAAACTCTTTGCCAGATTCAGGTTCAGCAGCTGCCCAGTGTGAGCAGAGACAGACGCCGAATTGCTTCCCCACTTCTACGGATCTTTTCAAACCAAAAATAATTTTGAAATCAAGTTTATGTTTCCCACGTCACAGCTCTGATAAATGATTTAAAGAAAAATGACCTGCAGTTTGGGGCTGTGCTGCGTAAAGAGCGCAGAGGAGCAGAGGAGGTGCGTGGGATGTATGCGTCTGTTCTCTGGGAGTGTTTAGGAAAATTAAAATCCTATTTAGAAGATAATTATAACAATTAGAGCAAGACTATTAAAAAAGCAAAGGAGGGGAAGAGAATGAGGAAAGAAGAAGAACAAATTGAGGAGAGAAAAGGAAAGGATTCAAGAATAGAGAGGAGAGAAGAGGAGAATGCACGTAGCCTGATTGTTGCGACTGAAAATAGGCGATGCAGATGGAGAAGTGGAAGCCTGATTGTAGAAATTGTTGAATATTTTTTGGCGCGTACCATTTTTGACTTTCGTCTGTACGTACATTTTGAGTATGGATCCTACACATTGTTCTATAAAGAGACCCCTGGTGTCTGGGCTACTGGGCCATGCCTGAGACTGTTAAATGACACTTTGATTATAGTGCACGAGTTGTGTGAGGGTTTGTAAACCGATGTTTTCATATAATTTTGCTGTCGTTAAACGTGGTCATCCGTTACTTCAGTTCATGAATAATTGGGGCTGCCCCCCCGACTAAGAATTTTACTAGTCGACTAGTCCTCATCAGGGTCCATCAGTGGACTAGTCTCCTGCATGTTTCTGATATGAATGTAATGATTAAATGATATATTTTGGTTTGAGTTGAAGGTGTGAGAAAGAATAGTATCAGTAACATTGTTAACACTGTGCTACATTACAGAGAAATACAAACCGTACTAATGAACCTTCATTAATATAGGCCTATATTTTATCTCCAAGTGCACGTCACACAAACTTTCAAATTTAAGTCACACATGGTCCAGTCATATAGGTTTGGATTTATTTTGACAAGAAGCAGCTCCTGATAGAGTTTCATGGTTGTTTTGCGACTAAGCAAACAATGAAATCTTGCCGCCTAATGACCTTTCTGGTCGACTGTTAGGGGGCAGCTCTGTGACGAATGTTCACCTTTTTTGGATTCTTCGTTCACCGTAGAGACAGGAGATAAAAAACAATTTTTCTTCATGAGTTCAAGGTAACGTGGTGAGTAATCGACATACAAGCGCCCATTTTGGGATTTTAAGTATTCCTTTAAACCTTTACCTACAGTGAGTGATGATGACGTGGGCGTCGTCATGTAAAATCCTCAGTTCTGATCCCGTCAGAACAAAACGATCAATCATCAAAATATTCTGTAGACAAACTGTACTGTAAAGTGTAAACATACATCTTTATAATATGTTCAGATACTTTCTTATCAATAATTTGTACATTTCATGAGCTACATGTTCTCGTGCAGTCAAACTGCTGATGTTAGTGTGGATGAACAAACTGGTTCCACTGGTTTTATTGGTGACACACTGTAAAGACTAGTTGTACATATGTAGTGTTGGTGGTCGTCTGTATCGTAACACTGATGGAGTTTATTTAACCAAACAGTGTAGATTTATTCATGATGAGCCGCTGCAGCTCGGTGACATCACTGGATTTTATCACCTGAATTATATTTCAGCCTCTTTATATGTTAACTTATTTTATAAAACCATAGATGTTTTTAAACTGTGATTGAAACACCCCCCCCCCCTCCTCTGACAGGATGTGATGCTCTGAGTGAACAGCAGGTGGCAGCAGATGCTCATGTTTCAACAGGTGATGAGGTTTGACTGCAGCTGAGCGTCTGTAAGTCTGTTCCTCCGACACGTCTGACAGTGAAGAATAAAACTCATCCTGTAATACTACCATGAAATACTTCATTACAAGTAAAAGTATGCATTCAAAATTTAACTTTATTGAGATTAAATTTAATAAAGAATTAAAAGTGAAGAAGAAATTTGAAGGAAGCGTAGTCCACCAGTCCTCCCATAACACAGTCTAACTGGTCCCAGTGTGACTCTAACAGTGGTCAGACTGGTTTGATGTGTGTGTATATATTCAGTATCTATCTGTTGTACATTATTCTACGTATCAAGCTGTTTGTCTCCTGATTGTTCTGGAAAGTTTCATGTGCATGAAGGATGATATTAAAATATATTTTTGGTTTCATAATCTGTTGTTCAGCTCACTTCTTTATAGAGCGGTGCAGGGACGAGTCCAGGTAGTATTTTTGCCCTTCTGTTCCGTCAACTTGAAGTCAGTGGGTCTTTGGTTCCATCCATCCATCCATCCATCCATCCATCCATCCATCCATTTTTATCCGCTTAGCCGGGGCTGGGTCGCAGGGTTAGCAGGCTGAGCAAAGCGAGCTAACCCTAATCCCAGACATCCCTCTCCCTGGCAACGCTTTCCAGCTCCTCCTGGAGGATCCTGAGGCGTTCCCAGGCCGGATGAGATATGTAATCCCTCCAGCGTGTTCTGGGTCTGCCCCGAGGCCTCCTGCCAGTGAGACACCTCTAAAGGGAGGAGATCAGATTCATCAGACATTGAACCACCTCAATTGACCCCTTTCGATGCAAAGGAGCAGTGGCTCTACTCCGAGCTCACTCCAGATGTCTGAGCTCCTCCCCCTATCTCTAAGGCTGAGCACAGCCACCCCATGGAGGAATCTCATTTCGGCCACTTGTATCCATGACCTCATTCTCCCTCTCACTGTCCAGAGCTCATGACCATAGACCATCTTGTTCATGAGTGAGGGTAGAATTGAGCGTGGGTTTTTGGTTAGATGTCTGAAATAAGGTCTGTGGTTAATTAAGTTTAAAGGTCAAGTGTGTAGGATTTAGGAGGATATAGTACAGGAATTAAATATAATTTAATAAGTAAGTTTTCTTTAGCGTAAAATCACCTGAAAATAAGAATCGTTAGAACGAGTGATTTAGATCTACATAGAAAGCAGGACCTTGTCTATGCAGTCCACCATGTTGTAAGGCCATGTTTCTGCAGCAGCCCTGAACAGACAAACCGAACAGGGATAGGGACATTTGTGTTTTTGTGTTGGCCATCTTAGTTAGGAGCCAAACTGTGTCAAAAAAACCCACAAATTTTTATGCCTCCACACTGGTGACAGCTGTGTCCGTCCCATCCTTGTTAACACGATATCTCAAGAACGCCTCAAGGGAACTTCTTCAAATTTGGCACAAATGGACTCAACGATTAACTGATTAGTTTCTGGTGGTTAAATTAGGGAACACTTTGGTTAAAACCTGAATTGATGTGTATTAATCCTTGTTTTACCAGTTGGTCAATCCTCTCCGTCAGAAAGTTGCCACAGTTACCACGGCAGCGAGGCCTTGAGACCTTTCTATCAGCAGTTTTGCAGTCATGCGTCCTTGCACACCTGACGTGATGACAGTTAGCACATTTGATTTGATTCATTTATTTCAAACATAAAAAAATTATATATTGTAGGAAAAGAAAAACTATAAAACAGAGATAAAAAATAGTCCTACCCCAGATCTCAAACTATACTAATACATCACTAAGCAGACTCAATCAACACATTTACACCTCTGCACTTCTTAATACCTGATAACCAATTTTACCCTGTGTATGAAACAAACACAAAAATACGAATTGAGAATACCGATAACAGTATCACCCTGAGTGTACTTTTCGTTCCCTCTAATCATGAATTCATTCATTTGTGAAGATCCTGTCTTTGTACCTGTTTTTAAACTGTCTGATATCCTTACTTTGTTTTATTTCTACACCCAGTGCGTTCCACAAAATCACCCCACAAACTGATACATACTTTTCAGAGTGGTGCATTGCCGTATGTGCAATCTCAGAATCCACCAGCTATTGTCTGATGAAGATAAAGCCTGATGGGCGAGGTTTAGTATTTCAGGCTGATATGGTGTAGCCAGCAGATATCTAGGCCAAGACTTCCGCTTCCATTTGCCGGTCATGTTGGCTAATCTCTATAAACAGATATTTGCATATTAATGCAGATACATTAAAAATGAATAAAAAGCTGAACTGTCATCAGCCTGATGGGTTCCAGGACTGCCTTACGACCAATGCGTTTCGCCTCTCCACATGGACTGTTGACCATTCAAACGTGATTGGTCAGTACTATACGGACTACAAACAGAAACCAGACCACTTCCGATACCAAAATCTTAACCCATTGCCTCCAGATTCTGCATCCATATGCAGAATCTATACAGATTACAGTACGTACGAATAAAGTCCGCAAAGGCTCAGTCCGAAAGTGCGGAAGGTGGACATTTGGATTTAGACTAATGTTGTGTTCACACCAGGCGTGAATAAAATAATTCGCACAAGTGAATTATGTGTAAAGTCAATGCAAAGACACAATTAAACACAAATGCCTCCCAGGTGGCGCAATGGCGCAAGAACCAATTCGCACTGTGATAGCCAATCAGCATTGAGATCCTCCGTGGACATATGACACAGAGGACGCACTGGCGGAAGTTCATTCATTGATCCAGCAATTTCACGCACGTATGAAGCGAGTCAACACAAAATATTCCACCGTTCAAACTCACGCGAGTAACGTGATGCCAAATTTTGCATCACGTTTGGTGTGAACACGACAAGGAATTAGAATTAGAAAGCTTTATTGGCATTATATAGAAATATAACGAGATTACAGGTGCTGCTCGTTTGTTCTTAGTACAATAAATAAATGACAACATCAAACATAACAAACATGACGTCAACATATCACATAGGCTACACAGCAATGAATAAAACAGTGCTCAAAGAGATTTAGAAATAAGTAAGTAAAACCAGTAGTTGGGAATGATGTGTGTAAGTTGCCCCGTCCAAACAATATGTATTCATGGTTTGCAGAAACACACAATGCCAACATTTCTTCTGGTGACTGGGTTTGATGAACAAAGATAATAAGTTCTGTTCACAGTTACATTTGATCTTGTGAATGCAGCTAAGACAGTCAGACTGCATACTTTCATAGTTCCGTGAAGACACACACACGCACTCTGATGAAGGATAAGAAGCAATGTTGTTTCACTTCGTCTGCTTGATGTCTAAGTTGGAAGTGAGGCACGAAGTTTCTTTTCTACGCAGAGCTGCTGAGGACAGAAGAGAGCTGCTCACTGATGAAGTTCATGGCTGAAAGTTCGGTAAGTGGAGCTGTGATCGCTTGAAATGACATTATGTATCGTGTTTGGAGAAACAGTTAAATTGATGGTGAATGTTTGTTTAAAGATACTTTCAAATACAAATGTCAGCTGTGAAACAAGATGGCCGCCTGTGTGAGCGGGCAGAGAGAAGCTGTGGTTGGTTTGAATGTTTGCTTGTTGTTGTTGTAGGAGAGTTTCCAGATGTAACATACTGACCATAGTGGGGGTTTTTTATAAGCACAGTTACATATCATTTTACTGTTTTGTGTTTTATGTCTGGACTGTGACGGGAGATCATGTAGCACAGCTCCATTTGTTGGAAATGTAAAATCACCTCCTCTGACATGTTCCTAATGGGGTTTAAAAGAAGGTAAAGTTACGTTTGTTTCACCTCCAGAAACCTGAATTTTGAATCTCGATTAATTAAATAATTCTATGAAAATAAGAGTTTAATTTAAAAGACTTCAAATGTATTTATGCAGTATTCTCTTGAACCTTTTTACACGTTTTCTAATAATGAGAAAATTCTCTTGCACAGAAGTCCGGGTGTAAAATTACAGAAGGTACTGACAGCCAATATCTGTATTTGATGGTGATTTTAATTTTACTGTAAAAGAATATATTCTGTTTAAGTGTCATTTAATGGAAACGGTTAACTTGTCATCAGTTGTTGAACACAGACAGTTTTTAGGTCTGAAGGGAGATGGAGGAAAGATGGGGGTGCGGCCAGAGTAAGGAGAGGATGAATGGAGGAGGAAGTAGAGAAAGAAATGAGGAGTCGAATAGTTAAGCAACGACCTCCAGTGGTCACAGTGAGTAACTACATCAACTCCAGCTGATACCATGGCCCAGTTGCTCCAGATTGAAGATTAACTTTATTGCCCCACAAAGTGGAAACATTTGTCTTGGGCTCTTCACCCATGCTGTAGCCATAAAGATACAACATACAACATGGTACATAAACAAATTAACACTATATACTAAACATAACAATAACAATGACCTCAATTATGTGTTGGTCCATAACTTGGTGCCAGGCATTGTGTGTACCTAAACCATGTCCAATACATGTACATATCCACGCACAAAGGTTTTAGAGATGCATTCATAAAGTTTCTAAAAACAAACAAATGAACAAACAGGAACACGAATAATAAATAAATGCATAAAACAACAACAAATAAACAAGAAGAAAAAAGATAAATAAATCATCAACAACAACAAAAACAATATATATGATAAATAAATAATAAGAATAAATAAATAAACAAACAAGAATAAATAAATGAATGTCAAGTGCCAAAAAACTGTGTTCAAGAAACAACATTTAATCTGGATCAGAGTGCTCCTATGTTTTGCTGTCCATGACCAGTTGATCCATTTTGTGCAGGATTTTCAAAGCAACACTGGACTGGATCACCCTGATCCAAATTCAAACTTTTCAAAATGACCAGATCCAGATAACAAGTGCTCTAAAGCCCGTTCAGAATCCAATTATATTCAAAATGCACACAAAAAAAACCCTATTGTAATGGTGGATTTTTACTCTACATGAACTCTAAAACCATTAGTTGAAAATTAGATTACTTTTTTTATGACAAATGACAAAATTTTTTTTTAAACAATTTTGGAAGTATCTCCAGAAAACCGTATCTTCAAAAGCTCCAGAGATGAACATACTGTGTACATATTAAGATGCATTAAAAGGTTATTGTATCAGTAAAAAAATCAAATTAGAATCAACCGGTTCTCATTTAAAGTTGTCAAATACTCTATCGAAAAGCAGGTATCCTTTCGTGGTGGTATGTTACGCTGTTGGGCTGCGTCAGTTAATAATACGACCAGACAGTGTCAGTTTGAAACACCACCAGACAACAACAGAATATTAGGAGCTGGACAGTCCTCATAGGGTGGGAGTGGGAGGAGGATGGGTCCAACCACACTGAACTTTCACCCAGGAGGCCGCTGTTTGCTTCCTGTATGAATGTTGTGTGACGATGTTTTCTAAACCTAACCGTGTGCATTTGTGGCACAATAAAATAAGTTATATACAAGGTGTGTAACTGACATTTCTGGCAGCTGCTGCCAAGGTAACATGATTCATTTGGATAACTGACTGGATTTAGAGGAGAGGAACATTTGAAATGCTGAAGATAAATAATGTGTGATCTCTCCCTGCAGGTTGTTGTGTTTGTGTGAAGGTGTGGACTCTGCTATGGATCAGTGTGAGGAACCAGAGGAGGGAGTCCGTCCCTCTAAAACCACTCTGCATGGGGACCACGACAGCCGGACCAAAGCTCAGAGGTGAGATGAGGATCTCTAACTGTCCATGACTCTTCTTCATGTCAGAGCTCAGCACTCAGATTACTCCACCGTCATTACTCACACTGAAAGTGGTGTGTGTGTTGTGTTGAAGCCTAGAGCAGAGGCACAGCCCAGACTCTACTGGATCTAAATCAGAACCTGGACCCAGCTGTGTGTCTGTGAGGAGTGACCGGTCAATGGAGCCTCCTCTTTTTTTTAGACAATCTGCTGATGGAGAGTAAGAATTTAAAACTCACACAAAGCATTTGAGATGAAACTTAGTTGTTGTCTGTATTAAAAGATCAGATTTTTAATAAGTTTTTCTCCAACATGTGCATTATCTGTACTGATTTTGTTTCAGAGTCCAGCAGCAAAAAACTAATTCAAAACTCAGCTGTGTGTCCTGGAAGAGCGACGGGTCGAATCAACGTTTAATTGACTTTAAAGTTCATCCACCATCTGCTGATCAGATGTAAGCTGTAACTGACAGTAAGAGCTGGGTTAGATGCTGTTCACGGATAAAATGTATGATGTATGCATGACCATGCTCAACCTCCTTCCGTGCTGCCAGCGCCCAGGCCTCCCTGCTCATCCGCCAGCAAAAGGCACCACCCAACAGGCCTCCATCAGCAGATAAGCAGGGGGCTCTGGGCGCTGGCAACACAGAGGGAAGCCAAACACTGTCCATCCACACACACTACCCACACTGCAATGACACAAAGCTGGTAGAAAATCAGCAAAATTTCTCTTTAAAGGCTACATCAACCACAAAATGATTATTTTGTTTCAGAGTCCAGCAGCAGAAACCAGGTTGTTCAAAACCCAGCTGTGTGTCCTGGAAGATCGACGGGCCGAACCAATGTTTAATTGACTTTAAAGTACATCAACCACCTGCTGATCAGATGTAAGCTGTAACTGACAGTAAGAGCTGGGTTATGCTTGAAGATGATGTTAGATGCTGTTCATAGATAAAATGTTAGATGTGGGAAAACATATATACTTGATTATATACAGTCCTTAACAACAGGAAATTCCATTATGTCATATTTAATTTTTAATAATCTGACATTTGTTTGCATAAATTGTCAATTGCAAATTAATTAAGCTTTCTAGGACTTTTAAAATGTAAAATTAGAGTGTGAGGCTAAAACATAGCCCACGCTGTCTGCTGAGACATAGGCCTGTTACTTTGACAGCATTGCCTATTTAGAGTGTGTTTATAATGCATCTTAGAAATGGCTCTGCTGTAATTTACTCAGTCGTCCAATCCTCAACCAGCTCTGTATCATTACAACATGGGCAGCGCATGCAAATGAACAACAGTCAACCTCCCTCCATGCTGCCAGCACTCAGAGCTCCCCGCTCATCCACCAGCAAAAGGACCTTCACCAACAGATAAGCAGGGGGCTCTGGGCACTAGCAACACAGAGGGAAGCCAAACACTGTCCATCCACACACACTACCCACACTGCAGTGACACAAAGCTGGTTGAAAATTGGCAAAGTTTCTCTTGAAAGGCTACATCAACCACAAAATTATCTTTTTTTTTTTCAGGGTCCAGCAGCAGAGACCACACTATCCTGGATCTGGACCCAGCTGTGTGTCCTGGAAGAGCGACGAGTCGAACCAACGTTCAATTGACTTTAAAGTTCATCCACCATCTGCTGATCAGATGTAAGCTGTGAACTAAGCATAGCGTTAGTTAAGGCAGGACACGATGTTGAGCTCAGCTCACATCCCAGCTACATCAGCTGATCTCAAGCAGCCCAGTCATCTGATGGAGCAGCTGATTGATGGAAGGGAGTCAGCTGATACATCACATGATTCCTTTCTGTGCAACCAAACAGTTCAGGGCATCCTATTTAAACTGCTCTGGCCTGCCTACTGTTGCTGCTTCCTCTACAACCCGCCTCCACCCCAGCTCCTCCTTTTCATGCTGTGTCTGACTTATCAATGTCATTTCTGTTTGTCAGTGATGCTGCTCTGTACTGTTCCTGGGGGGTCTTTGCATGCTGCTCTCCCTGCCTTAGGCTTTCCATGTAAGCACATGGAAGGGCAGAGAGGTGTGCTCTCTCTGCCTAAATGCTTTCCACGTAGGCATGTGGAAGGGCAGGGATGTGTGCTCTTTCTGTCTTAAGCTTTCCACGTAGGCATGTGGAAGGGCAAAGAGGTATCCCTTCTCCGCTTTAGGCTTTCTGCATAGGCCTGAAGAAAGGCAGAGAGGCCCCAGAACAGAGCCATACCCCCAAATATGACACTTCAAATAGAGATAAATGTTTTTTTGTTTTTTTTTACTAAAGTGGTCCTGACTGAACTGACAGTAAGAGCTGGGTTAAGCTAGAAAAAAATGTTAGATGTTAGATGCTGTTCACTGAAAAAATGCATGATGTGAAAAAAAACATATATACCTGATCATGCTATACAGTATTTTACAACAGGAAATTCGATTACGTCATATTTCATTTAAAATAATCTGATATTTGTTTACATTAATGGTCAATGGCAAAAAATACAAAAGCTTTTTAGGACATTTTAAATGGTAAAATCACAGTGTGAGGCTAAAGCATAGCTCACATTGTCTTCATAAGACATAGCCCTGTTACTTACTGATTTACCTGTTTTAGTGTGCGTTGATAATGCATCTTAGAGATGTAATAAAGATAATTCATTCAGTTGTTCATTCTGGAAACTCTGCCAATCCTCAACCAGCTTTGTATCATTACAACCTGGGCAGCACATACAAATGAACAACGCCCCTCAGTGTTGCCATCTGCCAGACCTATGCCAGCAAATAATTGGGGATGAGCTACCCATACGGCAATGACACAAAGCCAGTTGAAAATCTTGTTTGTCTTTGTGTGGACACACATCTTGTGTAATTCTTTGTATTCCTCCACAGAGTGTACGAGGAGAGCTCAAAGGTTCCCAGTGGTTGGTCTGCCCAGTGGCATCAGACACACCTGGACTCCATATTTATGGTCTGTGCACGTGCATCAGCTACATTTACGTCTATTATGTTCACAGTCATCTCCATGCTGTACTTTTTAGACCAGTGGATTGTCACTCTGTCCAGCATCTGATGTTTGATTGTGTCATTCATGTTCCAGGCGCTGGAGGAGAACATTGTCGCTTTTGTGAAGGATGAGATGAAAAAATTCCAGAAGATTGTGAGTTCAGATTACTCAAAATGCTTAGAGAGTGAGAGGAAGGATGAGGAAGGATTGGACGGTGAGGATGAAGAGCAGAGGAGGAGCAGTAGAGAGGCATTTCTGAAGATCACACTGCACTTCCTCAGAAGAATGAAACAGGAGAAGCTGGCTGACTGTCTGCAGAGGAGTAAGAGGAGTTCTCTAAATAGTTTAGAGGTTGGATGACTGAGACTATCTATGATGAGACATATGTTTAAATTTGCTGACATATTTACACGATAATTTCTTCATTATCTTGTTTGTTGTGTTTTTATTCAGAAAGTCGCCCTGGAGTTTGTCAACGTAAACTCAAATCTAACCTGAAGAAGAAGTTCCGGTGTGTGTTTGAGGGGATCGCTAAAGCAGGAAACCCAACTCCTCTGAATCAGATCTTCACAGAGCTTTACATCACAGAGGGAGGGACTGCAGAGGTCAATGATGAACATGAGGTCAGACATATTGAAACAGCATCCAGGAAACCACACAAACCAGAAACAACAATCAGACAAGAAGACATCTTTAAAGCCTCACCTGGAAGAGATGAACCAATCAGAACAGTGATGACAAAGGGAGTGGCTGGCATTGGGAAAACAGTCTTAACACAGAAGTTCACTCTGGACTGGGCTGAAGACAAAGCCAACCAGGACATACAGTTCACATTTCCATTCACTTTCAGAGAGCTGAATGTGCTGAAAGAGAAAAAGTACAGCTTGGTGGAACTTGTTCATCACTTCTTTACTGAAACCAAAGAAGCAGGAATCTGCAGGTTTGAAGAGTTCCAGGTTGTGTTCATCTTTGACGGTCTGGATGAGTGTCGACTTCCTCTGGACTTCCACAACAATGAGATCCTGACTGATGTTACAGAGTCCACCTCAGTGGATGTGCTGCTGACAAACCTCATCAGGGGGAAACTGCTTCCCTCTGCTCGCCTCTGGATAACCACACGACCTGCAGCAGCCAATCAGATCCCTTCTGAGTGTGTTGACATGGTGACAGAGGTCAGAGGGTTCACTGACCCACAGAAGGAAGAGTACTTCAGGAAGAGATTCAGAGATGAGGAGCAGGCCAGCAAAATCATCTCCCACATCAAGACATCCAGAAGCCTCCGCATCATGTGCCACATCCCAGTCTTCTGCTGGATCACTGCTACAGTTCTGGAGGACGTGATGAAGACCAGAGAGGGAGGAGAGCTGCCCAAGACCCTGACTGAGATGTACATCTACTACTTGGTGGTTCAGTCCAATGTTATGAACATCAAGTTTGATGGAGGATCTGAGACAGATCCACATTGGAGTCCAGACAGCAGGAAGATGATTGTGTCTCTGGGAAAACTGGCTTTTAAGCAGCTGCAGAAAGGCAACCTGATCTTCTACGAGTCAGACCTGACAGAGTGTGGCATTGATATCAAAGCAGCCTCGGTGTACTCAGGAGTGTTCACACAGATCTTTAAAGAGGAGAGAGGACTGTACCAGGACAAGGTGTTCTGCTTCGTCCATTTGAGCGTTCAGGAGTTTCTGGCTGCTCTTCATGTCTATCTGACCTTCATCAACTCTGGAGTCAATCTGATGGCAGAAGAACAAACAACCTTCTGGCGGCCTGTGCCAAGAGCCACACCAACAGGTTTCTACCAGAGTGCTGTGGACAAGTCCTTACAGAGTCCAAATGGACACCTGGACTTGTTCCTTCGCTTCCTCCTGGGTCTTTCACTGAAAAACAATCAGAATCCCCTAAAAGGCCTGCTGACACGGACAGGAAGTAGCTCTCAGACCAATCAGGAAACAGTCCAGTACATCAAGAAGATGATTGACAAGGGTCTGTCTCCAGTGAAATGCATCAATCTGTTCCACTGTCTGAAAGAATTGAATGATTGTTCTCTGGTGAAGCAGATCCAACAGTCCCTGAGTTCAGGAAGTCTTTCCACAGATAAACTGTCTCCTGCTCAATGGTCAGCTCTGGTCTTCATCTTACTGTCATCAGAGGAAGATCTGGCTGTGTTTGACCTGAAGAAATACTCTGCTTCAGAGGAGGCTCTGCTGAGGCTGCTGCCTGTGGTCAAAGCCTCCAACAAAGCTCTGTGAGTACAGAGGAAGCTGGATTTACCATAGATGGAAAACTTGGCTATCTTTTCAACTTACATTTGTTTTTTCTTCTTCATTGTCTCTTCAGACTAAGTGGCTGTCATCTTTCAAAGAGAGGCTGTGAAGCTCTGTCCTCAATTCTCTGCTCTCAGTCCTCTAGTCTGAGAGAGCTAGACTTGAGTGACAACAACCTGCAGGATTCAGGAATAAAGCTGCTGTGTGGTGGCCTAGAAAGTCCACACTGTACACTGAAAACTCTGAGGTACGATCAAATTAATCTAAACAAATTTTTGATGTGATTTCAAACCATAAATTTCATGTAGTTTAAAAACTGCTCGTGTCATCATTTCTAAATCTGTGTTTTAAATTCAACAGCGTAGAAAGCCTTTGAGTTTTTCCATAGATATTTTCTCAGATCTATCTTGATATTGAGACTTACAACTAAAGGAGACGTATATATATATAAATATATATATATATGTATAGGCTATGTATACTAGGGATGCACCGAATATTCGGTAACCGAATATCTTCGGCCGAATATTGCAAAAAAACACACATTCGGTATTCGGTGGAATAAGTTAAAAGCAAGGCCGAATAATAGCGGCGCGGTTTTGATAACGCAATCAAACAGCGTGCCGTGACGGGCGGATTGAAATGTCGGCAGTGTGGCGATCCGCCCATCACCGCACTCACATTTGCGACTAAAAATAGTTTTGAGCGAGCAAAATAGGTTTACGCCAGGGCCACACCGCCTGCGGAAGCGCCGTGAATAGCCTCGAAGCGCCGAGAAGTGAAGCCAGTTTCCTTTCGGCACCCATGTTAACTGATTGTGTCATCCACACCGGCCGCGCCGTGCAGCTCCGCCGCCGGCCCTGCAGCAATCAGTTCGGCGTCTGGTCTATTTTCTGCGCGAGCCGCGAGCAAATGTGTCAAGCTGGGCATTTACCCATGATGGAAAAACAACAGCACCAACAGAGAGACGAATCCCACCGATTGTGGGTTGAACGGGGGTCACAGACACAGACAGTAATGTATTCCTGTCAAATACGGCGGCCATCGGCTTACCGGTGAGGAGAAGTCGGCTCCAATAATATCCTCTTCTTGGCGTGTGGACTATCCAGAAGTAGGCTACCTGAACAGCCGAGCCAGCCGAACACAGGTATGTGACGTGTCAGAGGAGAAACGAGCTGTTCACGGCCCCCCTTTAGGGACTGTTCTTTACTTATGAAGGGGAGGAGGGTGGCTGGTTGATTTTTATTTTATTTATTTATTTTATTTTGATCCCCCCTATGTTCATCACTCATTGATGCTGTTTTTGAAGTATGAATAAGTCAATAAGTAATTTATTCCATTGAAATATCATTGATGTATTATGGAAAAGTGATTTATCTTTTTATAAATGACAAAAGGCACATCTGCCTCATTTTTGCTGTGATATCGTGATACTACTCAGAACCATGATATTTTCAATGGTATCGTACAGTGGGTCCCAATTTTGGTACCGTGACAACACTAATCTGGAGGGGGTTCATCTGCAAAAACTAATGAAAAACTAAACAACGATATTCGGTATTCGGTACTCGGTATTCGGCCAAGCGTTTAATATTATTCGGCTTCGGCTTCGGCCACAAATTTTCATTTCGGTGCATCCCTAATATATACACATATATATATATATAGTCAACGAATCAATCAAACAATATGACCAAACCAAACAACAACTAAAAACAAAACAACAAACAGACAGATAAAGAAAAATCAAAACAGACAAAGCAAAACACAGCATCACAGTTCTCAGGGGTAGTCAGTATGTTGAAGAGATAGTGGCATCTTGAGCACATAAACCTACACAGAGATGTATTTCGAGACCTCAGTCCATGCCAGTCCATACAGTCCACTCCTAAGGCCCGGGCCCCATCGTTTCCAATAGTCCAGAAAAGGGTCTCAAATGTGAAAAAAGACTTGAATGGCTGGTCCTTGAGCCAAAAGCTTATAGCTTCTAAAGGTTTAAGTTCTATAGTGCTCTGGATGCAATATGAAACTGTAGGGACAGTATCTGAAATCCACTGAAGAAGAGCACACCTCCTGCACTAAAACAAATTTATTTTAAATCACTACTAAAAACAAATGTTTATAGACTTGCTTTCCTGTAACTTTGTTTGATATGGTATGCCATTGTTGTCAGTTTGTCACTGTGTGATGTATTATATTGTATAATTTGTGAAGCACTTTGTAACACTGTTTTAAAAGATACAATATTAAAAAGTTATTATTATTAAATCAAGGCTCGTCATCAATCTAAATACCCAAGTACTTGTACGAGGGCATGCTTTTAAGTAACCTACCATCAGGACATGACAATGCTAAAATCATCAAGCAACTGTAAGCAAAAAGACCATGCACCTCATTTTCTGAGCAATCAAAACCAATTTAAACTCAGCAGAGTTGCCATCTAAAGCTCCCCCGCTGCCTGAATATAAGTGTGTATATAAATGACAGTGTCATCAGCATATAGGTGTATTTTTGCTTGAATGTATTTACCCAAATTGTTTATAAAAACATAATAAAATGTTTCCCAGAATGGAACCTTGGGGGACACCTTTAGTTATCTCAATAAAATTAGACTGTGACCATCTGCATGGATACAATTAGTTAAGTCTACAAAATTTTAACACAAATGCTTTTTTCATTGTTCATTATTGTCTCCTCAGACTGAGTAGCTGTAACCTCTCAGAGAGAAGCTGTGAAGCTCTGGCCCCAGTTCTCAACTCCCAGTCCCCCAATTTGAGAGCGCTGGACCTGAGTAACAACAACCTGCAGGACTCAGGAATGAAACTTCTGTCTGGTGGACTGGAGAGTCCACAATGTGCACTGGAAACCCTCAGGTCAGGATTTATTAACCTGTTCAACTGACAATATTTTATAATAGTTAGGTTCTGCCTTTGCTGTTGGAAGCTGAAATAACACCAAGGAGGAATTTTAAGATAAAAAAACGAGAGTCAAGAACTAAATTAGAAAAGCTCTTGACCACAGCTTGTAGCAAGAGTCTGTAATAAGAGGCAGTTCTTTGTCTTGTCAACTTTGGGGCTGTTTCTTCTTTCAGTTACTCTGTTTATAACTCTTCTTATGAAGTCAAGAGCAGACAGTCACTAAACCATAATGACTAAGGCTACAGGAAGCTACATTTGATTTACAATACAAATCTTACAGTGACTGGCCATTTGAATCGTTAAGTAGAGACCAGCAGTATCACGTTTAAAGATTACAGAAACATACTGTTGACATCAGTGATGGACACACTTACTTCTAGCTCTGGCAGTACCCTCAGATTATGTGACGTGTGTTGTTTTGTGTATTTGCAGGCTGTCAGGCTGTCAGATCTCAAAGGAAGGCTGTGCCTCTCTGGCCTCAGCTTTAAAGTCCAACCCCTCCCATCTGAGAGAGCTGGACCTGAGCTACAATCATCCAGGAAACTCAGGACTTAGGCTGTTGTCTGCTGGACTGATAAATCCATGCTGGAGACTGGAAACTCTCAGGTATGAAGAGGCCTGCTGCAGCCAAAAACAATTAGTCCGATAAAGGAGGTAGAAGCTTATTCTCTGTAACACTGTCAGTCTGGTTCATATGACCCTGAAACACTAATATGACTTCAAAACAACCACAGCTGATAAAAGCTGACTCATTAAACCGTGTTGCCTTATGACACAAAATGTTACAGCACAAAGACTACAGACTCGAGCGGGTCATCAGCTGTAACTATCACTCACAAATTGGTGAAGATTCTCAGTCATCCAGGTCATGGATATCCAAAGAGCTACATTGTAGGCAACTGGACTCGCTTGAGTTTCCTGGAGACGTTTCACCTCTCATCCAAGAAGCTTCTTCAGTTGCGATGGACTGGTGCTGAGTCACAGGCTTTAAACTCTGTGTGGGTGTGAACCCTTACAGAGTCGTTGAGGTCCCATGTGAGCTCTTGGTTTCAGAGTCGTGAAGGTAACAGTGTGAGTCGTTGACCCACCTGGCCATCATGTGTGTCATTAGGGTTAGATGGGTCCAGGTGTGAATGGGTGTTAAGTCATCTGGGAAGGGATCACAAGACTGCATTGTAGGTGGGTGATAAGTGGTGTCGTAAGCCACCCCCTCTGTTTAACGATGGTCGTTCCAGTTTGACGTAGATGGCTTCTTTTATGCCTTTCAAACCATCTTTCTTTTCTGGCCAAGATGTGAACATTGCTGTCCTCGGAGAAGTGTCCCTTCTCAGACATGTGACTTTAAGGACTTTGAAACTCAGAACTCACGTGGCCTCAATGACTCTGTGAGGGTTCATACCCACACAGGGTTTAAAGCCTGTGACTTGGCACTTGTCCTTTAGAACTGAAGAAGTCTCTTGGAAAAGAGGTGAAATGTCTTCAAGAAACTCAAGCAAGACAAGTTGTGATACAATATGATATAGCACCTAGTATCATGCACAAATATTTCACAACAGAGAATGGCAATCGCCAAGTGTTCTAGGGAGGCACCGCCATTTTTGGAGGACAAGCGTCCATAGCTACAGTAGCTGCCATTATACCTCATAGGTCTAGTCATGTTATCTGTCAATCGTTCATCGTCAGAAGTGTATAAGTACATGTGAAGAACAAATGATCATATAAAGAGAAGCACTTGCCAAAGGCACAAAAGCCAAATATTTTAAAATTGAGTTCAGTTAGTAACTGATGTCAGCCCTTATGATTTAACATTAGGGGATACAGAACACTGAAAGGACCTTGACAGCCAGTCAACTATTATGGCCACTGATCTCTATGTATTTGACCTTAGCACCTACACCTGCCAGCTATTCAAAACTTTAAATCTTGTTTCAGCAACCAGGCTTCATCATGCCCACCTTAGCTCCACCCATGCTTTATCTCTTTGCCCATTTTTGGATTAGCTAGGACTTAGGCGGTTCCAGGTACTGCCAAGATGGTGATGGCAGAGCTTCAAAAACACTCTTCAGAAACTTGTGGGTGATGTCACAGAGACTACATCCATTATTTATACAGTCTATGTGTAATGTCCATGTTACCATGCCGACAGAGGATGTGCTGCTCTGACCCCCCTCCTACTTTCAGGGTGGAGCCTGGTGGAGTCCAGTGGTTGAGACCAGGTCTGAGGAAGTGTAAGTGTTTTGAATTCAATTCATGAGGACAAAGCAGCACACATTAAACTGTCTTCAAACTGTGGACATCACTTATTTAATGTTATAGATACATTAAGTGCAGCTGTGTTGTGTCTTGCTCTCTCCATCAGACTCCTGTGAACTCACACTCGACACAAACACAGTACACAGAAAGATCAAACTGTCTGACAACAACAGGACAGCGACACATGTGAGACAGGAGCAGCTGTATCTTGATCATCCAGAGAGATTTGACTACTGGCCTAAGCTGCTGTGTAGAGATGGTCTGACTGGTCGCTGTTACTGGGAGGTGGAGTGGAGAGGAAGTGTTGATATATCAGTGAGTTACAGAGGAATCAAACGGAGAGGAGACAGAGACGACCCTTCATTTGGAGGGAAGGATCTGTCCTGGAGGCTGAGATGCTCTGATGCAGGGTACTCTGTCTTACACAAAGACAAAGAAACATCCCTCACCTTCTCTTCTTTGTCCTTCTTCTCCTTCTTCTTCTCCTTCTTCTCATCCTTTCTCTCCCCCTTCTTCTCTTCCTCCTCCTCTTCCACCTCCTCCACTGCCTCTGGTCGAGTAGCAGTGTATGTGGACTGTCCTGCTGGCACTCTGTCTTTCTACAGAGTCTCCTCTGACACACTGATCCACCTCCACACCTTCAACACCACATTCACTGAACCTCTGTATCCAGGGTTTAGTTTTATTTCCTGGTCATATGGTTCCTCAGTGTCTCTATGTTCTCTGTAGGAGGGACAATCTCCTCCTGTTAGAAAAACTTTCACTGCTGACCACATTGTTCAGTCCATGGGCATAGTGGACGTGGGGTACATGTCCCCCACAGCGGCTGTATCTGTCCCATATGTCCCCTGCACTTTTCCGTACTGTTAATAGAGTTTGACAGCCGTTCAATTCATTTTAACAAGTCAGAGCTTGTTCTTCCAAGTTGTCCTGGATGCACTGTGAGTGGAGGGTCAAGGTGCGCACTTGTTGCTTCTTTTGTTATCACAGCAGAGAGCCATGCTCCCTCTGTTGCCTCTCTAAGCACAGAGTGGGGAGGATGTACTGTGAGTTTGAACAAAAATGTAAAGCAAACAAGGCAGCAGAGGCAGAAAACCCTGCACTCATTCTTTATATCAAACCATGTAAGCTGAGTTAGTTTTTTATAACAGTTAGCTGACGTTAAAAGGTGACCTCTTTTCCTACTCATCAGGTGTTTGTGGTTATTTGGTTTGGTTCCGTAGCCGCTATGGAGAGGCGCAGTTGAATAGCAGAGAATACTTATTATTAATGAAACTTCAAAAATATGAAATCAGATGAGTAGCACTTTCTTGGCTAACCAGTTACCTAGAGAATAGGAGTCAATATGTGCAAATTAATCATGTTAAATCACAACTACTGAAGGTTAAGTGTGGGGTTCCCCAAGGCTCTGTGTTGGCACCATTGCTGTTTAATTTGTACATTAATAATATATGTGAGGTTTCCAGAGCACTAAAAACAATTTTATTTGTGGATGATACAAATTTACTCTGCTGTGGGGATAACTTGCAACAACTTTTGGATACAGTGGGAAATGAATTGAAGAAACTGAAGAGTTGGTTTGATTCAAATAAACTAACACTAAATGCAAGCAATACAAAATTTATAATATTTGGGAATCGTTCAACTAACTCATGCAAGAAACTCATGATAAATGATGTACAAATCGAAAAAGTGTCTGAAATCCAATTTGAATTAATAATAGACAATAAATTATGTTGGAAGCCACACATAAATTACATTAAAGGGCCAGTGTGTAATATTTGGCATGGTTTATTGTCAAATCTGAATCTGAATCTGAATATTCT
>NC_065509.1:42029710-42052491 GCF_006386435.1 Epinephelus moara
GATTTCTAAATAAACATTCACCTTGTCGCTAGATAGACCTACTCCTGAAAAACTCGTGTCTGCGCAAGGCTTTTTGTCCCTACGAGGCCACCGTCATTTACCCGACGGGAGGGGTGAGCGAGTGAGCCCTGCAATCTAGAATTTGACCACTGATGTCACTGTTTTCAACGGTTTTCAACTCATTTTACACAGTGGCCCTTTAAAGCAAAAAATATCAAAGTCAACTGCAATATTATATAAAGTCAAAGATCTCCTAAATCAGCCATCACTAGAAGGAACAGTACAAGGTGTATAGTGATGGCTGATTTAGGATATCTTTGACTTTATATAATATTGCAGTTGACTTTGATATTTTTTGCTTTAATGTAATTTATGTGTGGCTTCCAACATAATTTATGGGGACTTTAGATCATCTGTTCCCATCCAAACATGCATCTGGTTTTGAACTTTAAATGATTATTGTCAGATATTCTTTGTTCACTGGCTGTTTAGTTGATTTTATGCCGTTTAAGTTGTTATGCTAAAAACCAATAAATGCATAGTATGGCCTCATCTTTCTGCAAATAAAGACTACTTACAACGTAAACATTATTAGTTGTGTCTTGGTTATTTCCATCAATCATAAAGATCAATCTGATATTAACACTGTGAGAGATACAATAATAACTCATCTAAGACTTATTCCAATGGATGGAAATAAGATTTAAACAATTTCTTGAAAATCTGGAGCAGCTGACAGGCATCAAACTACAGGCCATTTAGTCTTCTACCCGTATTCAACAACAGTTTGGTTAAAGAGAAAAAAAACAGGCAAATCGGCAGTTAATTAAGTATTTCAATCAGAATAAATATTTTCAACCATTACAATTTGGTTTCCGTTGTAATTAAGGTTGTCAAGCGAAAAAAAAAATCCAATTAATTACATACTCTGTGATTAATTAATCTAAATACAACATACATCAACTTTTATTTTGAACGTCTTTAAAAATGTTCAATTCAAATGTATTTTGGCAGATGTGTCGTAGTAAAGCTGCTGGATTTTGGACACAGTTGTCCCCCTGTCCACCACCCAAACTGGTCTGAAGTTCATTTATCAAGGGAGTTAGTTTGTCAGTCACAGGTAGAATTACTCAGTTTGCCTCTGAACACCTGGTCAAGTGTAGCTTGACGAGGCTGGCTGCTAGTGCAAGTGTCAGAGACCATGCTAGCTTGGACCTCCGGGTTCCCTGCTAAATGCTTTGTGTTGAGGTGATATTTTATGCTTGAAGTTTTCCGAAGGTACGAAAATTCTTTACTGCAGAAACTGCAGATGACAATGCTCCTATCAACAGTTCCATCTGGGTGTTTTTTAAATGTAAATGTTCCATTCACAGGGCCGAGCAGCGTCGTCTCATCTGCCTCCATCATGTGACAAAGACACTGTGGCCTTCAATGACACACCGGGTCAAAGGGCACGTGTTATTTTTCTGAGATGAATTAATCAAAATTAATGCGTTATTTTGACAGTCCTAATCGTAATTATTCCACAGAGTGTTAAAGAAAAAATATGTTAAACACAGTGTTAACACAACTCTACAATGGTTCAAACCTTATCTTTGTGACAGTGAACCAGTAAACTGTGTATCTAATATGGAGTTCCACAGGGTTCTGCCCTTGGTCCTCTCCTCTTCAGAACATAAAGTGTAAAAATAATGGATGTGGACTCCATTTTGAAGCCTGGAGTTTGGCATTTTGACTGTCATTTTCCGTAACTGCTTATCCTGTTGGGGGTCGCAGGGGTGGGCTGGAGCCTATCCCATCTGACATTGGGCGAGAGGCGGAGTTCACCCTGGACAGGTCACCAGACTATCACAGGGCTGACACATAGAGACAGACAACCATTCACACTCACATTCACACCTACGGACAATTTAGAGTCACTAATTAACCTGCATGTCTTTGGACTGTGGGAGGAAGCTGGAGCACCTGGAGGAAACCCACACTGACACAGGAAGAACATGCAAACTCTGCACAGTAGGGCTCCCTTGTGGGATTGAACCAGGAACCCTCTTGCTGTGAGCCAAGAGTGCTAGTCACTGCACCACCGTGCCGCCCCCATTACATGTTATATCATTAAATAATGATACTAATACATTCATGTGTAAGCAGCATTTTACTGCTGTAGCTGGTCAAGATGGAGCCGATTTGATTTGATTTGAAGTTCCTCTTCCCCAACATTTCTGTCACCTGCCCACCTGTTTCTGCTTTCCCTCATCCAGTCTGCAGTATTAACATTTCCCCAGACAGCTGCTCGCCAGAATGTCTTTGTTGCCTCCTACCTGCCCCTTTCCTGCTCATCTTCAGATTCTCAGTTCCCTCCCATTTACCCTCATTTTATCATTAACTCTTCCTGTCTGCTCAGGTGTCTGCATCCACGTCCCATTGCTTATCACCTCACACTCACTTGTGTGACAGCGGTCAAAGTTCCTTCTTATAAGGAGCACGAGAAAGAGGAACAGGATCATCATGTGATCAGATATGGCATGTGATGGAGGGAGATTCATTAACTTTTGCTTTTACTTCCTTACTTTTTTTTTGAGAAAGGACAGGAAATGACAGAGACTGCGAGACTGCTTCAAGTATGTTTTCTTTTTGATTCGAAAGCCAGCTACCAGGGAAAAAGAATCCTCCAGGTGAGTTAACAGGGCCCTTATCTATGGTGGTTTGTTAATAGAAATGTATGATATCTGTTTCTCAGGGCTGTTGTCAAGACTAACTCAACTGAGTCCAAGTTAAGTCCAATACCAGGTCCAGTTGAGTCTGAGTCGAGACCATAATAGGCTTATCAATAGGCCTACTACTTATCAGTTTGTTTCTCTGTCAATACTCTTAGCTGGTCTTTTTAATTACTAAACAGTCATTTGAATATTATTTAAAAAAAGACTGAATTAATAACAGAATTAGAGGTGAATATTTTAAAAATAACTCTGCAGAAACAGTAATGCTTACAACAGTCACTATATAAAGTCAATGGTATCTCACAGGGAACAAATCTACATGTCAACAAATTTAATTTCCTGACATCACAACACTGAGGGAAGTTTAGAATGGATGAAGAATGCAGTTTGTCTTAGCGATCATCTTTCCCAAATGTTAAGATTCATATCAAGCTAAGAGAAACAGTTAGACCACACATATACACAGACGCTGCATCGACTGTTTTGGCTCTTTGCTGTGATATATGTTTGTGACAGTGCAAAACATAGTGATGATGGATGAGAAACTGCAGATGGAGTTTGAATTAAGGATTGAAATAAAACTTCTTTTTTTAATAGTGTTTACAAGTTTATGCTTGTTGAACAAAAACAAAATTGAGTATTGGTAGGAGGAGCTCAGCCCCGACACAGAGGAGACCCTGCAGCATTATAATAAGGGCCTGTATCCATCTATGCATCCATCCATCCATCCATCCATTCATCCAAGCAAAGCATCCTAGATGTCCCTCTCCCTGGCAATGCTTTCCAGCTCCTCCTGGAGGATCCTGAGGGGCTCTACTCCAATCTCCCTCCAGATGTCTGAGCTCCTCCCCCTATCTCTAAGGCTGAGCCCAGCCACCCCACAGAGGAAACTCATGTTGGCCGCTTGTATCCATGACCTCATTCTTTTGGTCACTACCCAAAGCTCCTGACCATAGGTGAGGGTTGGGACGGAGATAGACCAGTAAATCCAAAGCTTTGTGGTCTCATAAAGGGCCCTAACGTAACTACAACTGATCCCGAATCAGCAGCCAGGACTCAGACTTACATTTGTGTAGCACGTTGCTAGTCTTTCGACCACTCATATCATTTTTACACTCAGAGCGAGACTGGGCTCGAGCACTACAGCCTTGCTGTGTTTTAAAATTGTATAGACTCACCATTTCACGAGAACTGCCTATCTACCTGGGTTGGGTCATCTGTGAATCCTTTAAACTGCAAAGGATCAGCATTTTGTAAAATTAAGAGAGTTTCAGAGATGAAAAGGAATCATAGGGGGCATAAGCAGAAAACCAGAAACCAAAGTAAAAACCATCAGGCCTTCTTCTCTGGGGGCTGAAAACAGAGGGCTTCTCCAGAACCAGGGGCATAAATATAGACAGTGCAAGCAGTGTAGTTGCACTGGGGCCAGTCATTACTACCTTACGCCACTGCCCAGAACACGTGTGTAGGGTTGGACCTGTAACGTGAGTGAAGATTGACCTTTGCTCAGGCCTCAAAGATGAGTCTGTCATTCCTGGAGGCTTCGATTACAGGGACACAAGCAACAGCAAGCCCTCTGAGACTGAGAACACAAGACATCTTAGGGGGAAGTAAGAGCCAACAAGTGTTATATTGTTATATGTTATCCATCCATCCATCCAGCAGGGTTCACCCTGGACAGGTCACCAGACTATCACAGGGCTGACACATAGAGACAGACAACTATTCACACTCACATTCACACCTACAGACAATTTAGAGTCACTAATTAACCTGCATGTCTTTGGACTGTGGGAGGAAGCTGGAGCACCTGGAGGAAACCCACGCTGACACAGGGAGAACATGCAAACTCTGCACAGTAGGGCTCCCTTGTGGGATTGAACCAGGAACCCTCTTGCTGTGAGCCGAGAGTGCTAGTCACTGCACCACCGTGCCGCCCCCATTACATGTTATATCATTAAATAATGATACTGATGCATTCATGTGTAAGCAGCATTTTATTGCTGTAGCTGGTCGAGATGGAGCCGATTTGATTTGATGCAGGACCATAACTACTGATTATTTTCATTATCAATTAATCCGCTGATCATTTTCTCTATTAATTGATTGATTGTGTTTGGTTTGTAAAAAAATATCCGCAATGACCTAAGTTATGATTTCCTGTTGATGCTGGGATCAATATTCAAATCAAGACTCAGGGTGCCCTCCGAATCTGATACTTTTTCTTTTTACCTTTAGTATGTACTACAGCTGTCCTTAAAAAGTACGTACTGTTGCATGTAGTCAGCACACAATCAGGACATAGTACTGTCTCATAATGTCTCATAACATTACGCCATGAATTTTGACCCTCTTGCTTTTAGATCCGTTACCTTGGAGATAAAACAAACGGCACTTATTGAGTTCGCCAGAGACAAAGATCAACCCCGAGAGCTTTGCTGTTGTTTCTTTGCGATGTGTGTAGTTTAACTTTAAAGTTTTAACGGCACAGATTGTAGATTCTAACATATTGTATTAGCGACAGTGAAATTACATCTGCAGTTCTGTGTCGTTATTTTTATGGTTCTGTCTTGCTGTTGTTTGTAATAGTTATGATTATTTTGTTCACTTAAACAATCAATATTCCTATTATTGCTATCCAACTGGTCATCAGTTACTTGAATGCACTGTCATCTGTCATTGCGACTTCTCACAGCTGTTCGTCAGACGTCAAACAGATGTCAATGAGCTGTCAAGCTGCTATCTGTTTGCGGTTCATTTGATGTGACATATCGTCTGCGGTGCAGAGGATTGTGGGTCAGAATAGCCAGAAAAGCATGTTGGCTTGCATATTGCAAAATGTAGTGTTTTGGTATGGTATTTTTGGCATGGTATTTGCATTTGACATTATGTGTTGGGACATACTCAATCTCCCTCAGACCTACTATATAGTGGCTTTGACAATAGCCCCTCAAAGCTTGAAATATTTCCTGTAATCAGAATTCTGTGTTTGTCATGTGACTGACAGGAATAATGATAAATAATGTGTGATCTCTCCCTGCAGGTTGTTGTGTTTGTGTGAAGGTGTGGACTCTGCTATGGATCAGTGTGAGGAACCAGAGGAGGGAGTCCGTCCCTCTAAAACCACTCTGCGTGGGGACCATGACAGCCGGACCAAAGCTCAGAGGTGAGATGAGGATCTCTAACTGTCCATGAGTCTT
The DNA here is from genome assembly GCF_006386435.1 of Epinephelus moara. Lineage (NCBI taxonomy): Eukaryota > Metazoa > Chordata > Actinopteri > Perciformes > Serranidae > Epinephelus > Epinephelus moara. The sequence goes on from NC_065509.1 coordinate 42,035,628, forward strand.
CTTCATGTCAGAGCTGAGCACTCGGATTACTCCACCATCATTACTCACACTTAAGGCTGTGTGTGTGTTGTTTTATAGCCCAGAGCAGATGCGCAGCCCAGACTCTACTGGATCTGAGTCAGAACCTGAACCTGGACCTGAACCTAGCTGTTTATCTGTGAAGAGTGACTGGTCAATGGAGCCTCCTCTTTTTTTTAGACAATGTGCTGATGGAGGGTAAGAATTGAGGAGTGGTAAAGAGGCATTTGAGATAAAGTTAGTTGTTGTCTGTGTTACAAGATTAAACGTATGTCACATATCAGTTTTTTGCCAAAATGCACATTTATCTGAGCTGATTTTGTTACAGGATCCATCAGAGACCAGCCTCTCCTGGACCTGAACCCAGCCATGTGTCTGTGAAGAGTGACCTGTCAATGGAGCCTCCTCTTTTTTTTAGACGTGTTGTTGGAGGGTAAGAATTTAAAACTGACAACAAGGCATTTGAGATAAAAGTTAGATGTCTGTGTTAAAAGATTGAGCATGTGTATTTTTCATTAGTTTTTTTCCAACATGCACATTTTTATCTGAGCTGCAGCTAGATAAAATTAATGATTCAATATTGATATATTATCTGATTTCTAATTTTTATACTTGTCATATTCATACTGGTTTAAATAAACAGCTTGATTGTATTCCCCATCTTTACTGAGCAACAGTCATGTGTGAAAGTAACTAAAGGCTTGTCCCAAATATAGGCCTGTTGATTTCAGTGATTTAAGCAAATAATAGCCTGGGCTACTAATTGAAGTTTTACAGTATTTATCTGAGCTGTTTTTGTTACAGGATCCATCAGAGACCAGACTCTTCTAGGCTTAAACCCAGCCATGTGTCGTTGAAGAGTGACCGGTCAATGGAGCTTCCTCTTTTTTTTAGACAACATGCTGATGTAAAGTAAGAATTTAAAACTGACACTAAGTTAATTGACCTATGACTAAACCACGCCCCCTCCACTCAGACAAACTATCAACATTCAGTGACTGGCGCTATGGCAGGTGTCACAGTACACAGCATTTCGCAGGAGGCAAATGATGATTTTTGGAGACATAATAATCAGATGTCAGTAGCCATGTTTCCATCAGCCTGTTTAGATGCGCATCTAGAAGTATTGCATCGGAAAATTATGATGAAAACGCCAAAATTCAAATTAAAATCCCCTGATTCGCACAAACTAAAATACGCTCGCTTTAGCTGGGTTTTGGTTGATTCGAAAAAATGTTGATTCGCAAAACGGGGGATGGAAACAGTTATGTCCGAATTAAGTTTGACGTAGCGCACCTCTCTCCATGGTGATATCCACACTCCGGGTCGGGAAGGCAGTAATGCATTTACCAGCTGGTTGCCAACCGCCAGAAAACGTAGAAGAAGAAGAATGCGAGACTTGTTTTGTTTCTGGTTCTGCGGAAAACTCGCGTGAGTTTGTAGTTTTCACCAAAGTCAAGGTCAAGGTCACATTTATTTCTATAGCACATTTAAAAAGACGGAAGTCACCAAAGTGCTTTACAAGAACATTGTGAAAATTACAATACCACACAAATAGAATGATAAATACCAAAAAAATAAAAACAGATACAAATATAAAAAACAGACATTTAGAAACAACATCAATTACACATAGAAAAACCTGAGACAGAGCATATGTATATCACACAAAGTCAAGTCTGGCTCACAGTGGGTTCAAAAGCCAACAAGTCAAAGTCCGTACATTTAATGGAAACACACAGGATTCGTATTTCTTTTAATGTACATTTCCCAATGATCTGAATCACTTTTGGATGGAAACATAGCTATTGAGAAGTAACCAAAAGGGCCTAAACTACGCACTGGAGGGATATATTCATCATTTTATTGTTGAGAAGGTCGATGAAAAGCTTAAATTACAAGCCAAAATTTACAGGTCACAGCGTACGCTTGTGAACCGCATCTGGTTGCCGTCACCATCAAAGACAACAAGTTAAAGTGCCACTGAAGTTAAGGTTTTTGGCTCAGAATATGAGAAAAGGATAACGGCCTTTTTACCATCTTTACCAAGAGTGTCTCTCCGTTAGTTTGGTGCTACAGTATTTACACTGAATCATTCAGCATAACGTTTGCCAACCTTTGTTATCTCTGCCATTACAGATAAGTTAATGAAGCTAAGCTCCAGAAGTTAACGTTAGCTTAACTAGAGCCCTTTGGACAACAGCTAACAATGATGTACGATCACCAAAGTACAAAACTAGAACAAAATAGGCTAATGAACTCCCAGCAAACAAGGTGACATGATGAACAACGCAGCTAGGAGCTAACGTTAGGCTAACTTTAGCTAACGTTAGCTAGAGATGTTAAAGATAACTTTATATTTCTTTCCAGCAAAGTGACAATATGTTGCCTCAAACACAATGTTGACTTACCTTAGAACAGATGTAGACATCATTGTTAATCTTATTCACGTTGAGTTGATGTTGTGGTCTAACGTTACCACACAACTTTATCCAAAGGAGACACTTTTCTCGGTTGAGATGTGGTTTAAAGTGTAAAAAATACACCTGGTCGCCCAGCCTCTCAGGATACCTTGTGTCAGAGTTGCATGTACCCCATGCACACCGTTTGACCATTTTTAAACTTCAAATCTCAGAAAAAGCTCATAAAACCGAACAAAACTGACTTTCTGTAATGCATTTCAATGGACGTCCAGGCAGAGAATGTCCGAGTGTATGGGAATGGCTATACGCACTGTGATTGGCTCATTGTGTTTGAGGGCGGGGCTTAGCCATAGGTCAATTGTTGTTCATGTTAAAAGACTGAACTTTTTCTCATAAGTTTCTCTCAAACAAACACGCTCGAGAAGCTCTATTGGTTTGTTGTATCTTTCTTTCATCTGGGAGCTGCCCAGTGCAGCCAGTCTGATACAAGCAGACACTGAGCAGCTCCACTGGAGCAGCTGGAGAGGACTTGTTGCAGGGCAATTCAGCAGTGTACAGTGAGGGAAGGAGAGCTATATGGAGGGGCTGGTGAGAGCTGTTGGGTCTAACTTAAGATTTTTATCAAGATTGCCCAATATGATTATTATATTTTATTTATGTCTTATTGCTAGTTGCCGCTCTGCATTTCTGCACGCATGAAAAGTAGCTATAATCACTACTGTTTAGCTGTTCTTTGTTGCTTGCTTGCATGGTTTCATGTACTGAATAGTGGATACTGTTGATTTATCACTGTGGTAATTATTGCTGTTTCCTGTTGCTCTGGTTTCAAAACATCACACCAAAGATGAAGGTTAACCAGATGGCTGAGGCCCTGATCACAAATGTAATTGTGAGAGTGAAGCATTTTTTTTCTTGCTGTTTTTGCGTTGTGACGTGCCTCACATTTCTGCACGCTAAATGCTTGGCGTATTTGCTGGAGCACTCTGAACTCCTCGAGTTGAAAAAAACTCAACTCAAAGCAAAAAAAAAAAAAAAAAAAACGCCCCACGTCATCTCTTTTTTCATCATCTTTTTTCCCATTGTCCAATCACATGATCTGAGAGGCGGGCCTTCTTTGGTGGTCATGACAACAAGTTTACGTTTGGTAAACAATGGAGGAGAAACTGGTGGTAGAAGTTGTTGGAAAGCAGGTTTTGCTGCTCCTGAGTCATCCTAAAATATGCCTGGAAATGTCCATCGTGGAGAAGCTCCTGGACCAACTGGTGGTACTCCCCATGATCCAGCCTCTTTTTTAGGGTCTCATGTACCCACACAGATCTCTGTTTATCTGCTGACAGCCTCTCACCCTCAACCAGAGCTACAGACAGTACCCTCTGCCTCAACATGTCAGCAACTACACACTGATTACTGTCAAATAAATAAAATGAATAAATAAACAGTAGATCAGGCCTATTCAATTAGCGACCCTCGGGCCACATGCGGCCCAGAAGCAACCTCTGATTTGTCCGGGCAGGGATTGGTACGGGGACCCGGTACTAGATGGCCCTTGGCAAAATTAATCAAGACCGTAATAATAATAAGCTCTGCTGTAATCGGCTCTTATCATTACTTTTTAAAGTTTTGGTTCCATGTATCATCATGAAGCAGCCTCTCTTCTGCATGTCAGGGTTGACCTCCCCCTCACAGCACGCACACACTCAGACACACAAACACAACAGGGTGAAGTCAGACAACAGCATAGGCCGCGTGCAGATGATGGTTTTAAAATCCGGCCCAACTGAATTTGTAATTGAATAGCCCTGCAGTAGACTGATTACACAGGAAGGATAGAATAAGCAGTTGAGTCCGTGGTTGCCTCATGCTTTTGTTTTTTTTACTACTGGCATTCCATTTTTAAAAAATGCAGTGTGGTGCACCTTGCGTTTTTTTTTTACCTGCAAAACGCTCTCAGTGTGTTCGGGGCCTAACACTGGCTCATTCACGGTAATGTTGCTTAATGTGTGTTGTCCTAATGAATTAATGCCCTAAATGACATGAAAGAAAACAGTGAGCTGACAGCTACAACCAGCCATAGAGTGAGCTATTGATTCTCAGTGGGATCAGCAGGATAAGTATACCTTTACCATCACAGGGAGTCATCAGCATTACATGCAAATATCACTTCATGGACCTTTGTCTTGTATCTCTGTGTGGAAACACATAATGTGAGCTAATTCTGTGTGATTCCTCCTCAGAGTGGACGAGGAAAGCTCAGACGTTCCCAGTGGTCAGTGTGCCCAACATGAGCCACACCTGGACTCCATATTTATGGTCTGTACATGTACTACAACTACTTTTACATCTGTTCTGTTCACAATCATCTCCGTGCTGCACTTTTCAGACGAGGGGATTGTCAGTCTGTAAATTAAAGATGTAATGTATGGTTCGACTATTTTAATTTGATTGTTTCATTCATTTGATATTACAACCAAATCAACAGAAAATTTGTTGGTATTGTACGTCTCTGCAAACCACAGATGTGTTACATTACATTATTCTGTAGCAAATGTGTTGAAACTTTATGTTTCAACAAAGCTGTGGCTAACGTGTGGTTTAGGCACAGAAACCACTTGGTTATGGTTTAGGTAAATCATAATATAGTTCTTGGGGCACAATCCCCACTAAACTGCAGCAATGTCTTGTTAAAAAAACGAATGTTGTTCATGCCACTATCCTGACATGAAATGCAACGGTTTCTCCATGAAAAACACCTTCTCTTTGTGCCACTATCCCCCGCTGGAAAAACAATGATGGGTCACTACAAAACATTATTTAATGACAAAAATCCATTTGAAAGACAGCAGCGGGTTGCTACAAAATGCCCACGTTTGGTGTCTAAAAAGCCACTGGAAATTCAGCAAGGGGTGGCTACAAAAAACCCAGGTTTAGTGCCAAAAAAGCAGCTGGAAATTCAGTAACGGGGTGCTACATAACACCCACTGTAAGTGCCTAAAAAGCAGCTGGAAATTCAGTAACGGGGTGCTACATAACACCCACTGTAAGTGCCTAAACAGCAGCTGGAAATTCAGTCAAGGCTCTCTTTAAATACTCACTGTTGGTGCCTAAAGAGCAGCTGGAAATACAACAACAGTTTACCACAAAATGCCTATGTTTGGTGCCTAAAAAGCTGCTGAAAATTCAGTAACAAGTTGCCACAAACCACCCAAGTTTGGTGTCCAAAAAGTTGCTGGAAATTTAGCAATGACTCCAAAATCACAAACGTTTTGTTGTTTGCTGGTCTTGAACAGTGGTCTGCAGCTTGGCTGGCATCTCGCCGAGATGTCATGCCAGGCAGCATTCCCTCCACCTCCTGATGACAAAGTCAGCTCATATACTACATCACTTTAGAAACGTTAATATATTATATATGAAATATGCAAATATAATGTATTTGTGGTTTGCAGAAAGGTACTATGTCAACATTTTCTACTTGTGACTGGACTGAATATTCTGTTCCAGGTGCTGGAGGAGAACATTGTCACTTATGTGAAAACTGAGCTGAAGAAAATCCAGAGGGCTCTGAGTTCAGATCATCCGGAATGCTCAGAGAGTCAGGAGGAAGAGGAGGTGTTGGACAGTAAGGCTGAAGCACTGAGGAGGAGCAGCAGAAAGGCATTTCTGAAGATAACACTGGACTTCCTCAGGAGAATGAAACAGGAGGAGCTTGCTGACTGTCTGTTGAGCAGTAAGAGGATTTCTCTGAGGATTTAACATGTTGGATAAATGGGACATTTACTACAGTTTCAAGAGAATAGTCAGTGTGCATAGGCCGGTTTGAACAGGTGGGTTTTGAGATTGGATTTGAAGGATGTTATGCTGTCAGATGTGTGGTGGTAGGGAGTTCCAGAGCCTGGGGGAAGTGCAGCTGAAAGTCATGGCACCCATGGTGCTGAGGCGTGAGGTGGGGATGGTCAGGAGACCAGCAGAGGAAGAGCGCAGGGAGCGGGAGGGGGTGTACTCCTGGAGGAGGCCAGAGAGGTAAGTGGGGGCTAGGTTGTGGAGGGCTTTGAAAGTGAGCAAAAGGTTTTTGTAATCAATCCGGTACTGAACAGGGAGCCAGTGTAGCTGGATGAGAATGGGGGTGATGTGGTTGGATGATTTGGTGATGGTCCGGGCAGCCGAATTTTTTAATGATTTGAAGCCTATTGATGAGTTTGGTGGGAAGGCCAGAGAGTACTGCATTATAATAGTCAATACGAGATGTAACAAAGGCATGGACCAGGACTTCAGTGCTGGACTGGGACAGTGATCGGCAGAGTCTGTAAATGTTGCGGAGGTGGAGGAATGCAGTCTGGGTAATATTTTTTATGTGTGGTTCAAATGAAAGAGTGCTGTCCAGAGTGACACCGAGGCTGTTGACATGGCTGGAGAAGGGGACAGGGAAGTTATCAGTGATGATGTGAGGGACATGGGTGCTTTGGATTTTGGGCCAGGGTGTTTTTTGAACCGATGAGCAGGGCCTCGGTTTTGCTTCCATTGAGCCTCAGGAAGTTCCTGCTCATCCAACTCCTGATGTCCTGAAGGCAGGTGGTGAGGGAGGTGGGAGGAAGGGCAGTGGAGGGTTTGGTGGAGATGTAGACCTGTGAGTCGTATGCGTAGCAGTGGAAATGAACACCATGGTGACGGAGGATTGTGCCCAGGGGAATGAGGTAGATGATGAATAAAAGTGGACCCAATACTGACCCCTGGGGGACACCCAGTGAAACAACAGAGCACCTTGACCTGTGGTTCCTCATCTGGACAAAATGTTGTCTGTCATGAAGTCTCTTAGTATGGAGTCAGGCTTACACAAGCCTCCAGAAAAGCTTTAATGCTCCCTGCCAAGTCTGTGGAACTCTACTGGAGGGATGAACACAATTTCTCCAAAGATATTCCCTCATTTATACACCGACCAGCCACAACATTAAAACCACTGACAGATAAGTGAATAACATTGATCCTCTTTGTAGGATTCAATGTTCTGCTGAGAAACCTTGGGTCCTGGCATTCATGACGATGCCACTTGGCATGCCTAACCCACCAAAACACTGTTGCAGATCAAGTACACCACTGTCAAGGCAGTGGCACTCCCCGATGGCAATAGCCCCCTCAGCAGAAAGTGCGCCACTCTGCATGACAAAACTGCTCTGGAATGGCTGGATGGATGCAACAAAGAGCTCAAGGCCTCAACGTGGCCCCTGTTCCCCAGATTCCACTGCCACTGGGAAGTGCCTTTACTGTGAGGAGGTTTCTTTGCTCTGCAACAGTGTTTGGGTATGTGGTAAATGTCAAGTGGCATCCCCATGAATGCCAGGACCCAAGGTTTCCCAGCAGGACATTGCACTGTAACGAGATGATCAATGTTATTCAGTTAACCTGTCAGTGGTTGAGACATCAAGATAGATTTGACTACAGCAGATAGAAAGAAACACAAACAAAGCTTGAAATAACAATAGGACAAAATACAATCACAGACATCACTAAATAGATTTGAAGATATATTTTATATCTATATAATATTTCTTCAAATTGTCCCCCATCTGTTTAATCATATACTCATTCTTTTTGGGGAATGAAATGTTGAAATATGTAATTTATAAATTGTTCATTGAACTTATTTGTTGTGTGTTCATGCAGGATATGCTGTTGCAGTTTGTCAACGTAAACTCAAATCTAACCTGAAAAAGAAGTTCCGGTGTGTGTTTGAGGGGATCGCTAAAGCAGGAAACCCAACGCTTCTGAATCAGATCTACACAGAGCTCTACATCACAGAGGGAGGGACTGCAGAGGTCAATGATGAACATGAGGTCAGACATATTGAAACAGCATCCAGGAAACCAGACAGACCAGAAACAACAATCAGACAAGAAGACATCTTTAAAGCCTCACCTGGAAGAGATGAACCAATCAGAACAGTGATGACAAAGGGAGTGGCTGGCATCGGGAAAACTGTCTTAACACAGAAGTTCACTCTGGACTGGGCTGAAGACAAAGCCAACCAGGACATACAGTTGACATTTCCATTCACCTTCAGAGAGCTGAATGTGCTCAAAGAGAAAAAGTACAGCTTGGTGGAACTTGTCCATGACTTCTTCACTGAAACCAAAGAAGCAGGAATCTGCAGGTTTGAAGAGTTCCAGGTTGTGTTCATCTTTGACGGTCTGGATGAGTGTCGACTTCCTCTGGACTTCCACAACAATGTGATCCTGACTGATGTTACAGAGTCCACCTCAGTGGATGTGCTGCTGACAAACCTCATCAGGGGGAAACTGCTTCCCTCTGCTCGCCTCTGGATAACCACACGGCCTGCAGCAGCCAATCAGATCCCTCCTCAGTGTGTTGACATGGTGACAGAGGTCAGAGGGTTCACTGATCCACAGAAGGAAGAGTACTTCAGGAAGAAATTCAGAGATGAGGAACAGGCCAGCAAAATTGTTTCTCACATCAAGACATCACGAAGCCTCCACATCATGTGCCACATCCCAGTCTTCTGCTGGATCACTGCTACAGTTCTGGAGGATGTGATGAAGACCAGAGAGGGAAGAGACCTGCCCAAGACCCTGACTGAGATGTACATCTACTACCTGGTGGTTCAGTCTAAACTGAAGAACATCAAGTACGATGGAGGATCTGAGACAGATCCACATTGGAGTCCAGAGAGCAGGAATATGATTGAGTCTCTGGGAAAATTGGCTTTTGATCAGCTGCAGAAAGGCAACCTCATCTTCTACGAGTCAGACCTGACAGAGTGTGGCATTGATATCAAAGCAGCCTCGGTGTACTCAGGAGTGTTCACACAGATCTTTAAAGAGGAGAGAGGACTGTACCAGGACAAGGTGTTCTGCTTTGTCCATTTGAGCGTTCAGGAGTTTCTGGCTGCTCTTCATGTCCATCTGACCTTCATCAACTCTGGAGTCAATCTTATGGCTGAAGAACAAACAACCTCCCAGAAGTCTGAAACAAGACAAGATGAATCAGCAGAGACACAGTTCTACCAAAGTGCTGTGGACAAGGCCTTAGAGAGTCCAAATGGACACCTGGACTTGTTTCTCCGTTTCCTTCTGGGTCTTTCACTGCAGACCAATCAGACTTTACTACAAGGCCTGCTGAGACTTAAAGTAAGTAGCTCAGAGACCAGTCAGGAAACAGTCCACTACATCAAGAAGAAGTTTGAGGGAAGTCTCTCTGCAGAAAAAAGCATCAATCTGTTCCACTGTCTGAATGAACTGAATGATCGTTCTCTGGTGAAGCAGATCCAACAGTACCTGAGATCAGGAAGTCTTTCCACAGATGAACTCTCTCCTGCTCAATGGTCAGCTCTGGTCTTCATCTTACTGTCATCAGAGGAAGATCTGGATGTGTTTGACCTGAAGAAATACTCTGCTTCAGAGGAGGCTCTGCTGAGGCTGCTGCCTGTGGTCAAAGCCTCCAACACAGCTCTGTAAGCTATTTTCACTTCTAATTACGCTGTCTTTTCAAGAGGGTAGATTTCGAGAGGAAGATTGATAACTTCTTTAATTCTTCACTTATTGTCTTTTTAGACTGAGTGGCTGTAACCTCTCAGAGAGAAGTTGTGAAGCTCTGTCCACGGTTCTCAGCTCCCAGTCCTTTAGTCTGAGAAAGTTGGACCTGAGTGACAACAACCTGCAGGACTCAGGGGTGAAGATACTGTCTGCTGGACTGAAGAGTCCACACTGTACACTGGAAACTCTCAGGTGACCCTTTGAATAGCTTTCCATGAAAACATTCTTATTGTAATTTTCTTCTGCCTCTGCCTTTGAAGCTTGAAATGCTAGTGAGAGATTTTAAGAGTCAGAACCTGAGTCATGAACTGTGTAACTGTGCAGATCTAGACACATCCAGCCAGTTATCCGACAAACATTTTTCTGTAAACTCATACAGTTTCTTTTTAATTTTAGAGCAGTTACTCTGCTGGTCTGAGGGTGATTTTGGTAAATACGTACTCATCATGCTGATAGAACAGTGCACTCCAGCTGTTATGTGGTTAACCGTCATTTTTTTCTTATTTTAAAACAATTATTGTAGCTGAGTGAGGGAGTGAGTGAGGGAGCAGGAATAGTTGAAAATAGTTTTTATATTTATTTTCAACTATTCCTGCTCCCTCACTCAGCTACAATAATACTCTGGTTTGGATTCTGGTTTGGATTCCTGCGCTGTAGACGACTGTGAGCATCTGAAGTGGTGTCATTTACCTTTGTGATGTGTTGAAGGTTTGATGTTCGTCCAAACTAGTGAGAGTCTGTAACGTGCAACTCTTTATCTAATCAGCTCCATCCAGTATCTTCCACCTATCCAGGATCTGTTGCAGAGGTAGTAGGGTAAGCAAGGCATTCCAAACTTCACTTTCCTCAGCAACATTTTCCAGCCTCTCCCATCTCGAGCGTTTCCAGGTCAGATGAGATATAACGCCCTCCAGTGTGTTCACTGGGTTTGCCTAAGGGCCCCTTATCAGTTGGATGTGCCAGGAAAACCTTTAACGGGAGGTGCCCAGAAAGCATCCTGACCAGATGCCCGAACCCCCTCAACTGGCCCCTTTTGATGCTGATTCAAAAGGGGAGCAGCAGCTGTAGTCCAAGCTCCTTCTGGATGTCTTAGCCCCTTACCCTATCTGTAAAGCTGAGACCAGCTACTACAGAGGAAACTCATTTTGGCTGCATGTATCCATGAACTCATGCTTTCAGTCACTACCCAAAGCTCAAGACCACAGGCTAGAAGGGCTAGAGGAAGGCTAGAAGGCAATCCACCATTTTCTGGCAGAGAGCCATGGTCTCAGTCTTGGAGGTGCTGACTTTCATCCTGACTGCTTCACACTCTTCTGCAAATGCGTGTTGGAGATCACGGTCTGATGAAGCCATCAGAACCACATAATCTGCAAAGAGCAGGACACAATTTGGAGGTCCCTCAACTGCACACTGTCCTCCATTCCTCAAGATCCTGTCCATGAATATCACAAACAGAATCAGCGACAAGGGATGACCCCCATTGAAAACGTGTTTGAGTTTGTGCCGAGCATACAGACACAACTTTCACTTTGGTTATACAAGGACTGGATGGCTCAAAGCAACAGTCCTGGTACCCCACACTCCTGCAGTGCCCCCCACAGGACTCCCTGAGGGGACACTGTTGTAAACCTTCTTCAAGTCCACAAAGCACATAAAGACTGGATGGGCAAATTACCATGACCCCTCTAGCAGCTCTGCAAGGATTAAGAGCTGGTCCATTTTAATGGCCAGGACAGAAATCATATTTTCACTCTTGAAACTGAAGTTTGGTGGTTGTTTAGAGCTTCCTTCCTGCAGGGTTATTTCCAGATACGTAATTGGAGTTTACCCTTTAGTCCCATTTAAAAAAGAAAAAGAAAAATGGGAACCACTACCCCAGTCTGCCATTCCACAGGCACTGTCCCCACCCCTGTCACAACACTGAAGAGGCGTGTCAGCAAATACAGCCCAACAATGTCCAGACCCTTAAGCATTTTAGGGTGTATGTTATCACACCTGGCACCTTGTCATTGAGGAACATTATGCCTAACTCTGAGACATCTGCCAAGGATATAGATAAGGCTCTCCCTCAGTCTTTAAACTCTGCCTCCTGCACAGAGGATGTGTTGGTCGGTTTCAGGTGTTCCTCAGAGAGCTCTTTCCAGCATTCAACAATATTCCCAATCTGGGTCAGCAGTTCTCGTCCCCTGCTGGACACAGTCTTAGCCAAGCCCTGTTTTTCCCTCCTGAGTTGTCTAATGGTTTGCCAGAATTTCCTTGAGGTCAAGTCCTTCTTCATAGCCTCCCTGAAATCTTCCACACTTGGGTTTTGCTTTTGCAACCGTTGTAGCTGCAGCCCTTCTAGCCACCCAGTAAGTTTCTGCTGCTTCAGGAGACCCCTTGTCCAACTAAGCCCAAAAGGCCTCCTTCATCAGCTTGATGGGCTCCTTCACCACTGTTATCCATCAACAGGTTCTCAGGGGCCATAAACATACTGTGTCTTTAACTGCCTGGAAAACACGAGGTTGGGCACTGGGCACTACTCTTGTGCCTACTCAGTGCTAACTTTCAGGGGCGTGGAGGCAGGTTGTGTCTGAGGTTGCTAAGCAACCTTAAAAAGCACCATATCACAGCCTACTTACCAGAAATCCTGAGTGCAGAGTTGATCTTCCTCCAGGTGCTGTTTGTGTATAGGCTTGTTGTTCATGGGACAGATGTTAAGCTCTGACAGCTCTGCACTAAAATGCTCCTTAAATGCTTCTACATATTCATCACAGACTGACATTTATGGATAAAGGAAAAGATGTCTGTCAGCTGTGATTGGTTGGTCCTTATCACATGTCATGCAGTGCATGCTGCTGCACTTTAAAAGTTAACCTCAGTTTATCTCAGGGTACAGCTGTCACGCCCTGAAAAATAGGAGCTCAGGAAAGCATTTGTACCGCTGTGGCATCACTGTGGTGTTTTGAGCATGCTTGCTGCATGTCTACATTTAAAACAATTCATTTTAGGGCGCAAAAAATGCAGCATGTGTATGGCCCCATAGGTTACCATCACAACAGGCACCAATGACCTTCCAACCACAACTCCGAGTGGCAGCCTCCACAGTGGAGGTTTTGAACATGACCCACTGAGATTTTATGTACCCAACCATAATAAAAGCCTTACAGTTGTAGGTCATTTGAATTATGAGGTAGTGGAGGTATTAGATTCAAAGATTTTATATTGGTGATGACACTAATAGATACAATACCTTTTAGCCCTTACACTACCTTCAGATGATGCAACGTGTGTTGTTTTGTGTATCTGTAGGCTGTCAGACTGTCTGATCACAGAGGAAGGCTGTGTTTCTCTGGCCTCAGCTTTAAAGTCCAACCCCTCCCATCTGAGAGAGCTGGACCTGAGCTACAATCATCCAGGAGACTCAGGAGTCAAGCTGTTGTGTGCTGGACGGGAGGATCCACAATGGAGACTGGAAACGATCAGGTATGAAGAGGCCTGCGGCAGCCAAAGACAGTTAGTTTGATAGAGGAGGTAGAAAAGTATTCCCTGTAACACTGTCAGGAAATAAGATCAAAAGGAGAGCAGTAGAGTTGAGAAGATGGATTGTTTGCACTCAACCTAAGTAGGATATAACTTGCTATTACATTTGGAAATTTGGACGACAGTCAGGTTTAGCCTTCATGGCTCCATCTCACTTTGTTAACGTGACAACACCCAGTTTAGCCGGGGCTTTTTAGTTTACTGAGGTTGATTGATTTGTTAATCAACCCGTCATTCTAGTAGAGTGACTCAACCACTTCACTTTGGTGAATTTTGCTTGCTGGCCAGTTTGATAGCTAACAGTCCAGTCCCATTCATCGGCTTGTTGAGATGCTGTCCATGTTATTTTTATGTAAATATGTATGGCACCTAGGCCATATAACAGCAGGGAAAACCCCAAATATCTCTGGTAGGGCTAACATACAGTACATCTACAGCAAGATTACTTTCAAGAAGCTACAGGCTAGGCTTGTGTCTGCTTCTTACATAACCGCAATCAAAACTTGGATACTCTTTGCAGTGACCTAGCCTGACCTCAAACATTGTTTTGTGGCTAATTTGATTGGTAGAAGTTGATGAAGTAGTAGGTTCGGGAAGAGTCTGTCAGCCTTGACGTACGTTTGTGTGTACCACAGCAGGGACAGCTTATAAGCATTCATTCTAAATAGGCAACCAGTGTTGATTTAGTTTACCAAAACTATGATGAAAATTAATCATCAATGACTTTTGTTCCATGATGAAAACAAGACGATGATGACCTAAAAATATATCTTGATAATAAAATCTATGGTCTAAGACAAAATCTATGTTTCATTTTCATTGAGATGAGATGTGATGAAAATGTTCGTGGTGGACTATTGGACATTGAAAGTAGAGATCAGCCGTGCTTGCAATTATCTTCAAATGCTGCATGAGTGACAGGCTGGTAAACTCCAGTAAGTAGTCTACACCAGGATGTTTTAGTAGCCCGCAGGAACATTTAGAGTGGAGCTTTAAGTCAGCAGTAAATAATCAGCCGTGTGTGTCTGACTGTGGATGGTGGAGCTGCTGAATGGATTTGTGGAGTTTGTTAGTTGCAGCAGTGGCTATTAGCAGCTAGCTCCGCTCGCAGACTTCACAGCTTCACCCCGCAGGACTCCACTCAGTCCAGACTGAAGAAGGTTTCGGGGTTGATGGTGTTTGACAGGCAGGTAGGAGGCTCAGTTATCTGTGAGTGTAGCTGTGTTGTAAGTAAACAGTCTGAACTCAGATCAGTTTTCTCTGACAGAGATGAAAGTTTAGTTTGAATCACCAACTCTGTGAGAGGACACCAGTTTAAACCTCCAGACTAACATGTTGCACATGAAGAAACAAGTTATGTTTCTGCTTCTTAACAGTCACATGGATAAGTCAGAGTTTATAATGAACCTGGGGACAAATCCTAGTTGGCTCACATTAGTTATTTGTTGAGAGCATAAATAGAGAGATGTTGAGCTTTTCAAATGATGATCAGTAAGTGTGTGCTCGTGAATCAGCCCTTAAACCTGTCACACACTTGTGGAGACATGACAGTTTGGAAGTGTGTAGAAATTATTTGTAGATGTAGGAAAAAAAAATGTCTAAATTAAATTTTTATACAACCTGTCACATTGATTCTAATTTCTGATACATGAGTTAACCCTCACTGGATTAGTTTGAAGATAAAAAAAAAAATCCACAGAAAACATAATGACTAAAAGTATGAAGGATAAAAATGACTAAAATGTGACTAAAAGTATTTTCGTCTCAAGACTGAGACTAAATCTAAAATAGCTGCCAAAATTAACACTTTATGCAACCCTCCAATGCAACAATGGCAAAACTGTTGCCCTTCAGAACATCCTTCATCTTTTCTGGATTGATATTGTGCAGCTCTGATGTCATGTCCATGTTTCCATACTGAAAGAAAATGTGCTGCTCTGACCCCCCTCCTACTTTCAGGGTGGAGCCTGGTGGAGTCCAGTGGTTGAGACCAGGTCTGAGGAAGTGTAAGTGTGTTTTGAATTTGATTCATGAAAATCATCCACCTTCAAACTGTGACATCACTCAATCAGATCTCTGATGTCATAGATACAATAATAACGGCAGCTGCGTCTTGCTCTTTCCATCAGACTCCTGTGAACTCACACTCGACACAAACACAGTGAACAGAAAGATCAAACTATCTGACAACAACAGGATGGTGACACATGTGAAAGAGGAGCAGCCGTATCCTGATCATCCAGACAGATTTGACTACTGGCCTCAGCTGCTGTGTAGAGATGGTCTGACTGGTCGCTGTTACTGGGAGGTGGAGTGGAGTGGAGAGGTGGATGTATCAGTGAGTTACAGAGGAATCAGACGGAGAGGAGCCAGAGAAGACTGTGTGTTTGGATGGAATGATCAGTCCTGGAGTCTGTTCTGCTCAGATGTTGGTTACTCTGTCTGGCACAACAACAGCAGAACACCCATCACTACTAACTCCTCCACATCCTCCTCATCTTCTTCCACCTCCTCCTTCTCCTCTGCCTCTGGTAGAGTAGCAGTGTATGTGGACTGTCCTGCTGGCACTCTGTCTTTCTACAGAGTCTCCTCTGACACACTGATCCACCTCCACACCTTCAACACCACATTCACTGAACCTCTGTATCCGGGGTTTAGATTCTGGTTTGGTTGGTCCGGTTCCTCATTGTCTCTGTGTTCTCTGCAGGAGGGAGTGCCTCATCCTGTAAGGCCCCGTGTCCACCAAAGCGTTTTTTGCCCAGCCGAAAATGCCAGCTGCTCCTCAGAAAACGCCCAACTAGGAGCTTTTAAAGTACTTTGGGGGCACAGTGTTTTTTTACTTGAGACACTTTGGTTGCGTCTGGTTGCTGTACTGCGAAATATCCGCTAAAGTAAACATGTCAGCACAAGGGAGAGTTTTTCCTTTGGATGAGTGGAAGGGTGAAGCATGCAGGGAGAGGGGATGAACCTACCGGTCTGTGTGGGCTCATTAGAGGAAACACAATATACGTATAGAGTATATTATCAGTATATTATTTATTGTTCAGCACTTAACCAATGTATCCTCATACAACGGGTCGTACGATGATGAACTGGTGCCCCATCAATGACGTTATGTACTTACTGTAAAGTTAAGAAGGGTAGGTTTGGGGAAAATCAAAGACAACAAGATAGAGGATCAGCATTGTTCCACTGAAGTTAAGGTTTTTGGCTCAGAATATGAGAAAAGGATAACAGCCTTTTTACCATCTTTACCAAGAGTGTCTCTCCGTTAGTTTGGTGCTACAGTATTTACACTGAATCATTCAGCATAACGTTTGCCAACCTTTGTTATCTCTGCCTTTACAGATAAGTTAATGA
>NC_065509.1:42053609-42067342 GCF_006386435.1 Epinephelus moara
TAGGGTATTTACTGACGTGTTTTATGTCGTAGAACAAAACCTGAAACTCGCTTAAGCTTTTGTTAACCACAGACCTTATTTGAGGCATTTTACCAAAATCCTATTCAAAAAACGTATTGACTTTTAGACGAGAGAATCGGAAGTGCTAAAAGCGCTAACGGAGTTCCGGGTTTACTAGCACACTCTATTACGTCTGACCTGTACAAATTGTGGTGCATTTCTTTTCGTAGGAAAACATATGAACAATACTCGAGAATAGCCTGAAGATGTGTTTGTCTTTGCGGTATTTGTTCCTCCTCCACTGTGATTGAATGGCTGAAGTGACAGTGATGAGCGCGGTGTTTTTACACAAAGTTAAACATTTTTCCGTCGGCGCTCAGAAAAAAGAAAACACCCAGCCAACAGCCAACAGCCAACAGCGCTCAGTGCAGAATTCATGCTAATAAAATAGAAAACACAACAAACTTACACAACAACATATTAGCAAATCACGAAACACTATTGTTGTTGTTGTTGTTGTGTAATTGAAGTAAATGCAGATTTATACTTGTGCATCAGCTCTATGCAGAACCAATGCCGTTGTGAGCATTTATACTTGTGTGGTGGTGTGTCTGTGTCACTCTGCAGTTACACCTCCAAAACACTAGTGGCAGTGGGGTTTCTGTGAAGTGCTGTAAAGTTTAGTTGATTCAAAACACACATTAAACACACGTTAAACACACATTAAACACACGTTAAACACACATTAAACACACGTTAAAAACACATTAAATATGGCTTAATAGTGACAATTTCAAGTACACAAACAAAAATCAGCTTCACTATAACTCACAGCATTCACAGACAAACACTTGTCTTTATCTGGACACATTTTCCCCACAAATACAACATGCTAACGTTATTAGCACAAGTCTATGGCATTTTACATTGTATAAATTAGACTTGCGGCTAGCAGAGATTTCGTCTATATGAAGCCGCGGGAACAACAGCAACATTTAACAAAGGTGAAGTTACAAAATTTGGCTCCACCGCAGCTCACAGGATTCATTGACAAAACAACTGTCTTATACTAAACATGTTTTCCAAACAAATACAACATGCTAACGTTATTAGCACAAGTCTATGGCATTTTACATTGTATAAATTAGCTTAGTGACTAGCAGAGATTTCCTCTACTCGTATGAAGTCAAGTAAAGTTTCTTTAAATTAAATTCCCAAATTCGCTCATATAATACAAGACAGAATAATCAGCTCCACCCTCTTTTTTTACAAAATGAAACTTTGGGGGTATGCCTTCAGATATCATGGTGTACAAATTTGGAACACCACAGCACATTTTATCAAGAGCCCTTTATGCTTAAAATTTTTAAAAAGAAATTATTACATTCAATTCATGATGTCTAATTATTTCTTGACTTGTATATACAATTCATGATGTCTAATTATTTCTTGACTTGTATATACAGTACATATATTTTTACCCCATTTTTTCTGTAAAATCCCTTTTTTGGGTCATTGTCTGTTTTCTCCTTCAGTTGAGCAGAGGTCTGTTTATATAAGCTTGTGGCTTCTTGACCTCTCCTGGCACATTTCTTATTTTTCCTATTTTACTATTTGGACTTTATACCATTATAAAACAATTAAATAAATAAATACAAAGTGCATGAGTGTGGACGTTGGGATCAGACCAAACTATCTGTAACTCTATGCGACACATTTCTGTCTCAATGAGTCGAATGTTTCCATGTAGTGCTACTTGATACTTGTACTCCGCTACATCTCAAAGGTTTATGTTGCACTGCACAACATTTATCTGACAGCTTTAGATACTACAAATTAAAGTGTCTGCACAGCCACACAGGTGTTTTCTATTATTAGGCTCATTAGATTTTGAGTCAGGTGAAATCTGGGTGGAGATGTGCTTGAAATTATGGGATGACATAATTTATCTGCAATAAGGATGTAAGGGATAATTTGCCTCGCCCCAACAGGTACAACCAGATCGACAAAGCCAGAGTGGTAATTAAAAACTCTCTCAGGTCAGTCTCTGTTGTCTTTATGAATGTGTTTACTCAGTTTTTATTTTTACAGTCTATGGTTTGTAGCCAGGAAGTTAAACTCTGCTCAGCAACGGCTGCAAAGGTTTCATCAGTTCCACACTACTCTTCATATACAAGAAGACAAGGTGACAGATGGCTGTGCAGGGGTCCTCTAAACTATCTGCTCTGAACAACAGAATTCAAAATTTTGATTTCTTTTTAACTTTTCTTTTTCTTTAAATCAAAGTTTGTGAGTTTGTTACACGATGACTTGAGATGATGAATTTGCTTGGTTTGAATCAAAGCAACTTTGTACAGGTTCTGTTGACAATAACATTTGATCCTGTGAACGCAGCTCAGATTCAGTCCAACTGGTCAGACTGCATACATTAGTCACGTGAGGCCACAGAAACACACAAACACACACACTAATGAAGGATACGATACAGCATCACTTCACTTCGTCTGATAAAAGTTGAAGTTGCAGCGAAGCATTAGGATTCTTTTTTTTACACAGAGCTGCTGAGGACAGAAGAGAGCTGCACACTGATGGTCCATGGTGAGAAATTCAGTAAGTAAAGCTTTGATTGATTGAAATGACATCATTTAATGTTGTGGTTGGAGAAACAGCTAAATTGATGTTGACCGTGTGATTGTTTAAAGCTGCTTTTAAAAACAAAGGTCAGCTGTGAAACAAGATGGCTGCCTGTGTGAGCAGGTTAAAGGGATAGTGCACCCAAAAATGAAAATCTAGATCTACTCACCCATATGCCGAGGGAGGCTCAGGTGAAGTTTTAGAGTCCTCACAACACTTCCGGAGATCCCAGGGGAGAGGAGGTAGCAACACAACTCCACCTAATGGAGGCTGATGGCGCCCCAGATTCAAACGTCCAAAAACACATAATTGAAACGCTTGCGCGCGAGACCAGTGAACCATGTCTCACGGTCACACGTGAGCACGGTGCCCAGAGAGGCAGTTAGAGCTACAGGCTACAATGAAGCTAAAAACAGAGTTCAAATGATGTTTTTCCAAACAACTTTTTATGTCGGGGCTTCAGGACACTTGGATCACTACAGACGAGCACTATGGAGATATTTTGTGGTTTCAATTATGTGTTTTTGGACGTTTGAATCTGGGGCGCCGTCAGCCTCCATTAGGTGGAGTTGTGCTGCTACCTCCTCTCCCCTTGGATCTCCGCAAGTGATGTGAGGACTCTAAAACTTCACCTGAGCCTCCCTCGGCATATGGGTGAGTAGATAATGGCTGAATTTTAATTTTTGGGTGCACTATCACTTTAATTTGAATGTTAAAGTCCAGATGAAGTGTTGCTTTGACTGATGACAATGACTGTGTTCAGCCCACATGCATGAAATATTTCGTTTTTTGGGGGACAGGGACTTTCCAGCTATATAGGTATATATCTTAAGTTTTTTGGAGTTGTGCACGCTGCTATTTTTCAACATTTCTACTGAGCCATGGAAACAGTCACGTGTATATTAGTATTGAGGTGAATGAGCTGTCCGAAAGCTTGATATGTTTCCTGTAGTCAGAGTTCTGTGTGTTTGACATGTGACTGAGAGGAATGATGGGAAATAATGTGTGATCTCTCCCTGCAGGTTGTTGTGTTTGTGTGAAGGTGTGGACTCTGCTATGGATCAGTGTGAGGAACCAGAGGAGGGAGTCCGTCCCTCTAAAACCACTCTGTGTGGGGACCATGACAGCCGGACCAAAGCTCAGAGGTGAGATGAGGATCTCTAACTGTCCATGAGTCTTCTTCATGTCAGAGCTGAGCACTCAGATTATTTGCCGTCATTACTCACACTGAAAGTTCTGTGTGTGTGTGTTTTATAGCCCAGAGCATCTGCACATACCAGACTCTCCTAGACCTGGACTTGAACCTGGAACTGAACCCAGACCAGAACCTGAAGCTAAACCTGAACCTGAATCTAAACCTGGACCCAAGCCTGTAACTGGACCTGAACCTGAAGCCAAATCTGAACCTGAACGTGAACCTGAACCTGAATTTGGACCTGGACCTGGACCTGAATCTGAACCGGAACCGGAACCTGAGCTTGAACCTGAACCTGAACCAGATCCCAGCTCTGTGTCCATGCAGAACAATGAGTCCATGGGGATTCCTCTTGTTTTTGATGTTGAAAGGTAAAAACTGAAGACATTTGTTGTTTGTATGTGTTAAAAGATTGAACATATTTTCACCAACACTGGAACAAAGTGTTGACCCCAGCTGTTCACGTGAAAAATGACAAATAGTTGTCTGATTCAGGATTTAGTTTGTTGTGATTTTTTTGTGTACCTGCATACAGAAAAAATTAAATGCTCTTCCTCCCGGCCCACAGCAATCCAACAAGAAAGGATAAAAATACATAAATACAAAAAATCCCTTAAAAACGAGAAAACTAAAAAACAGAAGCTGTTAGCAGCACATTACATCAAAGTGCATTATAGAGAAAGTGCATGTCTCAGTTTGATGCATGTCAGCGGGTGACTGGCACTGATGGATGGGGTTTGCGGCTCAGTGGGGAACTGAGAACGCTGGTGGGGGGGCACAGTGTAGTGATGATCCTGACTGCTTGCTGATAAAAGCTATTAAGCATTCTGCTTGATTTGGCCCAGGTGCTCCTGCACCTCCTCCTGGATGGCAGGAGGGAAATCAGACTGTGGGAAGGGTGGTGGAGATCCCTGATGATGCTGGAGGCTCTGCAAATGCAACATTAATGGTAAATCTCCAGCTTGAAGGCGAGAGGAGCATCAATAATCTTGCTTGCTGTCTTTGATAGTTAGTCAGCGCATGCATTGGGGTTGTGATTAACTAGCAGTAGCTTTGTAAAAAAAAAAAAAAAAGTCATAAACTGACATTTTTATCGAGTTTTTAAGCCAGTTGTTCAGCCACACATTATTGCAGCACTAACCTATTCACGAATCATTCAACTGTGTGTGAACAGCAAGCACTCTCAGCTGAAAGATGACATCAGCTGGCTGAAAATAGAGCTCAGGAAAATGGGTGTGCCAACCCTGGGTTTCTCCACTGTTGACACTATGATGCCACTTTCAAACTCTTTGGTGACATTAAATTCAATTATGTCCGTCGACTCCACATCTGGCTTGACTCGTTTTCATTCTCGTATTTTTTTACCTGTCTTAGTATATTTTGGCTTGTTTTTATTAAGTGTCTGTGCCTGTGACAGCCATGGCTGGAGTCATTATGTTTTCAGGTTGTCAGCCTGTCCATCTCTGTTGTACTCGTGAATGTGATATGTCAAGAACGCCTTGTGGGAATTTCTTCAAATTTGGCACAAACATACACTTGAATTCAACAATGAACTAAATAGGTTTTTGTGGTCAAAGGTCAAGGTCAGTCAGTACGTTTAAATGCACAGTCAAGTCGAGCTATGGTTGTAGTTTGAGTAGGCCATTTAATTGGACTACTGTCCTTGTCCCAATATACAAGCACGGGACTCTGCTACAGTAGGTGGTGATATGCCCCCCCTTCAGCTTGTTAGTATCGGATCTTTTTCCGGTTAAGGTATTACATCACAGACCAAACAATCGACAAACAAGTTAGCTATGGTTAGCTAGTGGCTAACTGGTGAAACATGAACATGAACTTTGTCTTCTCGTCAGTCCAAAGATGCACAGCTCTGGATGTAGATTTACCCATGTTGTTACCAGCTTCTTCTTCTCTTAGACATTTAATGCTATTGGACTTCAGGGTCAAAGCCCGGGGCAGAAACTGTGGAACATGCTCAGAGCGACTCGGCCAGTTTGGGTCTGATTGACTGTAGGCAGAGGGAATTCAACTGCCAATCACATTATCTGGGTGTGTTAGTCCAACTTTAGAAATTCCATTTAGCACAATTTCAGGCAGACTAACATGTTTACACATGTTTGTGTTGGACTAACACAATAAATACATTTTCTCTGACTTTCTGACTGTGACCTTGCATCCATCTCATTCTCGTGAATGTGATATCCCAAGAGCACCTTGAGAGAATTTCTTCAAATTGGTGCAAACATCCACTTTGAGTCAAGAATGTACTTATCAGAATTTGGTGGTCAAAGGACAAGGTCACTGTGACCCCATCTGTCTCCTGAATGCAATATCTCAAGAACACCTTGAGGGAATTTTTTCCTTAAATTTGGCACAAATGTCCACTTGGCTTCAAGATCTTCAAAATGCCTTGAGATCATAGTCTATACTGAACTACTGATTCTCAGTGGGTTCAGCAGGACTAATAAACTTTTACCACTACATGGAGACATCTGACATCGCTGTTCACATTCAAATATCACTTCATGGACCTTTACCTTGTCTTTGTCTCTGTGTGGACACACATAATATGAGCTCATTCTATATGGTTCCTTCACAGTGTGGACGAGGAGAGCTCAGACGTTCCCGGTGGTCAGTCTGCCCAGCAGCATCAGACACACCTGGACTCCATATTTATGGTCTGTGCACGTGCAACAACTACATTTACATCTCTGCACTGTACTTTTTTAGATCAGTGGATTGTCAGTCTCTCAATCATGGATCTGATGTTTGGTTCCATGATTGCAGTTTCATTGTGTCATAATATTCTGTTCCAGATGTTGGAGGAGAACATTGTCACATTTGTGAAGAAGGAGCTAAAGTTGTTCCAGAAAGTTCTGAGTTCAGATTTCTCAAAATGCTTAGAGAGTGAGAGGGAGGATGAGGAGGTGTTGGACGGTGAGGATGAAGAGCAGAGGAGGAGCAGCAGAGAGGCATTTCTGAAGATCACACTGCACCTCCTCAGAGTAATGAAGCAGGAGGAGCTGGCTGACTGTCTGCAGAGCAGTAAGAGGATTTATTTAAAGATTTAACTGGATAAATGGGACATTTACTAATGTTTCAATGAACAATGTTTTATTTACATGATAGTTTATTCATTATCTTGTTTGTTGTGTTTTTATTCAGAAAGTCGCCCTGGAGTTTGTCAACGTAAACTCAAATCTAACCTGAAAAAGAAGTTCCGATGTGTGTTTGAGGGGATCGCTAAAGCAGGAAACCCAACTCCTCTGAATCAGATCTTCACAGAGCTTTACATCACAGAGGGAGGGACTGCAGAGGTCAATGATGAACATGAGGTCAGACAGATTGAAACAGCATTCAGGAAACCACACAGACTAGAA
Source organism: Epinephelus moara (assembly GCF_006386435.1). Classification (NCBI taxonomy): domain Eukaryota; kingdom Metazoa; phylum Chordata; class Actinopteri; order Perciformes; family Serranidae; genus Epinephelus; species Epinephelus moara. Next base: position 42,060,819 of record NC_065509.1, read on the forward strand.
ACAACAATCAGACAAGAAGACATCTTTAAAGCCTCACCTGGAAGAGATGAACCAATCAGAACGGTGATGACAAAGGGAGTGGCTGGCATTGGGAAAACAGTCTTAACACAGAAGTTCACTCTGGACTGGGCTGAAGACAAAGCCAACCAGGACATACAGTTCACATTTCCATTCACTTTCAGAGAGCTGAATGTGCTGAAAGAGAAAAAGTACAGCTTGGTGGAACTTGTTCATCACTTCTTTACTGAAACCAAAGAAGCAGGAATCTGCAGGTTTGAAGAGTTCCAGGTTGTGTTCATCTTTGACGGTCTGGATGAGTGTCGACTTCCTCTGGACTTCCACAACAATGAGATCCTGACTGATGTTACAGAGTCCACCTCAGTGGATGTGCTGCTGACAAACCTCATCAGGGGGAAACTGCTTCCCTCTGCTCGCCTCTGGATAACCACACGACCTGCAGCAGCCAATCAGATCCCTCCTGACTGTGTTGACATGGTGACAGAGGTCAGAGGGTTCACTGACCCACAGAAGGAGGAGTACTTCAGGAAGAGATTCAGAGATGAGGAGCAGGCCAGCAGAATCATCTCCCACATCAAGACATCACGAAGCCTCCACATCATGTGCCACATCCCAGTCTTCTGCTGGATCACTGCTACAGTTCTGGAGGATGTGATGAAGACCAGAGAGGAAGGAGAGCTGCCCAAGACCCTGACTGAGATGTACATCTACTTTCTGGTGGTTCAGACCAAACTGAAGAACATCAAGTTTGATGGAGGATCTGAGACAGATCCACATTGGAGTCCAGACAGCAGGAAGATGTTTGAGTTTCTGGGAAAACTGGCTTTTGAGCAGCTGCAGAAAGGCAACCTGATCTTCTACGAGTCAGACCTGACAAAGTGTGGCATTGATATCAAAGCAGCCTCGGTGTACTCAGGAGTGTTCACACAGATCTTTAAAGAGGAGATAGGGCTGTTCCTGGAAAAGGTGTTCTGCTTTGTCCATTTGAGCGTTCAGGAGTTTCTGGCTGCTCTTCATGTCCATCTGACCTTCATCAACTCTGGAGTCAATCTGATGGCAGAAGTACAAATGCCGCCCTGGTTATCTAAATTATTTAAAGATAAAAAGAATCTAAAATATGTACACCGCAGTGCTGTGGACAAGGCCTTACAGAGTCCAAACGGACACTTGGACTTGTTCCTCCGCTTCCTCGTGGGTCTTTCACTGCAGACCAACCAGAATCTTCTACACGGCCTGCAGACACAGACAGGAAGTAGCCCACAGACCAGTCAGGAAACAGTCCAGTACATCAAGAAGAAGATTGACGAGGGTCTGTCTCCAGAGAAAAGCATCAATCTGTTCCACTGTCTGAATGAACTGAAAGACTGTTCTTTAGTGGAGCAGATCCAACAGTTCTTGAGATCAGGAAGTCTTTCCACAGATGAACTCTCTCCTGCTCAGTGGTCAGCTCTGGTCTTCATCTTACTGTCATCAGAGGAAGATCTTGATGTGTTTGACCTGAAGAAATACTCTGCTTCAGAGGACGCTCTTCTGAGGCTGCTCCCTGTGGTCAAAGCCTCCAACAAAGCTCTGTAAGTACTGAGAGAGCTGGTGTTACAGGTATAGACAGAGGTATAGGTATAGATAGAGGTATCGGTATAGACAGAGGTATAGATAGGTGTAGGTATAGTTGGGTATAGATAGAGGTATAGAGGCATAGGTATAGCTAGAGTTATAGGTATAGATGGTTATAGATATAAGTATAGGTACAGATGGGTATAGATAGAGGTATAGGTATAGAAATAGGAATAGCTATAGATGGGTATAGATAGAGGTATAGGTATAGATAGGTATTGGTATAGATGGGTATGGATAGAGGTATAGAGGCATAGGTATAGCTAGAGTTATAGGTATAGATGGTTATAGATTTAGGTATAGGTATAGATAGGTATTGGTATAGATGGGTATGGATAGAGGTATAGACGCATAGGTATAGCTAGAGTTATAGATATAGATGGTTATAAATTTAGGTATAGGTAGGTATAAATAGAGGTATACATCAATCAGCCAAAACATTCAAACCACTGACAGGTGAAGTGAATAACTTTGATTATTTTGGTCCAGTGCATTGTTCTGCTGAGAAACCTTTGGTCCTGGCATTCATGTGGATACCACCTGACATGTTCCACCCACTCAAACACTGATGCAGACCAAAGGTTTTCCAGCACAACAATGCATTGGTTGATCGGTGTAAGTATAAATAGGTATAGATAGAGGTATAGGTATAGATAGGTATAGATAGGTATAGATAGAGGTATAGGTATAGATAGGTATAGATAGAGGTATAGATAGGGGTATATGTATAGATAGGTATAGATAGAGGTATAGGTATAGATAGGTATAGATAGAGGTGATAGAGGTATAGGTATAGATAGGTATAGATAGAGGTACAGGTATAGATAGGTATAGATAGAGGTATAGGTATAGATAGGTATAGATAGAGGTATAGGTATAGATAGGTATAGATAGAGGTACAGGTATAGATGGAGGTATAGGTATAGATAGGTATAGATAGAGGTACAGGTATAGATAGGTATAGATAGAGGTACAGGTATAGATAGAGGTATGGGTATAGATAGGTATAGATAGAGGTACAGGTATAGATAGAGGTATAGGTATAGATAGGTATAGATAGAGGTATATGTATAGATAGAGGTATAGGTATAGATAGGTATAGATAGAGGTATATTTACCTGAAGCAAGTTTGATTTACTCATCTGACGCTCATTCAAGTAACTCAACTTGCTGGCTGAGAAAGCCAAGCATTCTGTGATGTTGTCAGATCATGGTGGGATAACATGGGTCAATAGGTTTTGTACAAACCAGTGAAGTCCATGCACACTCAAGTGCACTCAAGCAAAAGGGGGACATACCAAATTTTGAAATACTCTGAAAATTCCTGTACATTTTTGAAAGATTCAACTCATCACTCAAATTTTAAAGCTGATATTACTGGAAAAAATAGTGTGACATTTGAAACAAATGCAGAAAAGAAGTGTCTTGGCGAGTGATCTCAGACTTTTGGACCCCGCTGTATTTACATGTTTGACATAGATATCATGTGAATAGTGCAAAATTAAATGTGAATTATCCTGTGAGGTGGTGGTGCAGTTAAGGATCAGATGATTTAGAGGAGATGAAAGGCGTGTGAGTCCAGGGTGCAAATATTTGTATGTCTTTAGTCTGTTAAGGGGAAGCGTGCAGACTATTTACTGAAGTTTGCCAGCCTGTCGCTCATGTGGCATTTGAAGATAATTTCAGCCGTTCTTGCTTTCAGTGTCCTATAGTCCACCATTAACATTTTTGTCCTGTCTTGTCTCATCAATGAAAATAAAGCACAGATTTCAAATTAGTTTTTATTATCCAGATCTATGTTTAGCTCGTCATCGTCATCGTTATAGTTTTAGTCAACAAAATTAACACTGGATACTGAATCCTCGTTGAGAAAGAGTTTTTACAGTTGTTGCAGGGACATCTCAGTCAGCAATCCCAAAAAAATTAAAAAAGGTAATTCATTGGGACTTCACATCCTCAGATGGTGGAAGCCAACAACAGAACAAGTACGATGCTTTGCTTGTGTCACCTTTGAAACATCATTATCTTTTAAAAAGGTGAGAAAAATAAATGACTTTCTTCCTTGTCTCTTTAGATTGAGTGCCTGTAACCTCTCAGAGAGAAGCTGTGAAGCTCTGTCCTCAGTTCTCAAATTGCAGTCCTCCAGTCTGAGAGAGCTGGACCTGAGTGACAACAACCTGCAGGACTTGGGAGTGAGGCTTCTGTCTGGTGGACTGAAGAGTCCTCATTGTACACTGGAAACTCTCAGGTCAGAATTCATCAGTATGTTCAACTAATGACCACCTAAATCCTGGTTTACATTAAAAGTGCAGTGTGTAAGATTTAGGGTGATTTAGTGCCATCTAGTGGTGAAGATTGCAGATTGCAACCAGCTCAAATTGCTCAAAATTCCTTCAATGTTCATTGTTTAAGAGGTTTTCACTGGGAGCTGAAGCTCTAAATCACTTTGACCGTCTCTTACAAAATGCACATGTCGAAAAGAGACTTTTCTATTCAGCCTGGGAGACAGGGCAATCTCTCTCTCTCTTAACCTTGGGAGCTATGGCAATGGAGCCAGCTAGGCACCCTCATCTGGACAGCTGTACTTCATGCAAAAGAACTGGGAAACCAAAGGTGGAGGGCGCTCATAACAAGGAGCCTCTTTTAGGCCTTCTGCTGACCTGACTGTTACTTTAAGCATAACTGCCACCCATTTTCTTCACTGACCAAGGCTGAAGGATGCAACGCCACAAAAGTCCTTTACAGTTGTGACTACAAAAAAATCAGTAACAATGTTAATGCAACCCCACTCCCAGTCCCTTCAGATCATGTCACGTGTTGGTTTGTGTGTTTGCAGGCTGTCAGGCTGTCTGATCACAGAGGAAGGCTGTGTTTCTCTGGCCTCAGCTTTAAAGTCCAACCCCTCCCATCTGAGAGAGCTGGACCTGAGCTACAATCATCCAGGAGACTCAGGAGTCAAGCTGCTGTCTGCTGGACGGGAGGATCCACACTGGAGACTGGAAACTCTCAGGTCAGAAATTTATATTGAGTGTCAATGTCGTACTGATAACGTTATGTCCTGAAGAAGTGGAAATAATGAGCTGTAGTCGTCGGCCAATAAGAAACGCTACTGAGCTTAAAGACAATCAGTTGATGAATAATTAGTGCTATATGAGGACATTTGTAGAGACTAAATAAACTGTGCATGAGAGCGATGTCATCTCCATGTTACCATGCTGACAGAGGATGTGCTGCTCTGACCCCCCTCCTCCTTTCAGGGTGGAGCCTGGTGGGGTCCAGTGGTTGAGACCAGGTCTGAGGAAGTGTAAGTGTGTTTTGAATTTGATTCACGAAAACAAAGCAGCACACATTCAACCATCTTCATACGGTGACATCACTCAGTTCTCTGATGTCATAGATACAATAATAACTGCAGCTGTGTCTCGTTCTCTCCATCAGACTCCTGTGAACTCACACTCGACACAAACACAGTGAACAGAGAGATCGAACTGTCGGACAACAACACAAAGATGACACACGTGGAAGAGGAGCAGCTGTACCCTGATCATTCAGACAGATTTGACTACTGGCCTCAGCTGCTGTGTAGAGACGGTCTGACTGGTCGCTGTTACTGGGAGGTGGAGTGGAGTGGAGAGGTGGATGTATCAGTGAGTTACAGAGGAATCAGACGGAGAGGAGCCAGAGAAGACTGTGTGTTTGGAGAGAATGATCAGTCCTGGAGTCTGAGATGCTCTGATGGTTGTACCTCCGTCTGGCACAATGACAGAGAAACATCCCTCACCAGATCCACCTCCTCCTCCTCCTCCTCTGCCTCTGGTAGAGTAGCAGTGTATGTGGACTGTCCTGCTGGCACTCTGTCTTTCTACAGAGTCTCCTCTGACACACTGATCCACCTCCACACTTTCAACACCACATTCACTGAACCTCTGTATCCGGGGTTTCGGCTCTGGTCCGGGTTCAGCCTCATGTCTCACAGGTCTGGTTCCTCAGTGTCTCTGTGTTCTCTGTAGGATGGAGAGTCTTCTGTTAAAGAAACGTTCCCACTGCTGACCAGATAGTTCAGCCTGTACAGTGTCACACACAGCTGATATTAAACATGTGGATGTTGAAATTCAGGTGACTGAGCGTGCACAGGAGCTGGTGCTTGATGCGTTTGTGGGTGAGGAGGTTGTTGAAAATGCAGTTAAGTTTCTCGGTTGGCAGGGAGGCTTGAAAGAAGATGGAGGCAAGGGTGATGCTGAGAAATCAAGGGATGTCCTGGGTTGCAACCATATGGTGAGATCGTATAACAGGGGTTATGATGGTGAGACAGTGCTCCTGAAAAGGTGATCAAATATTTTGGGGCTCCCCTTGTCACCTTAAAGAGGCAACAGACAGCATCTTTTCCTAAATATATCATTCTGAAAATAATGTGGGTTGCACAGGGTAGTGGCCACAGTAAAATCAGACTATCANCCTGGGTTGCAACCATATGGTGAGATCGTATAACAGGGGTTATGATGGTGAGACAGTGCTCCTGAAAAGGTGATCAAATATTTTGGGGCTCCCCTTGTCACCTTAAAGAGGCAACAGATAGCATCTTTTCCTAAATATATCATTCTGAAAATAATGTGGGTTGCACAGGGTAGTGGCCACAGTAAAATCAGACTATCAGCGTTTACATAGGTCTTTGTAATAAGCTTCTGCCACCGGTGCCGAAATTTNTGTAATAAGCTTCTGCCACCGGTGCCGAAATTTCGCGGAAAAAATCTGCTTTACGGCAGGAAACGCGTCATGTATTGCAAAATTGGTCGTGCAGCCAATCAGGGACTGGAGCTGGTCCTTATGAGGAGTTGGGCATGAGATAGTTGAGTCACGAGCACAATGGCAGACGGACAAAGTTTGGAGACAAG
>NC_065509.1:42069044-42113138 GCF_006386435.1 Epinephelus moara
GATTCATTACAATATCGTAACATGGTTTAGATTTCTAAATAAATATTCACCTCGTCGCTAGATAGACCTACTCCTGAAAAACTCGTGTCTGCGCAAGACTTTTTGTCCCTACGAGGCCACCATCATTTACCTGATGGGAGGGGTGAGCGAGTGAGCCCTGCAATCTAGAATTTGACCACTGATGTCACTGTTTTCAACCCATTTTACACACTGGCCCTTTAAGTCGAGACAAACAATGAAATGAGAGGGAAAAAAAAATATATATATATATATACGTATATATATATAATTCATCCGTTAATTTAATTATGGATTACTACAAATACAGTATTCTGTTTTAAAAGTATCAAACTGTCACACAGTGAGAAAAATAAATCATGTATTGAAATCAAACAGTTTGATGCATCAACACGCATTTTATAATTGCATCGTCGCCCTCTGACTCGTGAGGTGCCTTGAGATTCTCACCCCCAGTTTAATCCCCCCCCCCACCCTCCCAACACTGATTGTGTCCAAAGATGACGAAGCTAAATTCAGAGAAAAAGAAAAATCTTTAATGGTGAAAGATTCCAATGAAAAAAGTCGTTACAGAGATATGAAAATATATTTAACACAGCATTATAAAACAGATGTTTTTATTATTGTGAGCACATATTGCTGCAGTCGTGTGTGTGCGCATGCGTGTGTGTGTGTGTGTGTGTGTGTGTGTGTGTGTGTGTGTGTGTGTGTGCGCGCGCGCTATGTGCTAACAGCTACATTCAAACAGTAATGACATCATCATTTAGGGAGAAGTGCGATGACGTCATCAGTCTGGGAGGAGTGAGTGAATGATGTCAGCCTCAGCAGGGCCCCTCCGTCACAATCAGGATGTCAGCGTTTTTCTCCCTGGACAGAAATGATTAATAATCAGCCATGAATTGATTATGGGATGCTGCAGATGCTTGCTTAATATGATCATTATGTTGCAGTATTTTTTTTTTTATCAGAGGTCAGAATTCAGATATACAGAAACCAATCGATCACATGAATTAAAAGCATTGGTGGTTTTGAACATATGAAACTCCCAGAGTGTGGAGGTATCAGAAGTTTAATGAATGACTGTTAATGACTTACAGCCTGAAGACACACAGAGAACATTCGTTTGGGTAAGTGATGCCATTGCTGCCGCACACAGGAGAGTAGTTCAGGGGACATGCCATATTTGCGGTCATCCCCTCACAGGAGGGCTGCAGAAACAACAAGCAACAAAACACACGTTACCCCTTCTTTCCTCAAACATTACAGGTCAGACACAAACTGACACGAATCCAGACTCCAGACTGATTTTTAGCATGTTTAGGTTCAGCGTCAGTGTTATTTATGTTCCCTGCCTCCAAACAAAAAACCTAAAAATACACACCACATCAGCTTTTTTCTGTTTACCTGCATGAACTCTTTGTGACTTTATCTGGTTAAAAACAAGTCACAGTTTGACTGTTCAATGCCTGAAGAAGCAGCAAGTGGTGAGTGAGATATCTCAGTTTGGTTTGGTAATCATCACAGTTCGCTGTATTTGACTCTTAGTTTCTGAAGAGTCTTTAAGTAAACATACAGTTTTCAAGGCCAAAATACACTGTCGGCGAACGGCGCACATCAAAAAATAAGCCCCTATTATTTTTGATGTACGACCCCACATTGGTGGCAGCTAGACACATGTCGGCGCTCCTGGATGTGCTGCACCGCGGTACTTCACACCACTGTTCTATTTCCAGCCTCACCACCCCCAGAAATAAATGCATTTTTCCCCCACTCGCTCTCTGCTTGCACATACCAGCTCCTGTAGCAGCTCTTTTTCTCTGCTCCTCTAGCAGCTCTACTCCTCTCCTCACCATGGATGTATAAAGAGAACTCTGTAACTGTTTCTGTGTCTCGTGTGTGACGAAGACTGGATGAGAAGTTGTTGAGGTCGAGAAATATCCCGAGCGTAACGACTCACAGTCCTGTCATTATAAAGACAATGGCCTAAAAGATACTCCCTGGTGAGACATAGCTCTGGAGATCGACTCTTCAGGTGAGAAAACTTTAATTAGTGGCTGTCCACACATGATTTTAAGCTAATGCAGAGGGGGAGGACGTACAGATCTTTCAGTAAAAGTAGTAATAACTTTGCATGAGCTGCAGCCTGACTTGTTCGTGGTGTGCTGAGGATGGCACTTGTCGCGCATCATTTGGAGCGCTGCACCACGGAGGTGCCAGTGTGTTTTCAGCTTCAGAGTCCTGAGGCCTCCCTGAAGGCTAGGGATGAGCGAGTATATATTATCTATATCTGTTCAACCAACTGTTCAACCAAATTATCAATATTTGTGTCTGTACTTGGAATGGGTGGGGTTTTAACCAGAAGTGGGTGTGGTTTAAGATGGAAATGGACCAGAAGTTGTTATTATTTTAAGCCTGAAATTGATCAGAAGTTGCTATATTTATTATATATTAAGTATTTACAGAACAATTTCAGGATTGATCTTCAGATCAGTTTTGATCACAAGAGTAAGAGATTAAATACAGCTACCCAAATGAGGATTTTACATCATCACCAGTGCAGATATTGACACATTTTACTTTTACATTTTTCTTGAAATTCCTTTTTATGTTTATCTTGTTTAGAAGCGCCATTGAATACAACCCCATTCCCAAAAAAGCTGGGACGCAGTGTTAAATTCTGATTTCTACTGATACTGTCTGACGCTTAATAACATTAAAGAAACTTCAGAAAGGATTAATTCTGTTAAATATACTGTAATTCAGTAAATTTAATTTCTAGAGCTTGTTCAGGTTTTAGAAAACAGTTTGTAGGATGCTTTTGTTTGTTTCTTACCCTCCTGTAGAGCCTGGATTTGTCCTCAGCATCTGAAAAAGAGACAGGAAGGTTTTTAAGGTACATCATAGCTTTAGTATTCACTGTTTTTACATCTGATGCTGACCCTGTGCAGTCTTCCCTGGACTGTACACGTGACTCTTTACAGTCTTACCTGGACTGTCTTCTCCATGAATTGTCACTATGTCGCGGTAGAGAAGCGTATGTGCTCCTGACATCCAGAGAACAACGCCGTTGTGGGGGTCCCTGAAGACCAATCCAACCAATACCTCCAAGGCAGCACAGGTGGAGGAAGATGGCTAACTTTAAAGCCAAGTTCAGACTAAAGGTTCACGATGAGACGAGCTGAAACAGGCAGCTACTTACAATGTGCCATTCTGCCACGATCTAAAAACCTGCTGGTTCAGAAACACAGTAAAATGAACTTTGAAGCCTGGAATGTGCAACATTCATGTGATAGATAAGTGAACCCAGTGACAGCCAGGAGAGGAGTACCATGGTCATTGCTAGAGAACCGAGAGGATACTGGATTGAACCTAGCTGTCCGATGGGCAGACAAAGGACAACTGAAGAAGAACAAGGGTTGCTGCAATCTCTTCTGGAAAGGAACAGGATCCATAGTATTGGATTTGCCATCGGAAATCAGCTCATCAATCACCTCTCTGAACTTCCTGTGGGATCAGTGAGCATTTCATGACCATCCATCCGGTGCTTGCCAACAACAAGATGGTAATAGCTGTGAGTGCCTATGCCTCTACCTTAGATTCTTAAGAAGAAGTATAAGTGACTTCCTTAGACGAGATGCTGTTAACAATCCCGTGGGAGAATAAGATTAATCTCCAAGGACACCTCAATACCGGGGTCAGCCAGGACCACTTCTGGAAGGGCACTGTAGGAATGGAAGGCATCGGGAACATCAACTCTGATGGAGTTCTCCATCTCAGCAAATAAGGCATTGTGGAGATACCCCCGCTCCAAACAGCAGCATCTCATTCATTATGTCACTGTTTGAGCCAGGGGTCGCCGTGATGTTAACATTACAAGGGCCATGATCGATGCAGATGATTGCTGGACAGATCATCGCCTCTTTTGCTTCATGACGACCATCAAACTCAAGAGGAAAAGGAGGGTTCAAAACAAGCAGATCCGGCCAAGACTAAAATATTAAAGCCTGGTTGAGACTTTCACTCAGCAGTAACTCCTTCTTGGGGAAAGCCTTAAACAGAAGTATCCTGATGAAATTGGAGAGCACTGACACCTTCTCTAAACCACTATCCTCGATATCTGTAGAACCACCCTTGGATACATGGGTGCACAGAGGTTTTTTTTTGAGTGTTCACATATCTGCAAAAAAGTGCAGACTAATCACTTGAGTTTGTTTGAGGGTTGAGAGGGACCAAGTGTGAAAAACTCCCAAACAGCAAGAAGACCCAGGTACCCCATCAACCTCCTCCCAACCAGCCATCTACTCAGCCCACCATAAAGGTGGACAACACTAATCTTGCAATCGGTGACCACTTCCCCAACCTCTGCAGTGTTCTTACCCAAAGGCTGACATCGACTCTGAGGTTAACTATTGCCTGAGCTGTGCCGGTGGAGCCCATGCCGGACTCAGGAAAAGAGCCTTTGAAGGTCAAGACCTGCAGGCCCAATCCAAACTCCTGGTCCACAGAACCATTTCCCTTCCCAATGTGTGTGGAGCTGAATCATAGACCACCTACAGGAAGCACCCTGAAACATTATCACCAAAGATCCTTACAGAAGCTCTTGAGGATCAGCCGGAAGAACAGATGCACCAACATCAGAGTTCTGGAGGAAGCCAACATGACCATCATCAACACCACAATAACGTAGTTCCAATCTGCATGTCCAACACGTCTCCCCAGACAGATCCTGTAATCCCAACTGAAGGAAAGTCAGGCAGATAAAAGACAATAACACTGGCATTACAATCATTTACTGTCCCTGTTATATGGCGGCTGATCTTGTCCTCTGCTCAGCGGGTAATGAGCTCCCAGACCTCAACATTTTCCCACTTTGCAGACATTTTTGGCTGCTGTTCTTTTTCCTTGAGTTAGCTGCTAACTGCTAGCAGCTACTTTTTAAATCTCCTGGCAGTGGGTGGTACGCACAACACGTCATCACAACGTCATTCCCATCCTGCTGGCTGTCCCGTTCATGCAGACATTGTTTCGACACCGTTACCACCTCCAATCCTTAAAGGTGAGACAACTCTGTGCCCCCAGTCTGTGATTGTACCTTTCATTTGGAACGGCAAGGCGGCATAACCACGTGAGATTCCTGCCATGAAGAGGCAGTGTAAAAGCAGCTTGTATCGCTCATTGGTTGACATTTACTATAGCAACACATTCTCACTCTGACCTCGTCACATATCGACGTTTGGTCATGGACTTTCCACATGTCTAGATACGACTTGAAAAGCAGTTGTTGATGTTCTGGGACACCGTGTCAAGTTCTGCCTGTTACATGCATTGCCTGTTTTCAACATACACTACTGTTTTCCCAGGAAATTCAACGTTTACATACAGTCTCTTTCAAAATAAACACGCTACTTTGGTACAACACTGGAATTGACGCTTTTTGTCCTTCTACAACAAAAACATGTGGTGAGATCTAGGGAAAAACAACAGGGTTTGGCTTTAGAATTTTATGGGACGCGAACACCGGTCTCTCGGGTGAAGGTCATGTTTGTTGGACCGATCCACCACCTCTCCTGCCTGCCCCACTTGGACTTTCTCAGCCTTTTGTCCTTGTCCCGCCACATTCCCCCTGACCCCCTGATGCTGCCACACGCCGTTAAACTAAAATGGCAACTGGCCGTGTCTCATGTTGACGTCAAAATAGGCCTTTTTTTGTTGGTTTCTGACGCTGCAAGTTTTTGCCCAAGTGCCAGATATCGACGACTTCGGAGTGAGACTGGACTCACTATAGAGTGACACCACTCAAAGGAACTGTGAAAGGGGCTCTTAACTTTATTTCAGACTAACACTCAGAACAAAAACTAGTTCCAACCAGGTTTGGTGTGTTGTATCAGTTACCATGGTGATTTAGTCAGGTTAAAGGAGAACCACATTTTATACTACATGAATTAGACGATACGTTTTGATATCAGTTTGTATTTCATAATCATTTTATAGTCATTTCATATCAAATTTTACAACTCTCATATTCACTTATTTATTTTTTACTGTGTCTTTATGAATCCACTATGTCTGATCCACTATGTCCTGAGTTGAACTGCAGAGTGTTGAACTCCTCTCCTGTTTCTTCACAAAGCTCATCTGCTCTTTTATGGAGATGTTTTGTTCTACTTGCCAAGTATAGCAAATGTTTTATTTGGCAAGTAGCGTTGGACATTTGCAAGGTTTCATATTTCAAGTTCTCTTGGACGGGCAGTTCTTGCCTCATTTACATCTCACATTTACATCTTTAAACCTGCACAAACCCGTACTCCCACACTACTATACATCCCCGGGCTAACTTATATACATCAGCTCATCAGTACATAGACACATGCATGTCTGAGCACACACTCCCAGCTGCTCTCTACATATACCAAGCCCTATCTTTGTTCTTGTTTCAGATTCACTGATGCACCTAATGCTCTGTTAATCTACCCATGCGCACTTGCACTACATTTTGCCTTTATCAAGAGTCCTTTTGTTGCCTGATTGATTTATCTTCCTCAGATCTTGGGATCTACCTTCAGCCACGGATCTCGTCTCGTGGTACAGCCCTCAGCTCTGGTCCAGTCTTACCTGCACAGAAGAAAACCGCAATGCAGATGAGCAGAAGAGTCCTGCTGAACATCTTGGATGAAACCTCAGGAGTCAAATGAAATCAAAAATACTGAAGTCGTCTGAGGAGGTTGAATCAGTGAGTCGTCTTGGTGTCTGATTGGCCGCCGATGTGTCTGTGGTCAGGTCCTCTGTGGTTGTGATGTTTGGCGCTGGCCTGGTGTTGTCATATAGAGGCTCTGTGTTGTCGTCTGAAACCATGTGAGCTTCTGTTGTTGTGATGGCCGCTGTTCTCTTTTGTTCGGGCTTTAATCTCGGGATCAACATTCTGTCTGCTGTGAAATATCGCTGACCAAGCGAAAACTGTCGGGAAGAGGAGTGACACAGACACCAGAGCAGAAAAACAAGCGTGACTCTGTCACGAGTCTGCACAACAACGCAGTTACACAATTTAATCAATGAGTTAAACACAAACACCACGGCACGAGAACAGGCTCAAAATATTTATCATCATCATCATCATCTTCATCATCATCATCATCATCATCATCATCATCATCATCATCATCATCTTCATCATTATCAAATTTAATGAGACCGACAGATTTAAAGGTTAAAAACAGATTAAAAACACAAAAACGACGGCACGAGAACAAGCTCAGCATATTTATCATCAATCTAATCCTCATCTTTGTCCTCATCATCATCATTTCATCGTTTCATTTCCAAAACATTGAAATTATTATACAAACAGATTAAAGCAGATTAAAAAAAAACAACACAAACAACAACAGAAATTCACAGTGAGTCTTCACAGCTCTGATGGTAACTGCTGCCTCTGAAGATTATATTATTTTTTAACTTGAAATCAGATATATATTATTGAATTTAATTTACATGGAGCCTTTAATGCCAATAAGGGTGCTTTCTATAATATCATGTAAACACATTAAGACAAATACACACACATAAAAAGGTGGAAAATATAAATAATAGAGTGAAATAAATCAGGGGAAATATTAAATGAAATTAATTTAATTAGGTTAAATTAAATTAAATTAAATTAGGGGCAGCACGGTGCCACATTGGTTAGCACTGTTGTGTCACTACAAGGGGGCTCCAAGTTTGAACTTACTGGATGGGCCCTCCTGCATGGAGTTTACATGTTCCTCCCTCGTCAGCGTGGGTTTTCTCCGGCTTCTGCTCACAGTCCAAAGAAGTGCATGTTAATTGACCCTTTGCTAAGCCCCGCCCCCTTGTAATGGTCCATGAAGCTCTCGTAGTTACCTCTTTTTGTATCATTTTGTCATATGGATCACTGTAAATTTATTATGTTGATCTGTTCTGTACGACATCTATTGCACGTCTGTCCATCCTGGAAGAGGGATCCCTCCTCAGTTGCTCTTCCTGAGGTTTCTGCCATTTTTTTTACCCATTAAAGGTTTTTTTTTGGGAGTTTTTCCGTATCAACTGTGAGGGTCTAACCCCTAACCCTAAAAGAACAGAGGGATGTTGTATGCTGCAAAGCCCTCTGAGGCAAAACGTGATTTGTGATATTGGGCTTTATAAATAAAATTGAATTGAATTGAGCTAGCATGGACAAGGAAATAAAAACTCTTTAGTGAAATTAGGTGTCATTTCCTTCACATAGAGAGTCGAGGAGGGATGGGAAGCATTACAGATAAATGAAATTAAATAAAATATAAAACTTGGGTTTGGGTTTAAAGAGGTAAAGCCACTGATAATGTCACTTTTTATGACTTTACTGCATATTTTAAATCAGTAAACAAACAGCATGTTGATGGGGAGTTAGGTGTGATGGTGAGAGGGAGAAGGACAGAGGGAGAGGAGGATGGGGGTAAAGAGGGGGATGGATAGAGGGAGAATGATAGAGGTGGAGGAGGTAGAATGGGAGGAAGGGGAAATGGGGAGGAGGTGGGAGGATAAAAGAGGGGAAAGAGGGGAGAGGGGGAGGAGGATACATATAAATATAGACAGTGCAGGCAGTGCAGTTGCACTGAGGCCCGTGAGGTGGGGGGCCCATACAGAGAGTCGGCCCTTGAACATGTGATGGATGGAGAATGGGCCCTTATGAGTGATTGTTACCTTGGAAATATGGCTGTGTTCAAAGATGAACTCTCATCATTTCTTTTTGTAAAAAAGTTCATAACATCTTTAACAAATTATTTGTTTATTCCAAGTAAATTATAATAATCTACGAATGACGTGAATGGAATTACTTGTAAATAGGTTGCACTGCGAAACTAATAAAATCCAGTAGGTGACGGTGATGCAACACATATAGAAGTCAACCGCCTTAAAATTCCACGAAGAAGAAGAAGGGGGCGGAAGTGACGCGCATTTCCCGAGGCGCGTTGTTCGTCGCATCGTCGTGTCGGAGTTTTCACTTTGTTGCATTTTGATATTTTCTGGAGATAAAACATGTACGATCAGGACGAAGGTGAGCTGCTGTCTGTGTACACCTGCAGAAACTTTATCAACACACAGACCGATTAAACTTTATTAACACAACGCCAGTTTACCCCCGTAACCCGTTAGCTCCGTGCTAATGTTAGCCTCTGGTCTCAAAACATAATACACACATGCTAACACCGGTTAGCTCACATTAACGTCCGAAACCTTTAATAAAACACTCAGGTTAACGCCAGTTGGCTCACATTGACGTCTGAAACATTAAACAACACACATGCTAACATCAGTTAGCTCACAATAACGTCTGAAACAGTTAATGAAATCAAATGCTAATCTTAATCTCATTTGATTTGTGAATCTTCTCTAATCGGTATGCTAACAGCAGTTAAAGGTATTAGCACAGTGTTTTGTTTCATCTAACAGGCTCATTTAGAACCTGTTGTAATTAATATTGGTACAGAACCTAATTAAAGTTCACACCATCATTGTGTGTTTGTGATAGACACTCAATGATCTTTCAGTACAAAGGCCAAAACTACAGTAAAATGTATTTAAAGCCCCCAAATCAATATATATAGCTACATCAACCTTGGAGAATAAGATGACTACATAAGGGTAACATTTATCTAATAGTTACTTAATATTCAGTGTATGTATTTATAATATAAGTTTAACTAATGAACCCTCTGGTTTCTTCAGGCTTCAGTCTTTATCAGGATACTCCAACAAGCAGCATTATCAAATCACCTGATCAGCACTGATTGATCCAAATTAATCAATAAATACAGTGAAAATAAAACATGAATACATTAAAATAAAAACATAGTCTGAGTTGATGGGTCTGCCTACATAAAGGCCTATTGATAGGTGACAATATATGTTGTTAAGAGGAAATGTATATTGACTGGCGATGCTATATTTTTTTATGTTTGTGTGTTTTTCAGATAACCAGTATGACGAGGACGATGATGAAATCACTCCAGATTTGTGGCAGGAAGCATGTTGGATCGTCATCAGGTAAACTCACCTGGACCTCACCTCACGTGTGTTCATGTGCCGTAGAGAATCGGTTTAGTTAAAAGTAGAGATCACTGATTATAGTTTTATTCAATGAGAGTCTAAAACCAACCCAGAATTCTGAAACTGCCGATGTTTATTGGAGCTTTACACTGAAGAGACTCTGATTTCTTAAACTTCTGAATAACAAATAAACAAACAAAAGAAGAGATTTTCTTTCAGATAACGTTGGTGTTATTGTCAGAGGTTTTTGTAGCGTCTGTTTTTGTGTCCAGGTCATTTATAATGGTATCTTAAAAAATTCTATTTAAAAACTCTGGATTATAATCATGAGTACTGTGTTATTCATGTACAAAGAACAGAGCCCGGTTACTCTCAGCTCTTATTTTGATAAAAATAACAGTTTCACTTTTGTCTTAAAGTCCTTTTTTTTGATGGGACTGTCTTTCTCTTCAGCTCTTATTTTGACGACACTCCTTTTGGCTCCTCCAGCTCTTATTTTGAAGGGACTCTCTTTTACTCTCAGTGCTCTTATTTTGATGAGACTCTATTTTTCTTTTCCAGCTCTTATTTTGACGAGAAGGGTCTGGTGCGGCAGCAGCTGGATTCATTTGATGAGTTCATCCAGATGTCGGTTCAGAGGATTGTGGAGGACGCTCCGCCCATCGACCTGCAGGCTGAAGCCCAGCACACCTCAGGAGAGGTGGAGGAGCCGGTAAGGAGCGTCACCTGGGACTGGAGACCTGTACCAGGACCTGGTTTAGGAGGTTTAGAAATATAAAGAGCGACTTTGTATAGCTGCAATCTTCAGTTGTTATCTCATTAACGCACTCTCTCTCTCCGGAGTAACACAATGCATTTAAAAATTAAATTTAAAAAAGGCTCCAGTGACATCACTCTTTTACTGTTTCAGCCTCGTTACCTGCTGAAGTTCGAACAGATCTACCTGTCCAAGCCCACCCACTGGGAGAGAGACGGAGCGCCGTCTCCCATGATGCCCAACGAAGCTCGACTACGGAACCTCACGTAAGTCTCACCTGTCTTGCCTGCTCTCCCCTGGTCTTGCATGTTGTCGTCTATTCTCACCTGGTCTGTGTGACTGTGTTCCCCCCCAGGTACTCGGCCCCTCTGTACGTTGACATCACAAAGACCATCATAAAGGAGGGCGAGGACCAGCTGCAGACTCAGCACCAGAAGACCTTCATTGGTAAAATTCCCATCATGCTTCGCTCCACCTACTGTCTGCTGAGCGGCCTGACAGACAGAGACTTGTGTGAGCTCAACGAGTGTCCGCTTGACCCCGGAGGTTATTTCATCATCAACGGCTCCGAGAAGGTACGCTGTGACATCGTGACGGACCATGTGACATCATTGAGAGTCAATATGTGGCGTGCTCTATCAAAATCAGTTTGTGGTCATTGTTTTTTCCAACATGGACATTTTCGGCTGCTGTTCTTCTTCTTTGAGTTAGCTGCTAACTGTGGTGGTTTGTACACATAACACGTCAAAACGTCACACCTGTGCTGCCCATGATCCCGTCCTGCTGGCTGTCCTGTTTATACAGACCTTGTTTCAGTGCAACTCAGAGGCGAGACAACTCTGGCCCCCCATTCTGTGATCGTAGCTTATATTCAGCACAGCTAGGGGGCATAACGGTGTGTATTTGCCGTCTTAAAGAGGCAGTGTAAAAGGGGTGTACCGTTTGCACCGTCAGCAGTGTTAGCACAGCTCGTGGTGCTGACACAGTTGATTTGATTTCTATTTTGATCTCTTTTAACTCATTGACTAATCTTCCAAAAGTCCACATTAAAAATACTGAAGCATACAATAATTCTGTAGCTCTAATATGTGTCGATGCGTGACCTTTTGTTCACCATCATGTACGTCTCTTCATTTTCTTCCCGCGTTCCGTCTTTCCCTCCATGGATGAACCTAGCTGGTATAATGTTAGAATAGAGTTTGAATCTTTCCACACCACACATGGGAGGCCTAGAGCGTATACTTGTCACTCGGAGCACCATCTCGCACATTGGCTTGTAGTTTTTCTGATCAGAGTGGTTCCCCTTCTGGTTTTCAGGTGCTGATCGCTCAGGAAAAGATGGCCACCAACACAGTGTATGTGTTTGCCAAGAAGGACTCAAAGTACGCCTACACGGGTGAGTGTCGGTCCTGTTTGGAGAACTCGTCCCGTCCCACCAGCACCATCTGGGTCAGCATGATGGCCAGAGGAGGACAGGTGAGTCCTGATGTTCACCTGCATACAGGACTGATTATAAAATGAATTTAAATTAACATTGTCTTTTTATACACGTTACTGAGAGATGGATTATTTATTGATTCTCTCAGGGTGTGAAGAAGAGCGCCATCGGTCAGAGGATTGTGTCCACGCTGCCGTACATCAGACAGGAAGTTCCTATCATCATTGTGTTCCGAGCGCTGGGCTTCGTGTCAGACAGAGACATCCTGGAACACATCATCTACGACTTCGACGACCCAGAGATGATGGAGATGGTCAGTCTGATTATCAGTTATTGATCATCATTAACAGGGAACATGGTGAACGTACTGAAAGACAATTTACAGGTAGAATCATTGTTAGCCCCACCACCCAGGCTGTGATGTCACCAGTGATGCCACTGTGTTTCCAGGTGAAGCCGTCTCTGGACGAAGCGTTTGTGATCCAGGAGCAGAACGTGGCGTTGAACTTTATCGGCTCCAGAGGTGCGAAACCCGGAGTGACGAAGGAACGGAGAATTAAATACGCAAAAGAAGTTCTGCAGAAAGAGATGCTGCCGCACGTCGGAGTCAGCGACTTCTGTGAGACCAAGAAAGCTTACTTCTTAGGGTGAGTCCCACCTGATGCACACCTGGGTCTCATTTATAAAACAGTGTGTAGGATCCATACTTAAAGTGTACGTACGGACAAAAGCTGAAAATGGTGTGCGCCAAAACATATTCCTATTAATAAATGTGCGTACACCTGACAGTGTGCAGTTTCCCTTCATAAATCCCAAATCATCGTTGAATTGTCCGCACATGGATCAGCCTCATATCCCGACCTCTACACGCCCACATTCTACCATAAATGATTTATGCAAAGTCTCCTCATAAATGTCGCTCTGGCATTTGAGCGTGCCTGCCGCGTGTCCACACTGAAAAACAATTTGAGGGTGCAAAGAAAGCGGCATGTGTACGGCCCCTTAGTCAGCATCGGTGAAGGCTCGCTTTCGGAGGGTTTTATAACTGACTTTCACTCCTCACTAGTTGGTTTGGGACGGCGCCCGATGTGGTGGACCCTCTGCGTGAACACGGAAACTGAGTGGGAGTTGGTAGGGAGAGACACCTGTGTGTAATGCTGTGTATAACGGTGTGTATTTCTGTGTGCTCAGGTACATGGTCCACAGGT
Source organism: Epinephelus moara (assembly GCF_006386435.1). NCBI lineage: Eukaryota > Metazoa > Chordata > Actinopteri > Perciformes > Serranidae > Epinephelus > Epinephelus moara. Next base: position 42,082,510 of record NC_065509.1, read on the forward strand.
TGCTGCTGGCTGCTCTCGGCAGACGTGAGCTGGACGACAGAGATCACTACGGCAACAAGAGACTGGACCTGGCCGGGCCTCTGTTGGCTTTCCTGTTCAGAGGGTGGGGCTTCTTTCACGCATCACGTCTGACCTCTGACCATCACTCACTCACCTTTAACAATAGGAACACATAAACGCATACAAAAACATATTTTAAAGTAAATGTACTGCAGGTTTAAGTTTAACCAGGTTTTAATTCTGTAAATGAAAATAAATGAGAAAACTCTTTCTGTGTTCAGCATGTTTAAGAACCTGCTGAAGGAAATCAGGATTTACGCTCAGAAGTTTATCGACAGAGGAAAAGACTTCAATCTGGAGCTCGCCATTAAAACTCGAATCATCTCAGACGGCCTCAAGTACTCGCTGGCCACTGGAAACTGGGGCGACGTGAAGAAGGCTCACCAGGCCCGAGCTGGAGTGTCACAGGTGAGAACACCTGCCTCCATTTGAAACCTGTAAAGGAGTGTGATGTCAGATCAACATGTTTGTGTGTCATCAGCTCAGTGTAGCTGGAAGGACAAAGTTTGCACATACATCCTCATCGAAACATCTTCCTGTTCTTCTTGTAGGTGTTGAACCGTCTGACATTTGCATCCACTCTGTCCCATCTTCGACGAGTCAACTCTCCAATCGGCAGAGATGGCAAACTGGCAAAACCCCGACAGCTGCACAACACACTGTGGGGGATGGTGTGTCCGGCCGAGACGCCCGAGGTAAAGAAAACTATCTGAAAACACACAGCACCTCCTCCAAGTATCTGAAAATACAAATAATCTGAGGAAGAGAAGGACTTTAAAACCTGAACTCCACCTCAGCTGTGTTCATTGACCATCGGTAATATTGATCAGTTCACTGGTTAACAAACAGCGGCTGTGTTTCAGGGTCACGCTGTGGGTCTGGTGAAGAACTTGGCCCTCATGGCCTACATCTCTGTGGGCTCTCAGCCGTCTCCCATCCTGGAGTTTTTGGAGGAGTGGAGTATGGAGAACCTGGAGGAGATCTCGCCTGCCGCCATAGCAGAGTCAGTCACTTCAGCTTGAATTCAGATTTCACAGCAGCACTCTCTTTAGATCAGTGTGACTGTTTTATTTTTTACGTCCATCTATCTGAGAGATTCTTTTCTGCAGTAGTTAAGCTCATTCTTCCTGCAGTGTCTTGAACTCACCTGTAGATGGCAGCATCACTTTGTGTCTGTCAGAGCAAAAGCAGGAAGCTCAACCAAACCCCAAGAACATAAAAAGACTTTATCATGAACTACTGCACAGTGTTAAATGGATCTTCATTATCAAAAAATTAACCTTAAATTTAAACTGACGCGGTGCTTAAACTCTCTGTGACTTCACATGTGATAACTATTTGATTTATTTGTGTTTAAATGTTTCAGTGCCACTAAGATCTTTGTCAACGGCTGCTGGGTTGGAATCCACAAAGATCCCGAACAGCTGATGAACACACTGAGGAAACTCCGCAGACAGATGGACATCATCGTGTCTGAGGTAAACGAAACCATTTTTTCGAAAGGAAAACTGCCGAGTCCACACTAACAAACAGTGACATCAATCTTACAATCACCAGTTGTGTCCTTGAATATCTCAGCTCATGACTCCTGCTGGTTCTGTGAACATTTCAGGTGTCAATGATCAGAGACATCAGAGAACGTGAGATCAGAATCTACACAGACGCTGGACGAATCTGCCGACCGCTGTTGATCGTCGAGAAACAGAAGCTGCTGCTGAAGAGGCGACACATCGACCAGCTGAAGGAAAGAGAGTACAACAACTACAGGTGAGACAGAGTACAGGTCACAACAACCGTTTATTGAGTGTTCTTGCAGACTTTGATGATTTTGTAGAGATCTTCTTGTAGAGTTTTCAGATTGTTCTGAGGAAAATATTTGGCTGTTACCGTAGCTTTGTGGATAAAAATAAAACCTATGGAACCAAACAAAAACACAACTCTCAGCTCCCTGATGAGCCACAGAAACAGAAGAGAAGTGGAGCAGATATAAAAGGCAGAGAACGCCCCACAAGACCTCTCAGGTTACCAGCTGGTCAGCATGGACAAAGCTTCAAACAGGCTAAACAGAGCTGTGTCACTAGTTCGTCAAAAAGGCAGAATTTCACCAGAAACAAACAGCTCAGTGGCCAAAGGCAGTGAACACTGGTCTCAGGGGATGATATACTGTTTCACTGACATTATGATGGATGTAGGTCAGGTATGAGTGATCTAGGAGCGCAGAGAGGGGCGTGGCAGACCAGTAACACTGTCAAAGAGAATAACACTCTTCCAAATTGAGATCAGAGGAAAAGTCAGTGGGCGTAACGATCCTGTACAGTTTGCCGGTTGTTCCTGTAAACTTTCCCAGTTGTTCCCAAAAATGTGTATCTTATTCCCGAAGAGTTTGTGGACTTCTCCAGTAAAGTTTCTGTCACAGTAAAGTTTGTCTTTTGTTTGTGGTGATCAGCTGGCAGGACTTGGTGGCGAGCGGCGTGGTGGAATACATCGACACGCTGGAGGAAGAGACGGTGATGCTTGCCATGACCCCTGATGACCTCCAGGAGAAGGGTGTGGCTTACTGCTCCACCTACACACACTGTGAGATCCACCCGTCCATGATCCTCGGAGTCTGTGCTTCCATCATCCCCTTCCCCGATCACAACCAGGTACCAAAAAACTAAAACATGCCTCTTTATAACTCCACGCCATCGATAGCTGTCAGTGATCCTCACACCACTTTTGGTGTTTTTGTTGTTGTTTAGTCTCCCAGGAACACGTATCAGTCTGCTATGGGTAAACAGGCCATGGGTGTCTACATCACCAACTTCCATGTACGAATGGACACGCTGGCCCACGTCTTGTACTATCCTCAGAAACCGCTGGTCACTACCCGATCCATGGAGTACCTGCGCTTCAGAGAGCTGCCTGCAGGTAACACACACCTGGACAGTCAGACTGATAATGTATACAGCTGGACAGAAAACACTGCAGGCTCACTAGATGAGTTCAGAAAAACCCAAATAAATTGAGTAAGTTTCATGTGTCGTAATACAGGTAAAAAACTGTGATGCTCTTCACATGTTTAGATGTAGAAGATCAGCCCATTATTTATTCTCTTAACTCTCAGGTGAGGCTCAATACTTGCCTGAAACCAGGTGAGATGGTTTTTGACCTGTTGACCTGTAACTGAAAGTTTCTTCTTGTTCTTCAGGAATCAACTCCATCGTGGCGATTGCCTCGTACACTGGATACAACCAGGAGGACTCTGTAATCATGAACAGGTCGGCTGTGGACCGAGGCTTCTTCAGGTCAGTTACTAACTTCTACACCCGAGTGTTTGTTACTGGTCTAACCTGTGTATGTTTCGGTCTGTTTTCTTCTTTAAAGCTGTTGTTTTTTCACCCGCAGGTCTGTGTTCTATCGATCCTACAAAGAGCAGGAATCTAAGAAAGGTTTTGATCAAGAGGAGATCTTCGAGAAGCCGACACGTGAAACCTGTCAGGGTAAGAACTGATTAAAACACCTGTCATTCCTCTCAGGTGTATAAGCAGCATCCAGTCGTAGTTGGGGAGAAAATCACAGATTGAGAACAATCTAAAATCTTCCTCAGGTATGAGACACGCCATCTACGACAAGCTGGATGATGATGGGCTCATCGCACCTGGTGTTCGTGTCTCCGGTGAGGACGTGATCATCGGAAAGACTGTAACGCTGCCAGAAAATGATGACGAGCTGGACAGCACCAACCGACGCTACACAAAGAGAGACTGCAGCACCTTCCTTAGAACCAGTGAGACTGGCATTGTGGACCAGGTGATGGTGACTCTGAACCAGGAGGGCTACAAGTTCTGCAAGATCAGGGTGAGAGAGACAATCTGATTGGTCAAATAGACATTTAGAATGTGATCAAATCAACATGACAGCACAACTTCCTACACCGCCGTTTCCGTGGCAACGGTGTAACTTTCAGACCTGATTAAAAAACCAAAATGAATCGCTTTGTTGTTAATTTTGTTTTGAATCAACTTTCTTTTATGAGTATAATTTATGGTGCCGTTAGATTTCTGCTACACCGCCCCACTAAACACCACCGCCGTTTTTTTTCTGACGAGTTTCCTGTTTCCTGCAGGTTCGCTCGGTCCGGATTCCTCAGATCGGAGACAAGTTCGCCAGCCGACACGGACAGAAAGGAACCTGTGGAATCCAGTACAGACAGGAGGTAAACAGGAAGTTAACAGACAGGAGGTAAACAGGAAGTTAACAGACAGGAGGTAAGCAGGAAGTCTTCAGACAAGAGGTAAACAGGAAGTCAATAGGCAGGAAATAAACAGGAAGTCTTAAGACAGGAGGTAAACAGGAAGTCAACAGACAGGATGTAAACAAGAAGTCAACAGACAGGATGTAAACAGGAAGTTAATAGGCAGGAAATAAACAGGAAGTCTTCAGACAGGAGGTAAACAGGAAGGCTCGTGTACGTGGACGATACAGTCATCGTAAGTGCTCAATCTTAGGCAGCGGGACTTGCTTGAGTTTCTTGAAGGCGAAACGTCTTCAAGAAACTCAAGCAAGTCCCGCTGGAGCACTCATGTACTGAGTCATGTACTCTTATGGAAAAACAGCCATTGCAGTTACAGACCAATTGTCGAATGACCTTGAGGAAATGGCCCGCTGGCTCAAAAACCTGTGTTTGACAGTAGTGTTGTCACATTACCAAAATTATGACTTTATGTATTTATTAATATTCTTCATTATGATGGCGCTGTGCAAAGTTTTGGTTTACTGGTCCATCAACGTCCCAACCCTCACCTATGGTCATGAGCTCTGGGTAGTTACCAAAAGAATGAAATCACGGATACAAGCGACCGAAATGAGTTTCCTCTGTGGGGTGTCTGGGCTCAGCCTTAGAGATAGGGTGAGGAGCTCAGAGTGGAGCCGCTGCTGCTTCATGTGGAAAGGGGTCGGTTGATGTGGTTCGGGCATCTGATTAGGATGTTCCCCAGACGCCTCATGTTAGAAGTTTTCTGGGTACATCCAACTGGTAGGAGGCCCCGGGGCAGACCAAGAACATGCCAGAAGAATTATATATCTCGTCTGGCGTGGGAATGCTTTGGGGTCCCCCAGGAGGAGCTGGAAAGTGTTGCTGGAAGGAGGGATGTCTGGAATACTTCACTCAGCCTGGATGGATGGATGGATGGATGGATGGATGGATGGATGGATGGATGGAATATTCTTCTTCAACCTGCAGTTTAATTCTCTGTCTTTATATCTGTAAAGTTTGAAAATGTTGCTGGTGAACACTGATGACTTTTGGATGTTTTGTGTTATAGGACATGCCGTTCACCTGCGAAGGAATCACACCTGACATCATCATCAACCCGCACGCCATCCCGTCCAGAATGACAGTCGGCCATCTTATCGAGTGTCTGCAGGGAAAGGTAGCAATCAAAAATCATATATTGATAGTAGTCAGTAACTAAGAGTCCAAAGACGTATAGAGGGCATCGCCTCAATTTTAGTGATGCTGAGAGAATAGTAAGTAATTACTGAATTTCACTCATTTTAAGTTGCTCTGTATAAAAGTTTCTGCCAAATGTTTGTGATGTTATTTAGTCCTGATCACAAGCTAATCAATTATTAGCAAATGGAAATTGTCAGGATATCCTAATAATCAATCATTTTAGCACAATGTTAATTATAAAAGTAGAAATTATATAAATATGAATAGTTTGAGTTTAACAGAGTCAAAACTTCAGGTTCTTTCTGCAGCTGATGATTTAGTCACATTTTTAAACACATTTGTCTGTCTTGTTTCAGGTCTCTGCAAACAAAGGTGAGATCGGTGACGCCACGCCGTTTAACGACGCCGTCAACGTGCAGAAAGTGTCAAACCTGCTGTCTGAATATGGATACCACCTGAGAGGAAATGAGGTCACACACACTTTTTATTTCCTGAGATACATGAACCCTGCGTCCATGTTGGAGTGTGTGATATTAGTATGACATTGAGTGTGATGTCAGTTAATTGTTCTATGAACAGGTTCTGTATAACGGGTTCACGGGGAGGAAGCTGACATCACAAATCTTCATCGGCCCGACTTATTATCAGCGTCTGAAGCATATGGTGGACGACAAGATCCACTCGAGGGCCCGGGGCCCCGTCCAGATCCTCAACAGACAGCCAATGGAAGGTCGATCACGGTGAGGAAGATGGCTGTCTACCTGTCTGTGTGTGTGTGTGTGTGTGTGTGTGTGTGTGTGTGTGACCTTTCCTTCTGTCTCACCTGTCTTTCTGTCTGTCTGTCTCTTAGTGATGGCGGCCTGCGTTTCGGAGAGATGGAGCGTGACTGTCAGATCGCTCACGGAGCGGCTCAGTTCCTCAGAGAACGTCTGTTCGAGGCATCTGATCCGTATCAAGTTCACGTGTGCAACCTCTGTGGACTGATGGCCATTGCCAACACACGGACGCACACGTATGAGTGTCGAGGCTGCCGCAACAAGACACAGGTAAACATGATCAATAACCAGTCCCAATAAGACACAGGTAAACATAATCAATAACCAGTCCCAATAAGACACAGGTAAACATGATCAATAACCAGTCCCAATAAGACACAGGTAAACATAATCAATAACTAGTCCCAACAGTGCACAGGTGAAGGTGATCAATAACCATATTATTATTGTCTGTCTGTCTGTCCATCAGATCTCTCTGGTCCGGATGCCGTACGCCTGTAAGCTTCTCTTCCAGGAGTTGATGTCGATGAGTATTGCTCCTCGTATGATGACATCATAGAGCGGCTCAGCCAATCATGGGCCTCCCTGCGGACTTTAAATGTGACATCAGCAGCAGGAAGTTGAAGTATTAAGTTTTAACAGTTTCATGTCGTCCCAATTTGTTTTTGTAAAAGTAGAATAAATCTGAGTTTCTTCTTATGATGATGATTCTGTGTTCTCATTGGTTTACAAATGTCAGGTGATCAAATGATTTGACTTTATTTGTCAGGTTGTCGTTACTTTGACTAAACTACTCAGTGTCAGTGGTATTATGTTTTTGGGTTGTCCGTCCCTCCTTCCATCTCATTCTCGTGGGCGTGTTGTCTCAAGAACATCTTGAGGGAATGTCTTCAAATTTGGTGCAAACGTTCACCTCAACGATGAATGGATTCATTTTTGGTGGTCAAAGGTCACTGTGACCTTGCATCCGTCTCAGTCTTGTTAATCAAATATCTCAAGAACAGCGTGAGGGAGTTTCTTCAAATTAGACACAAACATCCACTTTGAGTCAAGAATGAACTGATTAGAATGTGGTGGTCATAGGTCAAAGGTCACTGTGACCTCATCCGTTACATTTCTCATAAACAGGATATGTCAAGAACACCTTAAAGGAATTTTCTAAATCTGACACAAGTGGTCACTTGGACTCAACGATGAATTGATTCGTTTTTGTGGTCAAAGGTCAAGGTCACTGTGACCTTACATCCGTCTCAGTCTTCTGAATGCATTATGTCAAAGATATCCTTGGGGAAATTTCTTCAAATTCAGCACAAACGTCCACTTGGATTCAAGAATGAACTGATCAGAATTGGTGTTCTAAGGTCAAGGACACTGTGACCCCACAAAATATGTTTTTAAACGTAACTATGAAGGAATGTTTGCTTGTGTGGACCCAGGAGGAGTAGTTGCTACCTTGGTTGTGACTAATGGGGATCCAAATAAATAAACATAATAAAAATAAATTCTTACGCTAATTATGACAAAACTTCACACAAATATCAAACAGGATAGAATAATGAAGTGATGACATTTTGAATCCAAAAGGTCAAAGGTCAACTTCACGGTGACATCATAATATTGTGCATAGAACACTTTTCTGTCCATTATTCAGCGTCATATCTCAGGAACAGAAGGGGAGACATTTGGTCAGATACTGAACTGGTGACTCTAATCTTGAAACTGTGCTGATTGTATAGATCTTGCGACGATGTGACGACTAAAACCCAGTCAAAAGGGAGACACTTAATAAACACCATCGTGGTGCCTGTAATTTGTGACACAAAGAAAGACTCAAAGTGTGGGACAGGGGTCAAAGGTCAGACAGAAGTCGTGGGAAAGTCAGAGCCTATAAATTCTAATTATAAACCACCTTCGTAGAAAGAGTTCAAGGAATGTAAGGAAGTGTGGGTTGAACCCGTTGCTAAGGGACTGTGTTATTTATGTGTGTGTGTGCATGTGTGTGTGTGTGTGGGGGTGTTGACTTGTGTTTTATATTTTGGCTTAGGGTAGGGATGTGTAAATTTAAATAGTTGTTTTTGTGTATTTATTTTACCGCTGATATTTAAAGAAAATATGGTGGGTGAAGAAGGCATGTTTTTTAAAAAATGCCAAAATGACACAATTTATAGAAATAATCATTGGATTTTCAAATTTCCAACGGTGCCTGGAGACATCATGTGTGACAAATGTTTCCATCAGAAAAAATGTAACAAAAGAAATTGAACTTAAATAGTGAGATATAATCAAACTCACTTTATTCTACATATCTCGTTTTAAATTTGGCCAAAAATAAGCACGCACGACAAGAGTGAAAAATGCAGGCTTTTGTTAACTCCAGTATTTCTTCTTCAACTCTTGGACGAAGGGTCGTGCATTTTCCATCAGTCACTCAGGGAGGCTCAAGGAGAAATATTTGTAGCTTCAGGGAGGGTCAAAATAATTAAAAACAAAGTCGCACCCCGGCCACCCTCCACCTCTGGTAAAGAACAGTTGCTAAGCAACACATTTTTGTGTCACAGCTCGTGCTGGTGTGTTGAGAACAGTTGAAACTGTCTTTATGGAGCATTTTACCACCGAGTTTGTATCGAGTTGCTGTCATTTGTCTCTTAACAGCAGCAGCCCATTCCTGTTGTAGTTTATAGTCTGTAGTATCTATGTAGCACATTTACTTCCTGTGATTCTATAGAGAAAGTCAAACTGAAGCAGCCTAACGTTGATATGTTTTATTTTCCCGTCTTTAAAACCACACCAACGCACAACAGCAGGGTAAGATGGAGGAAGATGTCCCCACCCTCTTAATTCCTCTCCTAACCAATACATGGCACTACATATATGTAAATCTACTCTCGACACACGTAGTGAACGGCTCCGCTATAGTGAACTGTGACATTTCATCTGAACTGCTGCATTCTTGAGATTTATTCTGCTGCAACAGTTTTAGGGTGAACTGGTCAAATTTTTTCTCACTGGAAAATACTGATCTATGTATTTATATTAACATTCTACATAAAAAGCTTTGATATATGTGATAACGGGGGATTTGTGGGGAGAGTCATTGAATTATTATTATTATTTAAAAAAGAAAAGAGCCTTAATTGGGGCAAGAAACCCCCTTAGAACGGGGGCGAAAAATCTGCCTCAAAATATTCAGTTAGATCATCTAGTATATAGTAATACATGACTTAATAAAGTTCATATCTAAATACAGTAGAAATAAAGTGCTGTAGTTTTATTGGCTTGATAGAGGAACACATTCTGAAATAAAAACAATCAGCCTGAAGGAAAAATGACAGTTGGCTTCTAGATAATCCATTAATGTGTCAGGGTTGGGATTTTATTTTATTTTATTTATTTAGACAGCTCGTTTATAGCTCGCGGGTGTCTTGCCCCAGGGAGGGGGCGGGATGCCCCTTTACAAGATTTTAATTTTTGTACTTTAACAACAAATTTGGCTACAGTGCCAATTTCATTCTCCCAGTGGTGTGTTGGTTTGTGCATCATCATCCTGCTCAGGTTAAAATTATGTCCAAATATATATTGTTTTATTTTTCCATAAATTGACTTTGTTCTTAAGGGGGGCATCTTCCTCCATCTTACTGAACATTAGTTATAGTGCCCATGCATCTATATCTGTATTTCAGTCCTAAATAAAAAAAAAAAAAGAAAAAAAAAAGAGAACCGTTTTTAGTTATTCAAATATTTGATATTTCCCAGGGAGTTTTCTAAAAGGAACTCTTAAATAATATCAATAATGGTTGTAATTATAATTATAGGTGACCACGGCAGGTCGTCTAAATATTAAATGTGAAATTTGTCAAAAAACACACAAGGTTTTTTCCTTTTTTCCTCAAAGAAATTCATTATATAACAAAAAAATGTTCTTTAAAGACGATTTTATTCTAAATGTTAATAAATGTACACTTTGAAGAAACATCTGAAAACAAAGTGGAAACGTTGAAGTCGTCAGTTTATTCAACAGTGAAACAGCAGAAATGTTGATTATTGATCAGTTTCACACAACAAAATAAAAACTACCATTTTTATTAGTTTTATTTGAGAGGAAACACTGAAAAAGTAATTTCAGTTTCCACCAACAAACCGAAGCTCGGAGAGATAAAAGAGTTCATCAAACACATATAAAACTTTAAAGTTTAATACACAGACCTGAACTGATGATCAATACAGTTTTAATTTTCTGTCAGTCGTCACTGCGAGAGTAATCTGAGAACTCTGCAGAAGAAAATCTGCTTCATTAAACTAAGTTTTTTCAGATATTTGCACAAGAAATAATAAATGATAAAAGCACCATCTGTATCAGTATCATGTTGCCATGGTGACCTGGGTCAGTAGCACTGTTGCCATGGTCACCTACAGTTTAACTATGGCTGTGATCAGATTCAAGTCTTTCCAAAATAAAAGCATGATTGATTACAGTGTATCTTCGCTCAGAGGAGAAAAGATAATACATGATAAAATATATGAGTATAAAATGTTGAAATAAGAAAAGTTAAACTAAAATTTTGGATCAAGAAAGAAAAAATAAAGAGATTTAAATCTAAGTGCTTTTTTTTTTTAAACAGAAACTAAATCATTGAACTCAACTAAACAAAATTCAGACTGAAGTCAAAACTAAAGGTGTTTTTTTGTTAAGAAATACATGAAAAGAAACGAAGAGGAAAAATCTGATCATTTCACTGAGAGTTGAAAAAATCCTCTTCAGCTGTTTCCTGTGACGGTCCTCTTCACAGCTCGCCGTCCTTCGTCACTGAAAGGAAATGACATCATCAGTCATCAGAGGGGTGAAAGATTTTGATGTGAGTTTCAAACAGTTGTATCACTGCTTCTCTCACGGTGTTTCTATTTTAAACACAAGTGCAGGTAAAGTTTTTTCATTTTAATCTGAGATCAACGTGGAAACATTTTCACAGTTTGGAGTTCAGTTTCGTAAAATTCAGCCGATGTTAAAGGTCTAATTTGTAGGTTTTAGTGCCATCTAGCTGTGAGACTGCAGATTGCAATGACTGAAACTTCTCCTGTGGGCCAAGAGTGAAGGAGTACTACAGTAGCCAATGCAAAAACACAAATGTCCCTTTTTAATGCATCCCGCCATCATTTTAAACTCAACACTTCCTGTATCCATTTGAAATTAAAAGCCTCTTATAATTTCGGTTGAGAGAATTCCTTCATTTTCTAAAAAGGCTTTTCTTGTGAAATATTTGCAGGAACTTGTTGCCTGGTTTAAATCTAATCCCTCTGGCTGCACTCACTTTGTTCAACTCAGAAATGTCAGATCCAACTCTTTGCCAGTTACTAGTGGTGTTCCTCAGGGCTCTGTCTTAGGTCCCCTTTCATTTACTATCTACCTTCTACCTCTTGGCCATATCGTCAGAAAATTTGGCATTCAATTCCACTGCTACGCTGATGACACCCAGCTCTACCTATCCACTCGGCCTACTTCCACTCTTTCACCCAGTTCCCTTTCTTACTGCTCATTGGATGGTAACTCTCAGCTCTGCGATTGAAAATTCTGGTATTTAAACACCTTTAATCTATAATGTGTTGTATAAGGTTACTTGTTTGGATGAAACTGAACTTCTAACCTAATGATGTGTGTTGCTCATTTAACTCCTACTGTGACAGCAGTGAGAGACACCAAGGTCACGAGCCAGGGAGGCTCAGACACCAAGATTATGAGCCAGGGAGGACAACAAGTGTCCTTGTTAGTCTGAAGAGATGTTGTGCTTTAGGAATGTCAAGGCGCCACATATTTTGACTGTTGATGTGCATGTGTTATGGGAACTATAAAGATAGCAGGGCGAGAAGACTTGCTAGGCACTCTTACTGACTGACTGTTCATGCGGTTGTATGTGTGAGTGTCTCCATTCATGAATGCTTATTAAAACTCAAGAAAGACAGCGACGTGTGAAGACTTTTTCTTTAAAGTGTTCATTAAATAGTAGTTTTGCCACCACAGCTCTTATACAACTGCCTCAAACTTAACAGTGATAAAACTGAGGTTCTCCTTGTGGGTACTAAATCTACTTGGGTTAAATGGCACAGTTCACTCTGACCATTGACAACTCCTAAGTTCGTCCATCCCCTCAGGTTAAGAGTCTGTGTGTCACCCTGGACAGTACACTGTCCTCTGAGGCCACATCAGTAATGTTACTCGTTCTGCATACTTTCATCTATGAAAAATTAATCGTCTTCGTCTTTTAAAGGTCTTTTTTAAGGCTTTTTAATCGTTTGAAATTGTGAATCCTTGTCTGGGAAAAGAGCGATTTCCAGCACAGGGTAAGTTTAGAAGTTGAAAAAGTTAAAGCAGATCAAATCATATTTATTTCATGTAAATGTTTCACATCAGAAACTGAATCAGTGTGTTGAAAAGTCTGCTTGATTTATTTTTAAATGTTCTTAATGTTTTATATTTTAATCTTTTAGATCCTCTTCATGTGTGTTGTGTTTTTATTTGTTTGTGTTGTTGTCGTTACCTTTCTTGACGATGTCATCGAGGGACTCGACCAGGTGAATCGTACCGATAGCTGAAGCCTCTCCTCGAGAGTTGGTGGCGTGACACTCGTACGATCCTTCTTCTTCTTTGGTCAGAGGGGAGATCTGAAATACAAACACCATCAGTGAAGCTGATTGGTCCAACAGACAGCTGACATCACTTCCTGCTACTACAGGTCATCATTGTTTCTGGAGTTTACTTTTCCACATTAAATCCTTCGTGATTTTAATAAAATCCAACTTTCAGTTTCACCGTCATGTAAAACAAATCAGTTCATTGTGATCATCGTTGATTCATCAAAATAATGTTTTTTTTTTACTTAAACTTTTGCGAACTTGTGAGTTTTTGTTGTTGCTGTTTTCTCAGCTGCCGGTGACGATGCAACAGGTGAGTACACCTGAGAGCCTGATGTCTCTTTTTCTTTTCTCTTGTTAAAAACACATCTGTGATCCACACTGTGTCACTTTGTGACTTGTTCCTTCATCACCATGAACACACACACACACACACACACACACACACAGTAGTGTATCTTACACACCACCCTGTTAACACAAATACTCACTAGAGCACCAAATGTGGATTCATTCGCCGCTGAAAATAGTCCCAAACAAAATGACTATTTCCTCCTGTTTGTCTGATAAAACCACAGCGAGCAGCAGTTTGAAGAATTTACTGATCCAAATACTGATTTGTGTTTTTACAGATTTATGTTTTCAGGAGGAACCAACGGGCTCAGAGCTGAGAGACACAGACAGGAAGTCCGACAGTACTGAGACACAGACGAACATGTTGGTTTGAGTCTGAACATGACATCTGATAATAATAAGAACTATAATTACCACCTCACAGTTTTCTGCCTCCACAAGCCCAGCTGCAGTTTACATCTGTGTCTGTTTGGACTAATGTAATATATGTAGTGTATTAATGTGCACACATTATGTTCCTGTTTACATAATGTATATATACTGTATATATGATGAACCAGCACCCAGCGGGTCACTTAATGGGTCTCATTCATCAAACATGAGCAGAATGAATTTGTGTGTAAACAGTTCACAGAAGAATATTTACATGTGTTTCGGCATTCATCAACATGTTAGTGGCTCCAGTCTTTCCGTAGGTGCTAACAAAATCTACACCTGCTTCTGACTGCTCATAGTGCTCGTGTAAATAAGATATTACACATAATACATGTGTTTTTTACATTTGTGGCATCCTGTTACCACTTGATTCAGTCAGAAAGAGAACTCTACAAACAAGGCATGTTGCCATCTACATCAGGAATAGTTCCTGACACAGGATTCTCTGATGATGCAAGCAATGTGCTCAACTGCCGCTGTGACTGGAAGCAGCCTTCCACCTGCCGCTGTGACTGGAAGCAGCCTTCCACCTGCAGCTGTGACTGGAAGCAGCCTTCCACCTGCCGCTGTGACTGGAAGCAGCCTTCCACCTGCAGCTGTTGTGGGTTTTTGTGTGTATGTTTTTTTTTTGCGACTATCACAGGGCTGACACATAGAGACAGACAACCATCCATCCAAAAATTAACCTGCATGTCTTTGGACTGTGGGAGGAAGCTGGAGCACCTGGAGGAAACCCACTGGGACACGGGGAGAACATGCAGACTCCACACAGAAGGGCTCCCACACCCTGGTCTTCGAACCAGGAACCCTCTTGCTGAGAAGCGACAATGCTAACCACTGCACCCTCGTGTCACCCTTTTTTTACATATGACTCCACATCACCCAAAATAACTTAAGTCTCTCTTTCTTTTTCTTTGTTTGCTCCATGTCTGCAGGTTGACAGGATGCACCTATCCATAGTGACTATCACCTCCATATATGATGGAATCTACTGTATATATAATGTGTATATACTGTGCACATAATGTAGGCTATATATAGTATACAGTGTTTATATGGTGTATGTTTGACTAACCAGCACCCAGCCGGTCACTTCATGTTTCTCTGGTCCTCCTCTGGTCTGAATTGCGAGGTTGTCTCTGTCTCCAGGAAGAAGCTCCATTCTCTTCCTCCCGCTGAGGACCTGAGGGAAGACACTCGAGCATCATCATCTCCTTCTTCATCACTAACGACACCATCATCATCAAATATCTGCAACATCTTCTGACAGGTTGTAAATCTTTTGACGTAATTAAAACACATTTCAATAAATATTCGGACAGGTCGGAAAACTCTTAATTATTTCACGAGAAAAAAACAGATAGGCGAAAATTCTGTTTCTGGAGGCTGATAATAATCAAACAGAGTCACACACACTGAGTCTGTGTATTCTCAGTCAGCACACAGTGTTTACTGACTGTATACAGTGTGTACCTCCTGTGTGTGCTCAGACGTTTTCAGTCTAGATGAAACTTTCAGCATCAGTGCAGCTGTAAGGGTTCATGACGATGATGTACAAAACATTTCGCCATCACATGACATAGTTGTGTATTTGAGGTTTTAGGTCACTTCACAAACTTGATCGTCTGCAGATGATCTGTCAGTAAATCAGCAGACGCTTCACACAGACACAGATCTGTCTGTTGTTTGTTTTCAGTCAGCCTTTATGAAACATTTTGTTGCGTGCAGTCGGTGAATCTGCAAAAACTCATGAGGAACATTTTCTTCTGATTCAGAAACGTGCTGCAGCCTGTTCCTCCCTCTGCAGGAAAATTACGCTCAATTTAAAGTCCACAAACAAAAGAGTCTGAACCTGCAGAGAGGAGCACGCTGCTGACAGACACACTGACACCTGAAGCACCTGAGGCTGCAGGGAACATATGAGCTCATTGAGAGGAGTGTTTGTCTCTGTTTAACCCTCTGAAGTCCTCAACATTCTTATACTTTAATTTATTGATCAAAAGTCAGCTAGATTATCCTTTTACAAACAGAGACATAAACATTTGCTCTCTGTTTTATGTCTATATATCTTCTTCAGGACTCCACACTGATTGTGAGACAGACGCTGATGTTCGTGAGAGAAACTAAGAACAAAAAAAGTCTTTTGTGTTTTAGATACCGAGGCGTCTGATCTCCAACAAAGCCTGTTTATTTTTCTGCATGTATATTTCCATCTTTCACCACATATTCATCATCAAACTGATGTCACACAGTCTGAGACAGATTTATTAAACTCACACGTGTAACCTCCCCTCCATTGTTCTGTTTCTGTAGTTTAAAGTTTGTGAGAAGCGAAGCTGTTAAACTCTGGATTTATTTCCTGTCGTACATTTTCAGGTGGAGCTCGGAAGACTTATTGTTTCTCCAGACAGCAGCAGGAAACAGGAAATCAGCAGAGACAGGAAGACGGATGGAGAGACGAGACGCTGCAGCTCAGAGAGGTCACATCTTTATGTTTCACATTTTATAACTCATCCTGAGAATAATATCATATTTACACATATATTTACATTTAAGATGAACCTGACAAAGAAAGAACATGTTGTAACTGATGAGCAGCTGAGTGCCTGAGTGATGACAAGGAAACTCACCTTCTTCCAGGTCAGGACAGGTGTGGGCACGCCCACCGCCTCGCAGCTCAGGTACACCTGAGAGCCGCTCACGTTGTAGACCTCACCTGGAGGGGTGACAATGACTGGAGCTGCAGAGAGACAGGGTCAGAGACAGACAGGCCAGTCAGAGATAATTAACATGAAGTTCAGGTACAGAGAATCAGTTTGAAACAGGACAGAGAGAGGTCAGTGAAGTTATATGTTCAACCTTTATCTAACCAGGAAAAAGACACTTAAGATTAAAAACCTCTTTTTCCAGAGTGTCCTGGCCGAGACAGGCAGCAACATAAAGTCACAGACAACATAGAATAAAAATATACGGCTCTAAAACAAGCAATATGAAACACAAAATGACATTACTACTACACGTGTGTTCGTATTTGCTGAAAGTGAACCATAGAAACAGTCTAGTCAGTCTACAGGAACTTGGCTTGGGAACTGGAGGGTCGCCGGTTCAAGTCCCAGTCCGGAACCAAGTATGCAGCATGAACTGGTAGCTGGAGAGGTGCCAGGTCGCCTTCTGGGCACTGCCAAGGTGCCCTTGTGCAAGGCACTGCACCCCAAACTGCTCGTCTGTCCATGGCAGCCCCCTTACTCTGACATCCCTCCATTTAATACATGTATCGGTCCCGTTTGTGTGTGTGTGTGTGTGTGTGTGTGTGTGTGTGTGTGTGTTAAAACAGAGGCAACCACATGATTACAATCACCAGCTAAAATAAACCCTGACTGCAGATATATGATTGTGTTCAAAAATCCTGCAGCAGTGCTTTGAATCAGCTGAGAGCAGGGTCAGCAACCTGCGGCTCTTTAGCGCCTCTCCAGTGGCTCCCTGAGGCTTTGACAGAAAATTATATGGAAACGACTAATTGTTAGGTTTTTTTTTAAATTTTAATTTTCATTCGTTGTTGTCAGCCTGGAGAGATTTTTACATTCTCCAACTGTAAGGTTAAGCTACCGAGCACCTGCCCTGACACACCCCCACCTGTGACAAATGCAAAAACAATGATGCCACCCTGATGCATTTGTTCTGGCTGTGCCCTCAAACATTTTAGAGAGATATCTTTCATACCCTGTCTAAAATCCTCTTTTAAAAAATTAAAGCTAGCTCCTGTTGTAGCCTTGTTTGGCACTGCTGGGGGAGAAGACCCCCATCTGACACCTGCAGAGCAACGTATGGTGATTTTTGCTTTGCTCATCAAATAGAAGGAGGCTGTCCCGCCCACATCTGGCCAGCAGCTTTGAGACATAACGTCCTGCCTAAAATTAGAGGTGCTTCACTTCTCTGCCAGTGGTTCAGAGACAGTTTTTTGAAGACCTGGGGACCTTTTTTTTGTCTCATTTTCATAACACTCAAACATCAGCTCTCAGTGCGTTACAAAAGTAAAATCTGGCTCAGTGGAGGTTACTGTGCATATTAAACTCTGGACACTGTGCCTTGGATAATTCAAGGAAGGAAAAAATTGGGGACGGGAGGATGGGAGGGAGGGGAGGGTATCACTGGTATCACCTCAGGGTTATTTTTTACTTTTGTTTGTTCTGCTCACTGATGTGTGCTGTGTGGTGCTGTGGAATGTGTCCGCCCAACCCTGGTGTTTGTTTTTTCTTTTTGAAACCTTAATAAGAAGTATCTTGGAAAAAAAGCTATAAAAATGTGCAGCCTATACACTGACTTAATGTCACTAGCAATGCCTACAGTTGTTTTGAGTCTTCCTTGCTGTGGATTCCAAATCCAAAAATGGAAAAGTCTCAGGAGAAAATAGAGCATTTAAAAGTGCACAGACAAATTTGTTTGCTTTCATTGGCAACGCTGCAAAGTTAAAATACCAAATAATCAGAAATAGCCCGCAGCAGAACAGCTACTTGGTTGTAAAACATAATAATGACTGCTCATTTCGATCTGTTGGTAATGCTGACAGGCTTAATTCAACTTAAAAGGCTGTCTCACCTTTGTGATGAGGCTCAGACAGACTTATTTTGGCCAAAAATGGCTCTTTCATTATATTTTATTTTGTCATACTGTATATTTTATTAATCCCTGAGGGGAAATTCCTTTTTTCACTCTGTTGTCACACACACACACACACACACACAGGCCTGAAACACACACACATGCACAAACAGGACCTCTACATGCATTAATGGAGAGATGTCAGAGTCCCTTGGACAGGCGCCCCGAGCAGTTAAGGTTTTGGTGCCTTGTTCAGGGGCACCACGGTGATGTCCAGGAGGCAAACTGACACCTCTGTAGCTGCCAGTCTGCGCTCCATGTTTGGTGCGGGGCGACCCTCCTGTTCCCAACCCAGGTCCCTGTGGACTGAGCTACTGCCGCCCCCAACATGAGAGCTTGTAAGAGTTTGACACAGTGAGAGTACGTCGCCCCGTCATCAACTCTGAATCTTTTTGATAGTAAAGTTTGCCAACCCCTGATGTAGAGGAACCAGTGAGTGCAACTTTAAATCCTTCTGCAGGAGACTCCACAAACAAGGAGCTGCAGACATAAATGCTCGCTTGCCAAACTCTGTACGTGCCCTCGGTACAGACAATAAAAACATGTTCTGTGAACGGAGAGCAGCCATTTTCAGTTTTTTGCTCAATGCACACATAAATATGCTGTAAGTGGGCCGAGACTAGCTCTGTAAACATGAGAATGCTGATGAAAAAGAGACAGAGCGACCTGACCCGAGCACACAGGATACAGTGATGCGTTAGGAGCTTACAGTTGGCAATAAATCTCAATGCACCATGGTACAGAGTCAAGAGCATGCAATGAGCGTGCATTACGTCCACATAATCAAGCACAGTCAAGAATGCAGCAAAGAGAAGCAGTTCCTGTTTCTAAAATAGCAAACCAGTTCAGCCTTTTAGTAAAATGAGAGATAATCATGAAGCATGAAGTTTGGTTCCAGACAATCAGAGTGAAGACAGAGAGGGAGAGATGGGTCGTGATAGTCAGTAATATGGACATAATTATCATGAAGTTTGGTTATGGAGAAGTTTCCACTTCGGTCTGAAACAGGATGAAACAGGTCGCAGGAATCCATCAGAGACAGTAAATCCTCGGTGACCTCAGAGGAATTCAGTTTGCTCTGAGCGTGCTCAGTGAGGGTTTTCATGTAGAAAGGAATTCAGTGTTTTCCGAGGGATGAAGGTGGATTATCATCACTCACTGTCTGTTACTGTCAGAGGGTTATAGGCTGCGACACGCTCACTTCAACCATAAAGACACACACGTCCAATATATGGGACACAACTTTATCAGTCCTGAAGGAAACAACTCATTCCTCTGATTAATGCTGCAGATTAATGTGAGATCAATTATTTTTTGCATGAGTGATTTACAGTTTTAAATGTTTGCACCAAACATCATTAAATATTTATTTCTATATAAATCAGGTTAAATGTTTGTTTGTTGTGTCAGTCAGAGAAAAAAATCAACTGAAACTTTATTAGTTTTTTAGGGAACAACAGATGTTTGTTAAATTGTGACATTAGTGAGGAACAGGGGCGTCACAGTGGGGGGAAAGTGGGACTGATCACCCAGGGCCCCGATTGGAGGGGGGCCCTTGAAAAGCCCGGAATGCAAAGTTTGATTTTGTTTTTATGTCTAAGTAATCAGTGCCAGAACTACATAAAAATGATCTCAATACAGGGTGCTTGGTGGTGTAGCGGGCAGAGCAGGCATCCCATATACAAAGGCAACAAACAAAAAAAAAGATCATCTTTAAGGAAAAAAAATGGCTGAATAAATCGTCTGAAAGACTGTACTTTGTTTAAAAATAAACGCAGAATTTCTTTTAAGGCCCCTCCCGCCCCCTTAAGCCGCAAAATGGTTAAGGGGTCGAACATATGTGGCATTTTTTGCACCCTCAAATTCAATGTTTTTCCAGAGCGACGCCATCACAGCGTGTTCCCAAGCGCCTATTTTTCAGGGCCTGACAGCTGCACCCTGAGATAAACAAAATTCAACCTTTGAAATGCAGCAGCGTGCACCCAGCACATTCCCACTGTGACCTTGTCACATGTCCACGTTTGGTCATGGACTTCCCACGTCCATTCCCATCCAAGGTACCCTGGGTGTGTTGGTTGTTGACGTTCTGGGACGCCGTGTCAACTTCAGCCTGTTACATGCATTGTCTGTTTTCAAAATACACTTCTGTTTTCACAGGAAATGTACAGTTTGATAGTCTCTTTCAAAATACCTGGACTTTCACTGCCTTAACCTTCGTTCTTGATGCCGCCAAGCGCCGTTAAACCATAACAGTGACCGACTGTGTATCACACTGACATTAAAGGACGGCTTTTTTCACCAGTGTCTGACGCTGCAAGTCACTGCCTAATCGCCAGATTTCAACGACTTTGGAGTGCGACCGAGTTGGTGCACCGCGTGTCATGTGACGAGGAACAACCAATCACAGCTAGTAGATATATTTCCCTTCTTTAACAGATATCAGTCTGTCATAAATATGGAGGAGAAGTTGATCAGGTGAGCTTTACATCTGTCCCACGGACGATACTTTCGGCCTACACACTGCTCTGCACTCAGGATTTCAGGTGAACAGGCTGTGACACTGCCCCACGCTCATGAAAGGAAACTCAGAGTTCCAAAAAAGAAAAGAAAGAAAGAGCAGAGAGGAGAAAGAGAGCGAACTCACTTTGTACAAAGAAAAAAAAACATTCAACAGATGTGTGAGAGAACCACGATCCAGAGAGGAGGGGCGGGGGCCAACAGAGACTACTGGGCCCAGAATTTGGTGCTACGCCCCTGGAGAGCAACATGAACTCTTTGAGTGATAGTAAAACAATGTTTGTTCATCTGAGTTTGAATTTAAATTAAATGAAGATCAGTGTTTTCTCACCTGAGGCGCAGCGGCCCTTGTTCTGGACAGTGATGGGCTCTTTGCCTTCTTTCTCTGCGCTCGCACTGGCTTTCTTCAGCGCGCAGCCGCTCTTGTACGTGACTCCGTCGGTGCCGCAGACCTCATAGTTGCTCTTACACACGCACACTCCCAGCTTCTTCTTATTGTCCCCGTCGCTTTTGACGCACTCCAGCCCGGAGCCGCAGCGGCGCGCTGCCGCGCGGCGCCCACCGCACATCTCTCCCTCCGCGGAGGCGCACACGGTGCAGCAGCCGCAGGCGTCCAGCAGAGAGCCGGCAGCACAGCCGTCTGCCGGGACCGGAGCGCACTGAGCCGGGTCACACGGTCCGCAGCTCGGACCCGCTGAGACCCGGACCGAGAGCAGAACCGGAACCAGAGACAGAAGGAAGATGAAGGACTTCATGATGATGAGGTGGAGGTCTGATGTGAACTGTGATGAAGTCTGAACACACTGAGATCTGATCTCAACACCCAGACCCGTTCAATGCTGCTGGCTCCGCCTCACACCGGAGACCAAGACCTGATCTCAGACCCGCTCTCACCCACAGCACAGCGGGAACAAGCAATAGTAATAATGATAATATCAGAATTTTAATAAAAAGAAGTTAAAAGGAACCAACGCCCATTTTTCAAAATCCATCCATATCACTGGTCTAAGAGAGTTCAACAATTTTATTACACATGAACAACTGTCTCCCACATCCAAAAACTGGAGTGATAGGGGCTGTTCGTTATTTATGAGGGGGTGGTGCAACAAGGGAAGGCAGGTCAAATACGTTTTTATGGTTTAGTGGAGGGGCATACAACTTTAAATGACTGGATGTTGTATTTATTTTACAGCAGACTCGGGAAGTTTCCTTTAAAAAAAAAAAGATCACCAAATTACACCACTTACCACAGAAATTATCACTGGATTTTCAAATTTCAAATGTTCCTTGGACACATCGTGTTGAGGACGGTTCACTTACTGTGTGATTGTAAAGCGAAACCCTGTTCTTTTGTCCTAAACCCAACCATGTGCATGTGTTGTTGAAGGAAAAAAAACATAGTGCTTTTATTTTGAAAGAGGCTGTATGCAAACTGTACATTTCCTGTGAAAACAGAAGTGTATTTTGAAAACAGACAATGCATGTAACAGGCTGAAGTTGACACGGCGTCCCAGAACGTCAACAACCAACACACCCAGGGTACCTTGGACGTCATATGTGGACGTGGAAAGTCCATGACCAAACGTGGACATGTGACGAGGTCACAGTGAGGATGTGTTGAATTTATGGTGGAGGGTGGTTGTGGATTTTCTGCCGGTCACTCAGCGAGGCTTAGGGAAAAACATTTGGAGCTTTGGGAGCTCCTCTGATGAGTAAAGCACAGTCCCTTAAAACTCAAATTTGTGATGTCATAAAGTCTGGAGCTGCTGCAGAGACAACAAATGGTGAAGGATAGATGACACTGAGAGCAGTGAGAGGAATGTTCTGAGTATGTGGGCAAAGGTTCTATAAAGCAAACTCACACTCCCAGCGCTTTGGAGCAGCTCCAGACTTTATACTTAGAAGAAGCATGAGATACACATTATTAATCCCCGAGGGGAACATTTTTCTCTCTGTTTTCATATACACACACCTGAAATACACACACATGCACTAACAGGACCTATACATGTATTAAATGGAGAGATGGGGGGGGGGGCTGCCTTGGATGGGTGCCCCGAGCAGTTGGGGGTTTGGTGCCTCAGACAAGGGCACCTCAACAGTGCCAAGGAGGTGAACGGGCACCTCTCCAGCTACCAGTCCACGCTCCAGACTTGGTCCAGACAGGGACTTGAGCAAAGTTTTTATTTTCAAGCCTGCTATCCTTTTTTTTAAAAAGATTCCTTGTCAGCTGCTGTTGCGCACATACACTGCAAAACTTTTAAACAAGAAATACAAAAGGACCCATTTAAAGTGTTTATGTTTCAGACGGTCTGTATAGACCATTTTAGGGCCGACGTCACGATGACATCATGTTATCAGCTGGAGGTGCA
This sequence comes from Epinephelus moara, assembly GCF_006386435.1. Classification (NCBI taxonomy): domain Eukaryota; kingdom Metazoa; phylum Chordata; class Actinopteri; order Perciformes; family Serranidae; genus Epinephelus; species Epinephelus moara. Next base: position 42,105,744 of record NC_065509.1, read on the forward strand.
GCTGCCTCTCCCCCACAGGGCTGTAGGCTCCATAGGAGTGTTAAAATGTGTTTGTCTTGTTGTGTTATTGGGAGCCGGAATAGAAGGAGTCATGGCTCAAAACCAGCCGCCACTGCCCGTCAACAAAAACAAAGACAACTATGGTTAAATGTGATAAGACCAAAGGACTGGACGGAGGCCATCATCAAAAATGCTCACATGTGCAGCGCACACTTCATATCAGGTTAGGGAAAAAGTATTTCCTGTTGTAGGGATGAATAAGGTTATGTGTATTAAGGGTTATCATGTCCACCTCATCAGAAACTGGGGAGGGATTAAGAGGAATATTGGATTTCTCTGGAACGCTAACTTTTTAGCACATTAGCTAACGTTAGCTTCCATAGCAAAACAAACAAGTGTGGTCCTCCTTTGTAAGATTGGCTTCCTGTGACATCATCCATCCACTGAGTGAGAGCATACGGGTCGGCCAGTCTGGTCCCGTTGGTCAGTGTTTACTTATTCAAGTAACACTGGCGGTCCCGGAGAGTGAGTGACCTGACATGGTGCGTTGGTAAATTCAGTCTGACGCTCTACACTAAAATGAGAGCCCTGTTGGTGGAAGAAACGCAGCGTTATATTTCTACATGAATGAACTAACAGTTAAGTTAATCACACATTCACTCCGCTCGGCGCTCTGCTGCTCCGTCTCCACAGACAGAGTGTCCAGAGTGCGCTTCCACACTCAGAATGAGTGTTTCTGAACGCACCACTCACATCATCTTCCTCCATCGTCTAAAACAAGACAACAGAACATGTTAGCTAACATTAGCTAATGTCTGTGGAGAGTTGTTTTGCCTCCAGCTAAACCCCGCCCACCAAAAACATCACACTGTTCAGTAACAGTTAAAGGGTCTATACAGTAGTGTAGTTGTGACATCACAACTTATGAAAATCCTGACAGCTCATTTAGTGGCGCAGTTTCTGAACTGTGTACATTTCTCTGTGGACTGAGCATTTGATACATTCACAGTATTTATAAATCATCTTCACAGCTTTATTTTTGAAAAGACAGGAAATCTGACTTGTCACAATATGGGAGCTTTAATTTCTGTCACTGACATTTATAAAAACATAAATCAAACTTTACTCCTCTGGTTTCTGGCTTTGAGAGATACTGATATAGATACTGATAACATATTACAGTTATTAATTTAGTTTGTGTGCCCCTTTAATTTTCAGAATGAGTCACTGAGGCTTTAAATCTAATGATTTGAATCTGTAATGTTTCTGCCCTAACATAATTAATAATCAGTAATCATTAAGTTTCCTGCTGCTGATGATCAATAAACTCATCAGACAGTTTATCTTTATTACATTTAATATTCATACAGCTGTTTCCTGTTACTGAGTTCTGAGAACCGAAGAAAAACCTTTTACTAACAAGATAAATACTCATTGATAAAAAAAAAAATTAAATAAATTAAATATTTCAGCCTGTAAGTAAGTACAAAAACAAGTTCAACAAACACATCAGCAGCTTTGAATGTCGACATATAAAGTGAAATCTTTAATCTATTAAAATAAACCAACATATAAAAAGTTCCTTTGATTAGATATGGACAGATTGTTTCTGAGCTGGTCGCTGGGAAAACTAATAAACAGGAAATGTTTCAGAGTCAGAGGTCACATTGATTCTTCCTGTCATTGTTCCAACTCTTCAGTTCACACAGATGAAACTGCTCAGACAGAAAGCAGCTCCATCAACACAGATATTTTTATATAAGGATATTTTTATCTATGTTTTATTTTCCCGTCCACACAAACAGAGTTTTAGGTCACTGAAACTCAGATAATTTAAAGAAGTGTTTTCAAGTTTAGTCTTTAAATCAGATGAAGAGACTGATGTAGGTGATGTTAATATTCATGTGGACACTGATGATGGTAATATGGAAATAGATAAAAATAAATGTGGAAATTAAACACATTAGAGCATAAATAAATAAGGTAAAAATAATTATGGAAATAAATAGACAAATGCAAAACTACATGATAGAGTTGATAGTTAAACAGGTCATTAATAAGTAACTGTCTTTAAAGTTTATTGTTGTTTAAAAAATTACAATGAAATTCTTGTTTTCGTGGAACTATGCTGACACAACGAGGACACATTAACAGACAACAGAAGAAAAGAAACATTACACACAATATACAAAACAAGTTGTTTCTGAGACAGGTGGGGGAACGTTTCTTTGATGGAAGAACTGAGAGCAGGACGGCCGGTGTCCTTCAGGATGTTCTGTGATGTCTTTACTGTCCTGTGTAACCGTCTGCAGTCAGATCAAACCTCTTAATCCTGCTGAACTGTTTCTGTTTTCTGTTTCTTTCAGCCATAATTTGACAGGACGGATGGAGACAGCAGCTGTTGATGTTTATTGATCAGGAAAAAGTGATCAGATCATGTGAGGCTTTAATTAACCGATGACTCAGCTGATCAATCGGTGAGAAAAACAATAATTAATGCAGCTCTCGTCTGATGTAAACTACAACTCTACATCATAAGATGTGTTCTTATAATCAAATGTCTGTACGTCTTCTCAAGAGGATGTGATGTCACCTGTCAGTCACACAGTGTGGGCGGGACTGAGATCTGTCACAGTAAGTGCCAATTTGTGACAATTTTCTTTTTACACACATATGTACACACATAAACACACATGTGAATATCTGTGTGTATGACATTTTGGTGCACAAAATTACAACAGCAATGATTTCAAATCTTAAATGACTGGTTTCTTCTTCCTGTTAGTGAATCATTTTCTTAGTCTGCATGTTTTCTCATTCAAGTAAAGACCAGTCGGGTCCCTGAACATCTTGTCTTTGTCACTTTAAACAAAAAATCCTCCGAGAATACAGAGAATATTTCACATGGAACAAAGTTCAGTGCTCAGAGTCTGAGTGAGTATTTTGTTGTAACATGCTGCTTCACTTTGATCTGCAGAGCAAATAATGGTGTTTATATATTCAGTCATACATCATTTATCACTTACAGTTTGTTAGACTTTCAATTAAAGCTCTCGCTGCTTCAACACACACAAAAAAAGGGTTTTCTAAAACTTCTTTATTCTTCTCAGAGAGACATCACTCGACAGATAAGGAGGGAAAAAACAGTTTTTATTATATTGAACAGGATTTGTGGTTCATATAAAAACAGCAGCATCGCCCTTTAAATAATTTGTCTGTAAATTGAGTCGTTAACAGAAACTGTCTGTGACGACTGCTCAGTCTCATCATACCACAGTGATGTCATCAACAAGCCCCCTCTCTCTGTGTGACATCACCAACAGTGATCTGTGTCAGCCTTGTACAACACCTGCACACACACACACCTCTCATCAACAACACAAACACTTAACTCACACAACAGTATTAATTCATGCGTGTTTGTGTGTGTGTCTCAACTTGTCCAGAGAGCATGTTGTCAAGGTAACCTGTGTGTCTCCAACTGTGTCCACCTGTGTCCTGTGCCAGAAGGCGGAGCTGTATCTGCATCAGCCAATCAGGAACAAGACGTCACACAGGTGATTCCAACAGAGGTTATTTTTATGCTTGATAAAATAATTTGCTGTGTTTCATAATGTTATGTATATCTGGCTCTGACACCTCGTCCCTTTCTCTTGACAAAATGCTGCAGCACGCTCACATGATGCCTCGTCAGCCAATGGGAGAAGGAGAAACACAAGTCACCATGACTCCAGGGCGGGACTATTTGGACGAAGAATCTCGCTGCTTCAGCTCCAGGATGGACAAATAATGCCCACCTAAGAGACAATAGAAATGTGCTGTAGTTAAAATTCTTTTTAGGGAGAAACGTCATGGTCTACGTCATAAATATTTCATAAAAAAGAGTAACAGTATAGTATGTGTTGAAAATTTCATTAAAAAAATAGCATAGTATGTGAAAATAAATCATAAAAGACATACTATAATACATACAGTAATAGACATTCAAAAAACTCATATAGCATGTAAAAAACATTTTAAAAGTCAAAGAAGTGTGTGTAATCAGAATTCATTAAAAAAGTCATTGTATACGATGACTATTTTAGGATTTCACTAAAAAGTCTTAGTATGCTATGTTGTAAACATTTTCTTGAAAAACATCATAGTATAGTGTGTCATAAAAATTTAATCAATAAAGTCATAGTTTAACATGTCATGAAAATTTCATTAAAAAAGTCATAATAAAGCATGACAAAAAGTTTTAGCAAATATTTAAAAAAAAAATAAGTCTGACTATACTATGTTGTAAATTTATTGTTGAAAAACATCACATTATGGTGTGTAGAAACAATTTCACCAAAAAGTCATAATATAGCATGTCAAAAAAAAAATTCACATGCATTTCACATAAAAAAGGCTTAATATACTTTGTCATAAAAAATTGTTGAAACACATCATGTTAAAAAATGTAATGAAAGCAAGTCATTGTAAAGAATGTTAAAAAAAATAAATCACAGTAAAAAAAATCATGAAAAACAGCATAGTGAAGTATGTAGAACATTTCTCAAAAAAAAAAAAAACACGGTATAGTATGTCGAAAAATTTGATGAAAAAAAATCATGAAAAAACGTCATAGTATATAGTATGTCGTCCAAAACCATGAAAAAATGTCATACTATAATATGGTGACAAAAATCAAAAAAACCTCATAGCATAGTTTGTCTTAATAGTATTTTTTAAATTTTTAATTTAATAAAAGTCATAAATAAAAGTCATAGTATAGCATGTCGAAAAATTTCATGAAAAAGTGCAATATGTCATCAGAAATCATTAAAAAAAAGTCATAGTATAGCATGTTGTCCAAAATCACAAAAAAAGCCAACATAGTATGTCATCAAAGATCATGAAAAAACGGCTTAGTATATTACGTCATCAAAAAGCATGAAAAAAAACATCATAGTATAGTACATCGTCTAAAATCATGAAAAAACGTCATAGTATAGTATGTCGTCCAAAATCATGAAAAAACGTCATAGTATAGTATGTCGTCCAAAATCACGAAAAAATGACATAGTATAGTATGTCATCGAAAATCATGAAAAAACAGCATAGTATAGTATGTCATCCAAAATCACGAAAAAAACGTCATAGTATAGTATGTCATCCAAAAATCACGAAAAAACGTCATAGTATAGTATGTCATCCAAAATCACGAAAAAACGTCATAGTATAGTATGTCATCCAAAATCACGAAAAAAACGTTATAGTATAGTATGTCATCCAAAATCACGAAAAAAACGTCATAGTATAGTATGTCATCCAAAAATCACGAAAAAATGTACATGGTATAGTATGCTGTACAAAATAACAAAAAACGACATAGTATAGTATGTCGTCCAAAATAATGAAAAAACGTCATCGTATAGTATGTCGTCCAAAATCACGAAAAAACGACATAGTATAGTTTGTCGTCCAAAAAACCCCCAAAAATTATATAGCATACTATGTCGTCCAAAATCACGAAAAACATCATAGTATAGTATGTCGTCATAAATCATGAAAAACATCACAGTATAGTATGTCGTCCAAAATCACGAAAAACATCACAGTGTAGTATGTCGTCCAAAATCACGAAAAAACGTCATAGTATAGTTTGTCATCCAAAAAACCCCCAAAAATTATATAGCATACTATGTCGTCCAAAATCGCGAAAAACATCATAGTATAGTATGTCGTCCAAAATCACGAAAAACATCATAGTATAGTATGGTCGTCCAAAATCACGAAAAACATCATAGTATAGTATGTCGTCCAAAATCATGAAAAAAATGTCATGGTACAGTGTGTCATCCAAAATCACGAAAAAATGTCATAGTATAGTATGTCATCCAAAAATCACAAAAAAATGTACATGGTATAGTATGCTGTACAAAATAACAAAAAACGTAGTATGTCATCCAAAACCATGAAAAAACGTCATAGTATAGTATGTTGTACAAAATCACCAAAAAACATCATAGTATAGTATGTCATCCAAAATCATGAAGAAACGAGATAGTATAATAAGTCGTCCCAAATCATGAAAAAATGACTAAGTATAGTGAGTTGAAAAATTTCCTTAAAAAAGGTTATAGTAGTGAAAAAAAAATCACAATTTATAGAATAGTATGTCATGAACATTCATATAAAAGTCATAATGTACTAGTTTTTACATTAAAAATACACAAGTTGATAGCTTATGTCTTTAAAAACAACTCTACCAAGAAAGGCTGGAGTAACTTTGGTATTCCCTGTGGCCATACTCATGTATTTTGCGACTGCACGAAAATGCAAACATCTTGGATAAATTTCAAGGAAGAAATGGAGTTCTGGAAGTGGACATACCCCTGGACATGCCACTCATTGGAAGTACTTGAGCACCTGTTTAACACAGACCAGTGTTACATGCTGCAAATTATGATAAGGCCTGAAAAAAATGAATGAAGTCTTGCTGCTGCCTGCCTGCTCAATTGTAACAAGGAATCTTGTATTTTATTGTTTCAGTGTATACTTCTGGTATGCAGATGTGTGTATATGTGTAAGTGTTTGGGTAGATGCAGGTGTGTTCTACACTCGTATTGTATAACTTTATCTAAATCTGCTTGTATGTCAAGTGAAGCCCAATCTCAATGTGATTTTGTTTTGCAGTGTTGATTGCCTATTAATGTGTTTTGATGACAATAAAGTGCAAAAAAAACAAACAAACATCAAAGTATAGTGTGTCCTAAAATTTCATGAAAATTATAACAAGCCTAACATAACAAGGCTTGGTATAATATTTTGGAAAAACTTTATTAAAGAAGTTAAAGCATGTAAAACTTTCATTGAAAAGTAGGTTGTAAATATTTAATCAAAAGTCAAAGTACAGCATGTCAAAAAAATTTCACGACTATTTTGCAAAAAAGTCTTATAATACGATGTCCTATAAATTATGTTAAATACCATCATGGAATACTATGTCAAAAAATGTCTTTTGAAAAAAACGTCATAGTATAGCACGTTGTCCAAAACCATGAATAAACATCATAGTATAGTATGTAGAAAACTTTAATGAAAAAAAGAGTCATAGTATAGTATGTCGTCCATAATCATGAAAAAATGTCATTGTATAGCATGTAGAAAAATTTCATGAAAAAAAAGTCATAGTATAGTGTGTCATCCAAAACCATGAAAAAACATCATAGTATAGTATGTCGTCCGAAATCATGATAAAATGTCATAGTATAGTATGTCGTCCAAAATCACAAAAAAAGTTCATAGTATAGTATGTCGTCCAAAATCACAAAAAAACGTTATAGTATAGTATGTCGTTCGAAATCATGATAAAATGTCATAGTATAGGATGTCGTCCAAAATCACAAAAAAATGTCATAGTAT
>NC_065509.1:42120976-42133654 GCF_006386435.1 Epinephelus moara
GTATAGTATGTCGTCCAAAATCATGAAAAAATGTCATAGTATAGTATGTCGTTCAAAATCACAAAAAACGTCATAGTATAGCATGTCGTCCAAAATCATGAAAAAATGTCATAGTATAGTATGTCGTTCAAAATCAGAAAAAACGTCATAGTATAGCATGTCGTCCAAAATCATGAAAAAACGTCATAGTATAGTATGTCGTTCAAAATCACAAAAAAACGTCATAATATAGTATGTAGAAAACTTTAATGAAAACAAGACATAGTATAGTATGTTTTCGAAAATCATGAAAAAACATCACAGTATAGTATGTCGTTCAAAATCACAAAAAACGTCATAGTATAGCATGTCGTCCAAAATCATGAAAAAATGTCATAGTATAGTATGTCGTTCAAAATCACAAAAAACGTCATAGTATATGTCGTCCAAAACCCTGAAAAAACGTCACAATATGTTGTACAAAATCACAAAAAAACGTCATAATATAGTATGTAGAAAACTTTAATGAAAACAAGACATAGTATAGCATGTCGTCCAAAATCATGAAAAAACATCACAGTATAGTATGTTGTACAAAATCACAAAAAAACGTCATAGTATAGTATGTCGTCCCAAATCATGAAAAGAAAGTCATAGTATAGTTGTTGACACTGTTTTTTCCTGTGTACTGAAGTTAGAGAGGTTCATTACTTTAAACTGGTTTCTATTAATGTCTTTAAATTGGATTTGATTCATCTTAAATTCTGACCAGGATCCCAGCATTATCATCCCAGGTTGTAAATATCTAGTTTGTTTCTTTCTCTTTTTATGAATTTATGAATACCATAGCCTTTTTCATGAATTTAAAATGAAAATATGTATGTGGATGTAATGTAAAAGCTCATTTTAAAGATTTTTGTGATGGACATTAAAGCCGTTCCACGGGGATTTGTGGGTAGGGTCTTGCCAAACAACTTACTTATGTTCTAAAATTGTTGTTACGCGTGTCTAATGTCTTTTTTATGAGTACGTTTTTATGAGATAACTAAATGTGGGAAGAAAGAGCAGCTACAATCCTAAACTGGACAGTCGACAAGCGCTCACCTTTAAGTGGTGGCGTGTGGACTGCAGTGACGGTGCTGTGTGGACTGGCAGATAAGTGTAGAGTTGCAGTGCCTCCAGTAGAGGTCAGTAGTGTGCTGTGTTTTCAGGTGTTGTGCCTTCCGCTGGAGGGCCAGCCCTGTTTTTAAAAGCGTGCAGTGGATGTAACAGCTTAGTGGGAGCTTTTTGGTGTCCTGGTGGGACGTGTCCATTGTATCTTGTTGTATCCCTCCTCCTGTTCGTGAATTGTTAATTTTTCACTTGAAAAAATAAAGATTGTTCTATATTTTATTTCATATATTGTTTTGTGTGGTTATTTGACAGGTCTGACTTTGTTGCAAAGCTTTCCTGCAACACCTGACCTACTATACTATGATTTTTTAATGACATTTTTAATTACATTTTTATAACGTTTTACTAATTTTTTATGACATATATGGTTATGGCTTTTTATTTTCAATTTTAATGATACACTATATTGTGAGTTTTTAATTAAATTTGTATGGCATACTATACTGTGACTTGTTCCCTCTCTAAGACTTTTAGAGTGCATTTCTTTGACAAAAATGGATTTTCCTCAGCTTTCTTTTTTTTATGAAAATGCAAATTCAAGAGTTGATAAAAAGAAATGGAATAAGATAGAATAAAATTGTCTTTTTGCGTGTGTGTGTGTGTGTGTGTGTGTGTGTGTGTGTGTGTGTTTAAAAACAGAAGGTCTCTTCTTTAGTTTGATATATATACTGTTTACATATTTATAGAACAAATTATTCTGTGGGTCTTGAAAGATTAGTGATTATGATCAAAATTGCTGGCGGTGACTGGCAACTTAAAAATAATACTTTGGCAATAATACTTTGGCAGGGAAAGGGTTAAATTGGAGTCTAATGACATGACTGATTGTTTTCCAGTTAAAAAATCAGACCCCATGTATTTCTATGGAAACTGAGATAACGCCCCACAGTATGAACACATTTTGATGGGTGAGCTTTCCTTCCGTCACACAGTGACAGTAAAACACACCCTCTCATGTAATATTACCTAATTATTCCATTTAAATCATGTCATAACAAAGAAACACAATGAACCCTCAGTAATGAAGAAAAAGCAAGACTGAGGCAAAGCCAAGCAGAACAGAAAATAAAAACACAGGTATCTTTAATAAACCTTTTTTTTATTAGTGTTATGCATTTAATTTCCAAAAAGAATGATTTAATTCCATTGATGAGACAGTTTTACAGTGATTGGGCTCCACATAGAATATATGACATGCAATTAAAGAACAAATAGCATAAGAACTCATATTTTACATTCTTAACCTCTGTACCCTGAAATGATTTCACCCTGAATTAAAAAGAAAGACCCTCTTGATTTAAAAAGTTAAGAGAAATCCGCTCCTGTTTTCAGCTGTTTTTAACCTTTATCTCTGTTCACTATCGCCCATGTCAGTCCCAGCCTCTCCACATGGAGTTCTCCAGCTGCAGCGACAGAACAACGTCACATCATCAGCAAACTTGTTAACATTGCCAATTATGTTGGTTGGCACAAACGGCCAAACTAAAGGGAATGCTGCCAGGTATCAAACCATGCTCACTACGGTCTTAAACCTTTTAACTTTATTGTTTAGAAGCCGGACAATAATAAAAAAATTTAAAAAAAGTACAGGTAGTTGATAGTGGTGACTTTGTAGATGCCATAACTGTTGTTAGTGTAACATTTCAGCGTATTCTAGTGCAAATGCCAAAAAGACTGGAATGTATTCAGAAAATTTCTCTTCACAGTAACAGTTGTGCTCGCCAAAATCTCGTCTTCCACTGGAGGGAACGTAAACGTGGTGGTAAGACGAGCTGCTCGACGTGACGTCTCGGTAAGACGTTCGCCAAGCAAGACACGTTAACTAAATTTACTGGCAGGAATCAGCAGGGCAGTCACAATAATAATCCTATGTGAAAAATGTTACAAAATTACAAATGTTATGACATCATTACAGCATTCAGAAAACAGTCCGGCCCTGGTTGGAGGAACGATAAAGTTAAAAGTTGCGTTTTTTTTTCTTCTTCTCTCCATCTCAACTGCTCATTGCATTTCAATGAAGTTATAATTAGGAAGTAAACATGTGCGGCATGAGTAATGAAGGATTTATACTTTTGCATCGAATCAATGCCGTAGCCTGATGTGCACATCCCCAGAAATGTAACTACACGTCTCAACATCTTTTATTGTGAGCTGAAACCATTTCCCTCAGTGGAAACCAAGCTTTTATTTGCTTTAATCTCACAAATAAGACATGGGCAGGCTAATTTATACAATGTAAAATGCCATAGACTTGTGCTAATAACGTTAGCATGTTTGGAAAAAGGGTTTAGTATAAGATAGTTGTTTTGTCGGTGAATGTTGTGAGTTGTTAATAGAACCGAATTTTGTAACGTTACCTTTGTTAAATGTTGCCGTTGTCCCTGGGTTCATATGAGTAGAGAGAAGTCTGCCGCCAACTAGTGTTTTGGAGGTGTTAACTGCAGAGTGACACAAACACACCACCACACAAGTATAAATGCTCACAATGGCATAGGCCACATGCGTAGGCTATGGCGTAGGGTCTGCTGCACAAGTATAAATCCCCCTTAAATCACGTTTTGTTGGGAGAAAATGAACTGTGGTTTTTAATGGCAGTTCCAAGTCAAATCAGTTTTGTCTATGAAATCATAACCAAAGTGATCTCAGGACACTCAAGTCAAGCCTGTTTCTCCGTTCTCTGAATGTTTCTGGGCTCCTGACAACAGAAGATGCTTTGATAATCCAGATGTTACAATCTCTTCATCTAGAGTCTCCACTAAAGCCTTCGAGCTCAGATGTTTCAGCCATTTAATGTGTTGAGGCATTTCTGCTCAAGATCAACACTCTCATTCACCCACACCTGCTTTTGTGTTAGGAAAATATACAGTTTATATATTCCATGTAAAATAATCTTTATTGTGTATAACCCAGCTCCTTGCTTTTACACTGTTATCTATCAAACCAAAGATTTATCTAAACTGAAAATGTTGCTCCACAAACACAGTTTTACACACTCAAGTATCTCATGCAACCACAATGAATTAAAACAACCTCACACCAGGACAAGTGACAGATGAGTCACCAGTAACCTCACATACAGATGACATGGTAATAGCCCTTTTCAAAGGCAGTTCACATGCTGTGACGCCTCGAGACGAGTCCCGCTGAGAGACTATTTTACATACAGACGATCTATGGCTGTAGTTTCCATGAATTAAGCCTAGTCCAGGATTTATGTCCCCTCTGTCCTACCCGCCTGGGAGATACAAGGCTTGAATAAACTTAATCCACGTGCGGTGGGTGAAACTGGCCTGGCCTCGGGTGCGGGAGGAAATGTGGGAATCCCTGTGTCCATGTAGTAAATAAAATCAATCAGACAACTCGAACAAAGCTGCACTACAAACCATCTCAGTTTCTGCTCTGCAACCATTTTAAATCTATGAGGCTCCCACATGGGAGGTTACTTAATGACGATGAGCTGCATTAAAATAAATCTCTCTGCAGGTCGGTCTCTTATAGAGAAAATATTTTTCGTACCATGAGGTTATCAAAAAAGCATTTCAGTTACAGTTTTTTTTTTTTTTAATTGCACGTCTCCCATTTACTTTTTTAAAAGCATACTACAGAACTGAGACACATTTACGATCAGCTGAGTAACAAAGCTCCTGTGTGATCACGGCCTTAAAAGGAAAAGCTGCTGGATTTTCAACCAGTTCTATGTCATTGCTGTGTGTGCAGGTGTTTGCTTCCCTCCATGTTGCCAGCACTCAAAGCTCCCTGCTCCCTGCAAAAGTCTGCCAGATGACACGAAATGCAGACGAGCAGGGATCTCTAGGCACTGGCAAGAAGGAGGGAAACCAAACACCATTAACCTGCACACACATACTGCAGTGACACAAAGGGGTTGAAAATGGAGTTACCTTTAAGCATAAGTAACAAAGCTCCAGTGTGATCACCCCTTGGAATGAAACTCTGCCCATTTTATACCAGCTCTGTGTCACCACAGTGTGTGCAGTGAGTGCAGTATGTGCAGGTAAACAGTGGTTGGAGCTCCCTGCCAGTCTATGGATGACAGGTAAAGTTTTTGGAGACGCCCGCCAGTGGAAGAGCGAAGACCTCTGGGCACTGGCAACACAGAGGGAAGCCAAACACCCTTTACCTGCACACACCACGGTGACACAAAGGGGTTGAAAATGGGCAATGTTTTCCTTTAACCTTCACCAAATTTAATCTTGAGTCAGCTTTCAGTATTCTTAATTTTGTCCCATTTCTTGTTATATGGGTTGCCTAACTACCACAACTACTACAAATGTATACTATAGAACTGGGACACATCCACGATCTTTGTGGCTCAGCTGAGTAACAAAGCTCCTGCGTGATCACGGCCTTGAAAGGAAACTCTGCCAATTTTCAACCAGTTTGTATCACTGCAGGGTGTACAGTATGTGCAGTGTGGGCAGGCTTATGGTGTTTGGCTTCCCTCCATGTTGCCAGCATTCTGATCACCCTGATCACCAGCAAAAATCCACCGGACTGCACAAAATGAGGACCTTTAGCTCATTCTGAAGTAGTCAAATACCGTTGCTTGGCCTTACATGGCTGTATGATACAGTGCCAGGTGCCACCAGATTATAACACTGCCCAACAACAATATAACTTAAGGAGCTTAAAAGTCCATGTAGGGCGAGAGGGAGGGGTGGTGAATGGGTCCAACAAACACTGGACTTTCACCCAGGAGGCCAACGTTTTCTTCCCACATGAATGTTGAGCCAAACAATGATGTTTTTTCTACATTTAATTACGTGCATTAGTTGCACAAGGAAATAGACATAAATATGAGGTGTTTTACTGAAGTAAGACTGTACACATCTAACACGCAGAAACTTTCCTGTGAAAACGGAAGTATATTTTGAAAAGACACAAGACATGTAACAGCACCCAGGATACATAGTACGTCACATGTAGATGTGAAAATTCAGTGACCAAGTGGCGATAGGTGAAGAGTTGGGAATGAGAACATGTTCGATGAGCAGAGACTGCCAGGCACTGGCAACACACAGGGAAGCCAAGCACCCTTTATCTGCACACACTGTGGTGACACAGAGCTGGTTGAAAACAGCCAAAGTTTCCCTTTAAGCTTCACCAAATCTCCTCTCTTGTCAGCTCACTCAGACAACATTGCACACTCAGCAAGCCCATTGCACAGCCTTCTCTCCTTCTGGATCCAATGCACAGATTCTGTTGCCTGGAGACTCCTAAAGAAACAGGAAGTTGTCTATTTTTTTGTCTTTTGACATTTGTTGACTTCTCTACCAAACATTTGCATGCTCAACATTTGAAAGGAATGTGTTAAGTATAATTCTTTTAAGACGTGGCAGGAGTAGGGAGGCGCCCCAGCGTCTGCCTGTGCACAAAATAGTTCAAAGACACATTTACGTGGTATAAAGCAGGACTATAGGAACCAACGACATGGTCTCACGTCACAGACACGTAGAAAGACACACACATAGAAACACACACTTACAGTACACATGTAGTACACTGAGACACTTAAAACAATGGCTTCCTTTTCTACGTACATTTTCTTTGTGTATACTTTAGTATACATGTTTAAAGATACAAGAATGGTGAAGATTTACAAACAGATATGCAAATATCATTTTTCTTTTCTTTTTTTTACTGAAAACAAACATGAGACAGTTAACTTATTCGAAGTAATTATTGCGATCTAAACAATATGGCTTTGTCTAGTGAAAAGTCCTATCTGAGCTAGAAAAAGAAAAAAAAAGAAAATGTTTTTATAGTGCTTCATCATTAGTCTTATTTATCCTTAAAGTTATTTTTAGTTACAAACTCATGGAACAATGTATTAATCATACACCGTCGATAACTAACCACTGAGAAGCCACCAGATAATTTAGGAACAACCCACATGCTTTATCGATAAATGTCTATATAATTAGGTAGTTTCACTAAATAGAGATCGTTTCCATTTACAGTACGTCTACTTAAATGCTATATGACAAATCACTATGATATTTTGTTGGATTAAGAGATGCAGGATGCAGAGTATACGCAGCTCTACGTGAGCTCTTCAGGCAGTGAGAACCACTTTTTCTCAGGCTCAGTCTACAGTTACATTATCTGGTTTAATTCAGCCACTGAATACTTTAGAGGACAAAGGATCATTTTAGTGTATTGGTGGTCTTTGGGATGCATGCACACGCTGAACAGGCTGTAGGGTTTCTCCCGCAGGCCTGCAGGTCGGGCATGCACGTCTGTGTTTCAGCGGTGACAAAAGAAATAGTAAGATCTCACCAGCATTTCTTTGGTCTCGATGTTGATGAACTTTGATCAAGGTAAACTTATGCATTAAAAGGAAAGGGTTAGCTCAGCAAGTCACACCATTTCAGTTGCATTAAAATAAACTGGTAGCATATTCACAAAACCTAAAAAAAACCCTGGAGGTTGTCTAGAGTTTGCATTCATGTGTGAAGAAGAAAAAAACATCAATAAACAGTTTAAATTAAGAGACACTTAATAGCAATCAGTTAGTCGAGTGCTTTACGTTACCAATCCAAGATGGCGTGACAGGAAATGACAACATGCAGAGTAGCGGCTACCCTCTCAGTGGTCGATGCTTTGATTGTCTATGGGGACCTCAAAAATCATTTACTCTGAGCTCTCTGCTTTTTTTTTTTGGACTGAACAGTGGAGATTTATTTTTGAAAATGGGATTCAAACAAGCTAAGAAGATTCCTGCATGGATGAGCTAAATAAAATCTATTCCAAAGAAAAGTCATATACTGACGAGTTCTCGACAGGTTCAGGATCTTTAATTCTATTTTCCTAGCATGATGGCAGTGTTACCAGCTGACAGGCTCCAGCTTTTGGAAAACTAGGGGTGGAAATAGGAGCCAAATAAAATGTTTTCGTCAGCAAACAGTTCTCTGGAAGTTCGTAGCCATGTAGCTAACAGTGAATTATGTTTTTAAATTGTTTTTTGGACTGTTCAGTCTTCAAAACTTCATCTGGGATTTGCAGAAGTCGTTTGAACAATGGCTTCTAGAAACCCAAAACACGCCAACTGGCCAACTTCATATAAAACACATTATTCTAAAAGTGTCGGATGTTGTGTGGTAAGGGTGAGGCCTCCATGCTACCAACACCTGTACACCTGACTGAAAATTAAACCCTCATTTACAATCCTCTGCCAGAGGAGATGGTATGAAGGCACAGGTCCTAAAAACTCAAATGTGATTTATTTATTTTTTCAATATAAAGACCTACAGCAGGTTCATAGAAGTAGAAAACACCCACTAAAATAAAGACAACATGCTCCATCTACTGGACACATGGTGGCAGTGCCATTTTGAAAAATCTCAGATCTGTCCACTGCTCTTCTTTAAGGGAATACTGTTCTCCGTTGGTCACCATCGGCAACAGATGATAGCCAACTGATCAAAATGTCTGATCTGAATCAGGTGTAAAAAGAGCAACAAGGACAGGACATAGACGTACGAATCGTAAGAAATGTGCTGAGTGGCAGTTGAAAAGTTGTACGGCAGTTGTGGCAACAAAAAAAGGAGAAGAATGACGCAATCGTCGAGGAGTAGAAAAGAAGAAGTAAACGATTTCTAGAAAGGCAGTGTGTAGCCTCTAACAGTTTTGCAAGAACCCCCCTCCCGAATCTGTGTCGACGTCTACGTACCCTAAATCTACACTCAAGCCCAACCCCCGCCCCACCCCCAGTCTCTCCTGCAACACTCCACCCTCTCCACCCGACAGAAACTTCCCGCCCTGCAGCCCGGCCCAGACCAGACTGGACCCTGAATTTAGGGATCCTTTTATTTCTTGTTTTTTTTTGTTTTACTTCTTGAACATGTCCTGTAGAGGTCCAGGCAGAAACTTGAGGACGGTGTCGAGGATGCTCTCCTCGTCCTCTTCGTCGTCGTCTCCGCAGCCCCGAGGGATCGCCTTCTTTGGGCGTGTCAGTGAGCCCTCGCAGGCCTGCTCCATGGCCGCCTTCTCCTCTGCCTCCTTCTCCTCCTTCTTCTTCAGCCCATACTGAACAGAGAGAGGACAAGAGGTGATACGCAGGGAAAGAGCATCAGTAACAGACAGTTTAGCAGTTAGCTCAGTGGCTGCAGGTTTAATGATTTCAATGCAATCAGGAGTTGCAGTGATGTACGTTGTTTAAGAAAAAGTAACAGAGTCAATATAGCTGCAATGCCCTCTTTCTATCATGGTGTATTATTAGGAGTGTTTAGAGTCTTTCCCACTGCACAAAAAACCCCACTTACACCCGTTACCATCTGGCTTTTGTATGTAATGGGAAAGGTGACAACTGGCATTCACATCCAGGTCAAATGACTCTGCAGTAGTCATGAGTATTTATCAGTTTCAGCTCCCATCAACGGTGATGGAAATACAACAACCGGGTGAACGCGCAACAAGATGCAATGACGCGGCACCACAAAATACCGTCTCTGCTCAAGCAGCACTCAAACATCGATCCAAATGAGTCTGCACCAAGTTTGAAAGAGAGATGGAGAAGATATATAAAAAGAAGTAACCACTGTCACATTGTCCTTCAGGCCTTCATGCTGCTTTCTACTGTTCACTAACCTGTTTTCCTGCCTATCTGTGATGTCATACTTGGCACACTAGGAAAAAAACTAAGGTATGCTCATCTGCTACAGAGCCAAGTACACAGCTGTAGTCTACTGGCAATGGGAAGAGTCTATCACCTATTTTTAGCAAATTTTCCTGTGTTAAAAAACCTGTGTGCACATGCTAACCACAATAATATAAATAGCCAGCGGCAATTCATCAGTCAATGAGAACGTGTGTGTGTGGGCGGGGCATAAGCACATACAGCCAGCAGCAGCAGCAACGAGCTCAGACCGTCCAATTCACACCGCTGCAACTTTTCTCTGCAACATTCTAAAATGGCTTTATGAGCAGATGCTCCATATCTGAACCTAGATGAGTCCGCACATATGTGTCCACACTTGACACCTCACTGTGACCTGCGTGGTCAGACAGTGATCAGATATGTTACCATGCAGATTAAGTGTATAACCTGTCAGTGAACAGCGCTTATAAAACATGTTTTCTGTACAAAAAGTACAAACGTAGGAAGAAAGCAGGTACTCAGCCATCTTTGAAGTGGTCACACCTCCAGTATGCGATGATCTCGAGCACACAGATGATACTGTGAGCTCACAGCTGATGGGTACATGGCTGTTTTTACTTAAGTATCTGCTTTGTTTTACTGTGACTGTACAGTTGAGGTTTGTTATAGTGACGCTGCTCAGAGAGCTTAACAAGTCCACCACAACGACAGGAAGTTTGTGAAGAATTATGTCTAGACTCAGGTACCTATTGGTGAGTGTCAAGGACAGGTGTTGGACGCTTGGTGTAAACTTGAGGCTGGAGGTCACTTGAAGCATGTTTTTGAAACATGTTAGCAGAGACATGAGACAGACGTCACTCTGGTGCATGTGAGTCAGAACGTTAAAGGATCAGTTAAACCAGAGGAGACTTTCTACCTTGTCCCTGATGGTCTGCCGTACTTTTTCCCTCTCGGCCTCCATGCGGGCGTGTTTGGCCTTCCTCTCCTCCTCCTGCTGCCTCAGCGCCTCCTGCCGCTCCTCCTCCTTCTTGGCTGCATCTGGGTCCTTCTCCTCCTCCCCTCCCAGCATCTTACCCATGTCTTTGGTGGCCCCTGGACAGAAAAGACACACAGATATGGGAGGTAAAAACAGACTGTCTGTGCTGTTTAACTGACTCTCCCACCGTGACAATGATTGCTGGTGAAATACCTGTTTGTGTTTGTCATAGAAACAGTCACAGTGGCTGCTGCTCAATGGTGGACTAGCCATCTGACTAACAGGACAAATCCCAGGGGGGCCTCCACATCAACAGGCCGTCAAAAAATCCATAAAGTTTTTACCTGCTGTCCGGACCTGTCTATGTGTTTATCAGCCCTGTCTGTGTGGCTGTCCTCAGGGGTGTGCATGAGAGCGCGCTGTGTGTGTGTGTTCTGGATCTGGACTCACTAACCAGTTAGGGGCAGCCATTACCACAAAAGTTGGTTTTGATCCGATACCAAGTAATACAGGGCCAGAATCGCTGAAATCGATACCAATAAGATTTACAAGTTTTTATTATTAAAAGCAACTGTATTGTCATGTAGGAGAAATCACTGTGTCATGATTCATAAGGTGAGTCCCACACGGGTCCCAGTTTGAAAACCTGCACCCACCCATCCTCCACGTCGGTGACCAATGTGACGACGAGGTCAAAGGTTCCACTTGTGTCAGTGACTTTCAAAATAAAAGGAACTGCAGCTTGATAATAGTGATTTAGATGTCGGAATATTACACATATACTGCACATCTTTTTATTTGTTTCATTCTGAAAAATAAAAAATATATTTGTGTGCTGATTCACTGCCCGCCCACATGGAGGTCATTTTTTACCTGTGCCAATACCCGTGAATTTATATGTATTAGTGTTGTCACGGTACCAAAATTGGGACCCACGGTACGATACCAGTGAAAGTATCATGGTTCTGAGTAGTATCACGATACCACAGCAAAAATGAGGCAGATGTGCCTTTTGTCATTTATAAAAAGATAAATCACTTTTCTATAATACATCAATGATATTTCAATGGAATAAATTACTTATTGACTTATTCATACTTCAAAAACAGCATCAATAAGTGATGAACATAGGGGGGATCAAAATAAAATAAATAAATAAAATAAGAATCAACCAGCCACCCTCCTCCCCTGACAAGTAAAGAACAGTGAGGTTTGTGGACCGTTACCTGACACACACACTGTGTGCCGCCACGGCTAGGCTGTTCAGGTACTTCTGGACAGCCATGACACCAACGAAAGAGGAAATTACTGGACCTGGAGTCGGACTTCTCCGTCGCCGGTAAGCCGCTATCTTGCGCCATGGAGCACTATGGCCGCCGTATTTGGCCGTATTCCTGTCTGTGTCTGTGACCCATGTTCAACCCACAACCGGCAGGATTCGCCTTTCGTTTCTGCTGCTGGTTGAAATCTGTACTCGCACAGCGTGCTCCTGAATGATTTCTTTTGCTCGCACAAAACTATTTTTAGTCGCAAATGCGAGTATAATGCTCGCACCGTAGAGCTCTGTGGAAAACATATCACTGCCTACAAGTAAAAATAAATAAATAACAACTTTCACTGCTCAAAGATCCTCAATAGCTCAGCTAATACCTGAAATGTCACTGGAAAACAAACCACTGCAGCAGCATATCGAGTGCCAGGTGGCCAGTGCGTGCCGTTATTGGACACCGCATGGACACTCACCCTCTTGCGATTGGACTTTGAACTTATTCCACAGTAGTGGTACCAGAGGTGGGTAGTAACTAGTTACATTTATTCAGTTACATTAACTTGAGTAACTTTTTGGATAAATTGTACTTTTCAGAGTAGTTTTAATGCAAAATACTTTTTACTTTTACTTGAGTTATATTGTTTTAAAGCAACAATACTCTTA
>NC_065509.1:42133747-42160194 GCF_006386435.1 Epinephelus moara
TTTGTTTTAGTTAAAGGGGTATCGTTTAAAATACATGAATTTGCAGATTATTATTTTTGATTGATTATGTTCATGTTCTTATTTTACAAATAAATCAGATGCTACTCAACAGTTACTCAGTACTTGAGTAGTTTTTTCACCAAATACTCTTTTACTCTTACTCAAGTAATTATTTGGATGACTACTTTTTACTTTTACTTGAGTAATATTGTTCTAAAGTATCAGTACTCTTACTTGAGTACAATATTTGGCTACTCTACCCACCTCTGAGTGGTACCGTGAGGTACTGTAGTACTACGGTACTCCAACATTATGGTATCATAAGTACTGTGGAGTTTTAGTACCGCTGTCTACCGTTGGTACCAGTATACCATGCAACACTAATACACATACATAATATGCAGTCAAAATGTGTAGGCACACCGAGCTAGTCAGTGGAGCTAGGCTTTTACTTGACGTTTTATGGTAAATTATTTTGTCTCCATTCAAGTTAGCAGAGGGCTAAACGTGAAGTCTGTGGTGACGCTCTGCCCACAGAGCATGTTAACACATATGAATGTCATGTTTTTATTTTAGGAGATCTTTTCATTTGTTTTCAGTCAGTAAGAATGTGAGATTTGTGCTGTTTTACTGAAAGATAATAAAAGAAGTAACAGCTATAATCTCTGGAGTGCTATTTACCGTAAAACATGACACAAATGTGATAAATGTTTGCATATTTTCTGCACTGTATGGAATCACAGTTCCCCTGGGTCGGTCCCAGTAGAAAAGTCCAGGGCTGAATGTGTGTCTCAGTACATCACTGATGCTGCAGGAGCATCTGCCGACAGGTTTGGATACTCAAAGGTGATCATCAACCCTGGGCTGTGGCACTGCCGCGGGCAGGTTCAACACACTGATTCCTCCTCCTGTGTTACTGCAGATCCAAACTCATGTGGACCACACTGATATAAACATGTACACTGACACCCACGTCTGTCAACTGTGACAACACCGAAAACCCCGTGCGTTAGCACTTCTGAGGATTATGTGGCGGTGGGGTTTCCTGAAGATCCTCGAGGCGTCTTAGAAAACAAGACGGAAGAAGAAAAGGATCCAGCTGGAAACGCTTCAAAGATCCACAGAGACAGAAGCAGGCGCACTCTCCCATCTGCTGTCGGCCATCTGTCAGCACTACCTGTCCCTCCACGTCCAACTATTCTCTGAATTATTAACCACAGATTCATGTATGTGGTCTGAAATCTGCTGAATGAGTTTATGACAGGCTCGTCAATTTGAATACAGCAGAACTTCTTACAGCCTTTTTTGGAGGCATCTCTCTGATGCTTGAGCATGTCAGAGTATTTGCACACGGTACAACACCTGCCCTTAAATTGTGTTTAAGGTGCCTGGTGACAGCAGATTTGGATGGTTAAGAACGTTTGGTGCATCTGGAGTTGACTCCTGTTATATTTTCTCTTACCAGAAAATTAAGAGAAACTCAAGAGACTGTTGCTGCGTGAGGCCCAGTGTCTGTTTTACTGCTATCAGGCTGTCTGTATATTTACTTTGTGCATGAAGTAACAGCCTCTGGATGTTTAAGGTTTAATGCCTTGCACAAAGGCTCCTCTGCCTCCCCCAGCTCACCTCTTTATCAGTGACAGAAGTGAAAGCGACTCCCTCCGGCCTATCGATGTTGCTGCTGTTACCTCCGTCTGATCGATAGTAAATACAGGACCACCTGAGCGTGTATGAATTATGGATCCTCAGGCAGAGAGAAAACTTCATCTGGGTATTGATCTTTCTCTCCGGCGCAGCTGCGAGGAGAGCCCGGCTGTCGGCCTGCTCTGCTGTCCAGCGTCTTTCTTTAGAATAAAGGCAAAATATGTTTCACTGCTGAGGAGATTATTTGAAGGAAGACTGTGAACAATGGAGAGCTGTGTGTTTTCTGGAACTGTATTCCAGAGATTACATGTGCTGGAGAATAAAATAATGCCTTTGTTGTTGTGACATCATTTATATTCAGCTTCTGTATCTGTTAAAAAGGGTTTCAGTGGGTCACTAAATGTGATTAACTGCTAACAAACAGACTCATCATTAACTATCTGGTAAAATGAGACTGTTTTATCTGCTTTACACGTGCCATGTTCTCTGGAAACATAAACAGATTTCATAACTTTTAATATGAATTCTTAATTGCTGTGATGATCCACTGACTTTTAGCTCCACCAACAGGTTAAAATTTCTACTTACCCAGTGATTTAACTCATGACAACATGCCTCTAACACTAAGAATCAAATTCAGCTGACAATTATCTTAATGCCCCCAAAGTTAGCAGGTTATTATATTATTTTATTTAACCCTTATTTAACCACAAAAGGTCCCATAATATTGTTTACCCGTTCTCAGTCTGCACTCGTCAAATACTACTGCTTGGTCACTGATTTCTGCATCAGACACCTACAAAAAACAGGCATCCTTTTGCAGCAGTATGATTTTGCCATTGCCACTGGATGGTGTCAGTTTAAAGGCGCTGTATGTAAGAATGTGGCTAAAACGGTTACTGCACTCAAATTCAAAATACTGCCGCGAGTCGTGTCCGCCCCCCCTCCCCTACAGATTCGAGGCTGCTGGANCTGGTAGACGGCGGTGGGTGGCACAACAGGCCAAAACACAAATTCAAAACATAAACATGATTTGCGGTCCATAAATTTTTTTTTTTAAATGCGAATATTCTGGCTGTACCATTGTTGTCGGTGAGATCAGTATGTTATATGAACATTATTCCTTAGTCTCTGTGACATATTAGGAGGATTTTACGACTATTTGCTTTAGATTTCTTACATATAGCTCCTTTAAAATACCACGAGACAGCAACTCAATTTAATGACCTAGAAAGTCCATAAAGGACAGAGGGGAGGGGCGGTGGGTGGGTCCAACAACACCGGACTTTCACCTAGTAGACCAGTGTTTGCTTCCCTTGTTTTTTTCTAAACCTAACCACTGCATTTGTTGCACAGTAAAATAAACATAAATGCGAGGTGTTTTACCTATGTTGTAAGTTTATTTTGAAACTGTACATTTCCTGTGGAAACCGACGTGTATTTTGAAAAGACGCTATGCATTAAACAGATGTATATTCACACGGCGTCCCAGAACAATTGTACCCAGGATACCTGGCGGATCATACGTAGACGTTAAAGTCGACTGACCGAGCAATGACATGTGACGACTCGGAAGTGAGAATGTGAAGAAGATAAAGAAGAAAACATACGTGATGCTTAATAAACGTTGGCACACATCTATGTATATTAGAGCTATGTTATGTCGACAGCTTCAGAAATAAGGAAGGTCGACTACTGCAACAATTACATTACATATAACAAAATTCCATGACTTTTCCAGGCCTGGAAAATGTGATTGTGAAATCCCATGACTGTTCCAGGTTTTCCATGACCATGGGAACCTTAAATGATAGTTATTAGTTTGATATATAAAGTGGATCTGCTGGTGTTTTCAGTCCACTCAGTGTGGAGGTTTAGGTTTGAAACAGAACTGAGAGTTACTGTTGGAAGCTCGTTAAACATTAATGGTTCAGTCATTGCTATTGATTACCAGCCCGTTCACTGCTCAGATATATTGTGGTCATTCGCCGTTATGTGGCAATAAAAACCTGATGTATTGCCTCGTTGAGCACACAGGAGCCGATGGAGAACATTTGTGAAGGCGCAGAGTGAATTAGTCTGAAGAAATGTGTGGTTCCCTCCAGGGTTGGTGAACCCAGGGGCGTCCGGTCCTGTCTCTCTGCAGCACACTCGTACAGTGGCCTAATTACTCTGCAGCGCTGTGTGGTGGCAGCAAACCTGAGGATGACGAATTAATGCTCAGCTGGAGGGGAAGGGGGCGGTGAATTGTTCCCCAGGACTCACCGGGGAGTCGGGTTAAGGTCAGACTGTCCGCTGTGTGTGTGTTTAAACAGTCAAACACACACCATATGGACTGGACCACGTGTGTACAAACGCCTTCGGAGCAGGTGTACACACATACAGTAACACACGCTGCTGTTCTGTTATCTGTCTGTACAATTCTGAATCTCAGTGATAAATAATTTAAACAGAGAAAAACGATCAAGATAAAATAAAATTCAAAATTTAAATTATGAAGCAAGGTAAAAAGAAATGTCTATAAAATATGGTCCACATGCAGTAGGCCTATATTATTTCAGTCAGTGTTTATATTATATATATATATGTAGTTTTTTATTCCTGTAAGACCAAGAACCTAAAGCTGTTTATAGTCTTTGACTTTTTCCTTTACTGCAAGCATTATATATATATATATATATTGTATATATTATTATACAACAGTTAGTAATCTGATTGGACAAAAGTCATTCTATGAGTGCTGAAATACAGTTTAACATCACTGGTACTTTTAATTCTGCATGTATCACTTTACTAGTATTCTGAGCCGTTAATTATTTAACTGTTAATAAGCCAACATTAAGGGTCATCGTGACAAACTTTGCACTGCAAAGACGAACATATTACCACAAACATTTTTATTAAATAATGAATGGTAGTCAGAAAAGGATGAAGGGATGTAAAAAAGCCTTGACACTTCACTATAAAGCTGAAAACACACCGGCGCTGCACGTCATGTGACATGTGTAAAGTGCCCCCCTCAGCACACACCGGATGCGTCACACTGCAGCTCGTTAACACTTGTTAGCATTGTCTTTATAATGACGGGATTGTGGGTCGTTTAGCTCGGGATATTTCTTGACCTCAACAACGAGTCTGTCGACATCCAGTCTTTGTCACACACGAGACGCAGCGACAGCTACAGAGTTCTCTTTATGTATTCATGGTGAGGAGAGGAGTTAGGCTGCCACAGGAGCAGAGAAGAGGAGCTGCTATGGGAGCTGGGATGTACAAACAGAGAGCGAGTGGGGGAAAGGTGCATTTAATTCAGGGGGCAGCAAGGCTGGAAATAGGACAGAGGTTTGAAGTGCCGTGAGGCGGTGCGTCCAGGAACACCAACGTGCGTCTAGCTGCTGCTGCTGTGGGGTTGTACACTGAAAATAATAGGGGCATACTTTTTGATTAGCGACATTTGCTGGCGGCATGTTTTGGCCTTTCATCTCCAGGTATACTCACATGACATCAGAAGACGTCGCAACATACTGATTAAGGTTTAAACTCATCAGCATCACATGTATGCAACCAAAGCGACTGTCAACAGACTGACTTCACTGGTCGATAGACACAGTTGGTCCAGTTGCTGAACTATTTGTGTTGGTGGAGCCTATAAATGACTGAATAAAGAAACAAATCAGAACCTGCTGCCACTTTTTATTGTTGATAAATGGTGCTTGTAGAACTGTTGTGTAAAAGCAATATCACACTAAAGTCATGCTGTCGTACTGAATACCAGCACAGCTGTTATCTTTGACACTCGACCTGAGCCCTTATGCCGACAACCGAATCCCAGCCGTGCTGAGATACAGTACAACAGCACTCCCTCTCATGTGATATTGCTTAATTAATTAGATTCATGCGAAGGAGACCGATGTGGAGGTGGTAAGTGTGTCTGAGAACAGCTGGCTCTGTTCACTCTGCTTTTACAGTCCAGCTCCCAGTGATGATTAAAAATGACATCACCAGAATCACCAGTGAAGTTATTCATATGAAATGACATGATTCGGTTACAGCGAGGCTCGGACTGGCCATCGAGCAATTCTGGCAAATGCCAGATGGGCCACCACCAGCAATATTGAATTAATTGCTGTTGAAACAATTAATCAAACATTTTGATGCATGGCGAAGGATCAACGATGGTTTTATAATCTCATCGTGGCGTCTGAATCAAGTCGAGCTGTGAGGTGCAGAGAGAGTCCCACACCGAGTGCTGCTTCACCAGAGGAGGAAATGAAATGGAAAAGTCATTATTACTCCAGTCTTCAGAGACGCAGAGTGTTTTCTCTTTGACCCATCAGTGTCTTTAGCCCTCCCTCCATCATCCATCCCCCTCCTCTGTCCTTCACTTCTGTCCTCTGCTGCTCCTCCCCCCTCCCCCTCTGTTTGTCCTCCCCTTTCCTTTATTACAGTCGTAAACACAAATCTGATCAGGTAGTCTTCCTCCTCTTGTACCCGCTCCCCTCCATCTCATCTCCTGCTCTCTTCTTTTCAAACAGAATCTCTCTCACTTAGGACTCGTCCATTGTTCCTCGTTCCTCTCCTTTGCTCCCTCGCTCAAACAGCCTCAGTCCTCTTGTGCGTCCAGTCGCTCAGCCAGTGTAGAGACGAAGTGAAAAGAGAGACAGGACGGAGGAGCTGAAGGATGACAGAGACCATGGAGACGGTTCGGAAAGGAAACCAGAGAGACAAAGCACGGAGCACTGACTCCCCCTGCGGCTGCTCAGATGGATGGCAGTGCTGCTGGGTCATTTGTTCAGGGTGGAGGGGGGTTTGAGAAATGGACCTCATTTAAATAATGGACGACCTCATCGCCAAATTACACCCTCATAAGTCCCATGAGCGCCTGGGCTGGTGAAAGAATTCTGCCTCGTGGTTACATCACTACATGTTCTGCTGAAGTGCTCTCGAGCACCATAAAGTGTGTGGTTCTGGTTGTGGCTTCCTGTTATTGCACCGTCCCCGCCTGCTCGCCATCATCATCATCCCGCCCGCACAGGAAATGAAACAGTGAGCCCGACCTGGCTGGTCAGGACGAGTTCACACTGATGTTTCAGAGATTATCACAACATTATCTTTAATATGAGCTTCTTTATGAGAAAAGCTGAGATGTTCATGTGTTTGATATCCTGCTGGAGGCAGGAAGGACATATTGGGGGCAAAATAAATGTCCTGATGGCGGCTATCTGGAGACACGGAGTGGTCACATCTTATCACCAACGTAAACTTCAAATACCCAAATCACAAACATCTCTCACCTCAGATTTGTTCACTCACATAAGCAGGGCTGCAGAGGATGAAATGAATCGTCTCTGGAGACGTTCTGTCACCAACATTGATCTTTATTCATTTTAAAGGTAGAAAACATGAGAGACAACAAATATGCTCAGGTGTATTTAATATTTAAGCTACGAGATTCACACCTGCTCTGTGGATCCACATCTGGACTGATTCTTCACCTCTGGTCCGACTGATCGAACACAATACGTGGAAACTCTGATGAATCTGATCACTAATTAAACTACCAGCAAACACAATCTGTGGCCTGCAGCTGGAATCTATACCTCAGTCTGAACCAATGAAATGTTCAGCAGCTCTCCAACTCTAATGACATTAGTGTGTGTGTGTGTGTGTGTGTGTGTGTGTGTGTGTGTGTGTGTGTGTGTGTGTGAGAGAGGCCAAATTAGATTAAAGTCTGAGTGCAGCTAAACTGGACAGAGTGGATGTGTTTATTCTGGTAAACCAGTATGTGTTGTGTTGCTGTTTGTTTTCGACTGTTCCACTGTTTCTAAGCAGAATTAGACTCTTTCTGTGTGTGTGTGTGTGTGTGTGTGTGTGTGTGCGCGCACTGATAAAGTAAACAAAACTTTACAATAAACTGAATCAATGTGACGTCACTCTAACAATCATTTCCGGGTAGAAAAGCAGCAGTTTGATTGAAATTGTGGAAACACAAAAAACTGGCAGACACTTTGATTTCTGTCATTTTCAGCCGTAACTGTCATACTTGGAGATATACTGTTTAACATGTGCAACATGTTAAACATTTGCATGTGTGTGTCTTTCGGACCTGTGTGTAATTGACAAGCAAGAGTGAAAACATTGAATTTCCCCTCAGGGGGATTAATAAAGTAAATAAACTAAACTAAACCAACATGGTGGTTCAGACTATCCGACGTCTCTGCTGTGTTTATCTAACGTGCATTTTTGCTTTGCAATCGTCTTTGATAAACCAAATCTACCGGCAGGGAAGCTAAACAATGCACTGCTGTGGACAGGGCCACCTTAAAAAAGTCTATATCAGTGTAAGTGTACGCCATATTGGAATATTTGCTTTATTTTACCACACACACTAACCGATCGTCACCACAGTTGACCAGCAACTCCAGTGCTCTGCTAATTAAAAGCGACTGGTTTTGTCGACGGAGTATGGTGGCTCTGATGTAACGGCTTCAATGCCCCTGTGGAAAAGGTTTTCTAACTGTACGTTCACACCAAAAGCGACCAGAGCGCTCAAAGCGGCGGAAGTCATTCATTTTCAATGATGTCCAATATCGTAACATGGCTTAGATTTCTAAATAAATATTCACCTCATCGCTAGATAGACCTACTCCTGAAAAACTGTCTGCGCAAGGCTTTTTGTCCCTACGAGGCCACCATCATTTACCCGATGGGAGGGGTGAGCGAGTGAGCCCTGCAATCTAGAATTTGACCACTGATGTCACTGTTTTCAACCCATTTTACACACTGGCCCTTTAAAACTAGTTCAGCTTTATGGTAATGAGCTCTGACGCGGTTCGGCGGCAACCAATCGGAATGNTATTACTTGCGTTCACGCCCAGTCAGTCCTTTATAATGTGTCGCTGTTCGGTTACAGAGACAAAAATAAAAAGAATGAGGCTTGGGACGGCGTCGCGGAGGTACTTGGTTGGTCTGGTGAGTTTTAAAGTGTGTAATGTTCGTAACAGAGGAGAGAACTGCAGGCTAATGTTGCGACGTAGCATGCAAGTCCTCCTTGCTTGGTTTGAATGGGACGTTTTCTCCGACCAAAGCTGCCACAGATATTTTTGACAGCCGTGCTTCTTTGGCGTCTGCAACAGACTTTGCCTCTTTGGGAGCTTCTGGTGTGAACGTACAGTCTGTCAAGGTAAAGCGGTGAAAATATTCTAAATATAGCGTACACTTAAACAGATTATTTTTATTTATGGGCCTTTTTGGGTCACATATCACATAATTTTCATCAGCACATGCGTTTGGTTGCTCAGTTGTCATGGACTTACAGATGTTAAAATTCCCATTTTTTTATTCTGAGCTTGTTTCCTCTTTCATCTGCAGATGAACACCATGATATTTGATGGAAAACTCCAGAGCAGCTGCTGACTGGACGGAGTGGTGAGACTGTTTTCTCAGCTGTTGATGAACATTTATTTGGGTTCAAATAGAGGTTTTATTTTCTCTTTAAATAATATTACAGAAAATAAATAGATTTTATTTGTGTTTGGTACAAAATCAATTTATTTGGGTCATTTCTATTCATGAGAATCGCAGCAGGATTGTAGTTAGATTGATGTCCTGACACACCCACCTAAACACTGCGCTCCCATTGGCTGCGCACTTCATCTCTAAATGGTCTTGTTCCCCCTGGGACCAAAACCACGACAGAAACCTCATCTGTGTGAGTGTGTATATATTCATGGACGGCCAGCTGTGCCCCAATGAAATAAAGGGCGGTCTGTTCCGGGAGAAAAGGTCACAGCAGTAGACAGCACCTCTACGGGAGGTAAATTACAACCCTTCAGTCTGTGATGGAGGGATGGATAAAGGGTAAACTGCTACACTGCAGCCTGTAACGTGCAAAGATGGAGGGATGGAGGAGAAGGAAAAGCAGAGTTGGTTGCTGTGCTGAAAATAAAGGGATGCAGGATGAGAGGAATATTTATCAAGGAAAAATGCTACAACCCAATCCTCACTGCTCACAACAGGAGGGACAAAAGGAAGGATGAAGGAGAGGAATCAAGTCAAGAAAGATGGAGAGAGTGAATCACAACAAGCCTGTGGAAGAGAAGGATGAGTGAATTAGGAAAGAAAGAGGGATCAGGACATGGAGAGCAGGGGAATTACTCCATCCCAGGCACGCTCAGTGAAGGGAAAGATGAATGGATGGATAGATACAGACAGAGATGGATGAAGTGGTGGAGTGAGCCCAGATTAATGGTGTTTGGACAGAATTTCGAGTCCTTTTATTCAAGCAAATTTGTGGGCTTCAGTACAGATCTGTAACCAACAAAGTATCAGTGGTGGGTTCTGTCCATCTTGATGCTTGAAGTCTTTATTCAGATTCCAAATGTAATTTGTTAGAAAATGAGTCCATGTGTGTCAAGTGTTGCACACAGATAAAAAAAAAAAAGCCCTGTGGGAAAAGGCAAAGAGACACAGCAAAGCCAGTGTGTGGGAATAGCCTGGTAGTTAGCAGTCAAATGGATGAAATGAAGCAAGAATAAAGCTTCTCGGCTCAGGTTTGAGTCATATAGTTAGTAGGTTTATACGTCTGTTGGTCCCTGATGGGTTCAGGGGCTCAGAAAAGGACTGATTTCAAAGGTAAACTGTCCATTTAGAAGGAGAAGATATACTTTATTAATCCCCAAGGGAAAATTGAATGCTTTCATGTCATACACACACAGGCCTGAAATACACACACATGCACAAACAGGACCTACACATGCATTAAATGGAGAGATGTCAGGATGGGGAGCTGCCCATGGACAGGTGCCCTGGGCAGTTGGGGGTTTAGTGCCTCACTCGAGGGCTCTTCAGTAGTGCCCAGGAGGCAAACTGGCATCTCTCCAGCTGCCAGTCCATGCTCTATTAGGCCCGGACAAGGGCTTGGGCTGGCAACCCTCCATTTCCCAACCAAAGTCCCTATGGACTGAACAACTGCCACCCCATTTAGTTCCTTCTCGACTGTCTTAATTCTGCTCTCATCTCTGCACGAATGTGTTGCTCATGTTCAGACAGTTTCACACTGCACAGAGGGAATCTGCATCTGTTCTTCATTTTGGTACGTGAACAAGAAGCGGCGCCGTCTAATGGCTTCATAGCTATCTCAACCACTAAATAAAGGAGGGAGCTACACAGAAGAGGTAGAATAAAAGCTTCATGAATTGATCAGTGGTTCGACCCCTGGCTCCTGCAGTCTGCATGTCGAAGTATCCATGTCAAAGCATGTTGAAGATACTGAACCCACCTTGTAGAAAAACCCGGTCTGAATATAATTTGGCCCCAGCCTGAGAGAAGATGTAGGTGCATCACGCGAGTTAGGGAATATAGCGATGGAATAAGACAGAGAGGAAGACATGAGAATGGGGGGATGTGAGACGGACGAGGGAGGAGTAGAAATACAAGTGATGTGAGAAAGAGGGGAGTGAGGTCAGACTGATCTCTAAAAGACTACATCTCATTTCACCCTGGCTGCTGGTCACTGAGCTGATGAAACCAGATGAGAGGACTGATATATGGAGACACTGACCTCTGGCCCCCGGCGGCCCCTGGGAGCCTCTCACTTACAAGAGCAGCCGTTTTTTATGTTGCTCTTACTGAATGAGTCATGATGCCGCTGTTGTTTGGTTCTGTGTAAAAATGTAAAGGCAGCACAAAGAAGGGGCTGTGTAGCAGTGTAAATGGGCTGATTACCCAGGTAGCCAAAATGACCTGGCCCAGAATCGGCCTGAACTCGGCATGCTGGATGAAAATGGCCTGGCTATGTCCAGCTGCCCGACTCGGCTGAGACTCAGCATGAATGACGCCCCAGAATCAGGGCTGGCCTGATTCCAGCTGCCAACTGCAGCTGATTGGTTTTGCAGGTGTTTGGTCATAAATTTTCATTTTGCTAAATTAAAAAAAACTAGAGGATCTCAGTCATAACAGTTCATCCTGAGGAGAATATTTGTACCTAATTTCATGGCAATTTGATTTCATAGCCGCTGAGACATTTTAGAGAGAACGTGACCCTCAGTGTGGTGCTATAGAGGAACAGTCAGGATTCATTCTGTGAGGTACGAGGTTTCTTCTAACATGTTGAGCAGTGTGACGGACGTTGATCTCTCTGGCTTCAATGTGTCAAAACTTTTAAATGATGCTTTCTATGATGTTTCCTATCCCTGACTCTTGTTCCAACATGACAGGTTAAGATGCAGAAGGTCAAGGAGGCTACAGCTGAGTACTACACCCTAAAGCTTGCTTCATTACAAAATCCATGGTTCCTGCTGATTTGTGGAGTTCTTCTTCTCAAAACCAAAGAGAACTGAGCATGGGCATTCTTGAGATATCGCATTCATGAGAATGGGAAGAATGTATGGACAACATGAAAACAGCCTCCTGCCATGGCTCTTGCTGGTGTGGAGGCATAAAAAAAGAGACCACATCCAGAGGAGGACCTCAGGACAGATGCCGTAACAGGCCCTTGTTCCCACATGACATGTCAAGAAGCAGAAGGTCAAGGAGGCTACAGCTGAGTACTTACCACCTAAAGCTTGCTTCATTACAAAATCCATGGTTCCTGCTGATTCGTGAAGTTCTTCTCAAAACCAAAGAGAACTGAGCATGTAGCCACCGAGCCTGGGACCTTCTCACTCTCCTTTTCTTCTGTCGTGATGCTGAGCGTCTTCACTGACTCTTCTGGACCTGAGAGACAAGAAATGAGACATGATGGTTAAACAAAGAACCCTGGAAGCTCACGTTTAAACACATATTCATACAGATTCATTCAGAAAGTGTTGTATTTAGTGTCTCTATTGATGTAAACAGCCAACACTTCCTGTCCAATATGTCCAGTGTGGGACAGAGTGAGACACGAGTGATGTTAAAACAACAGGTCATGTGATCTCTTTAACTCACTGTGACAGGAATCCCATTCTGGGAAACATCAATACTGAGGCCATCTGCTCCATGTCACTTATCCGTCTGTAACTCAATACCAACGAATCAGTCTTCTTCTACTGTTACCATAGAATACATGAGAACAGGCTTCACAGAAACACATACACTTAAAAACATCCTCGTCCATGGGTTAGGATACATGACGTAACTAGAATTGCCGCCTCGCCATTGTATTCTGCTCACCAGTCAAGCTGTAGTTACAGTCTCCATCCATGTCAGTGAAAACATGGATGCTTCACACACAGAAGATCTATACAATCAGCACAGTTTCAAGATTAAAGTCACCAATTCAGTATCTGACCAAATGTCTCCCCTTCTGTTCCTGAGATATGACATTGAGTAAAGTGTTTTATGCACAACATTATGATGTCACAGTGAAACGGACCTTTTACCTTTTAGATATAAAATATAAAATATACTGTTAGACATTTGTGTGAAATTTAATCATAATTAACATATGAATTCTTGAGTTATGGCCAAAACATGTTTTGTGAGGTCACAGTGACCGTGACTTTTGACCACCAAAATGTGATCAGTTCATTCTTGAGTCCAAGTGGACATTTGTGCCAAATTTGAGGAAACTCCTCAAGGCCCTCTATCACCACTATCGTGGGCGTGGAGACATAAAAACTAGTGTCATTCTAATCAGTTCATTCTTGAGTCCAAGTGAATGTTTGTGCCAAATTTGAAAATATTCCCAAGATATATATGTGTTATGTGAGACATGCTCATGAGATATTGTGTCCACAAGAATGAGACTGATACAAGGTCACACTGATCTTGACCTTCCTCCTCCAAATTCTTATCAGTTCTTTGTTGAGTCTCAGTGGATGTTTGTGCCAAATATGAAGACATTCATGAGGTTGTATGTGATATGTTAGATATGCTCGTAAGATATTGTGTCCACAAGAATGAGACTGATACAAGGTCACACTGATCTTGACCTTCATCCTCCAAATTCTAATCAGTTCTTTGTTGAGTCTCAGTGGATGTTTGTGCCAAATATGAAGACATTCATGAGGTTGTATGTGATATGTTAGATATGCTCGTAAGATATTGTGTCCACAAGAATGAGACCAATACAAGGTCACACTGATCTTGACCTTCGTCCTCAAAATTCTAATCAGTTCTTTGTTGAGTCTCAGTGGATGTTTGTGTTTGTAGAAGAAATTACCTCAAGATGACGGACAGACAACCTTAACACATAATGCCTCTGGTCAATGACGAGGTAATAAGCAGACAGAACTGTGGATGAAGGTGATAAAATATTAACAATTAACGCTCGTCTTGAATTAAAATCATAAAAAAGCAGCAGTCAGTATATCTAATAAAAGTAAATTTGCTAAGATGACAGATGATGGAATGAAGAGTTTCTTGTTGCTATGGTTACCCTGTATCATCCTCCTGAAGCGAGTTTATCAGATTCATTAAACAGAGGATGTGAAGGGTCCTGGACTCTTATAATGTCTCTGTGTTCTGTCCAGCTGCACCAGCTGTCTCTGGGGGTTCACCATCGTCTGCTTGGCAGTGTAAACTATTTTTGTGAGCTTGTTTTTGCTCCTATATTTACATACTAGCAGGTGATGTTGTTGGACATTATACTTTCCACTAGACTGGTGTAAACCATCCTCAGCACTTCTTTTCTCACATCAAAGCCTCAAAACAGTCGAACGAAAACAAAGCACCGCCCACCAGCCAGACTGACTTTCTCATGTTACAGCTAAACAGTCACTAAAATATGTTTCTGAAAACATCTGAGGTGAGAAATAAACAATGCAGTGACAGAATCTTGATTCATATTTGATCAGTGAAAAATCTGCTTATATTCACACATACTATTGTACATATAAATGAACTCATTCTCGGTGTAAGAGAAAAAACGAAGGACAATCACATCCATATTTTCTCATTAATATTTCATAATCTATGACACTCTGCTGTCTCCGTTTCAGAAGATACTTCCTGTGTTTCCATCCCAGCTGGTAACACAATCTCTGGACTGAACATAAAACACTGAATCTGAAATGTATTCACAGTACACAGTGACACCAACAGTCATTTAAAAACCCTGTCAGATATTGATGACTCTCTTTAAGACAGAGATGAGTTTAAGTCTGCACATAAACACTGTGTAAGGTAGTGTTCAGATCGTCATCAGCGCTGTGTGAATAAATACACTTTCATTTATGTTTACCAGTGCAGTGTAGGGCAATATGGCTTAAAAATAATGTCACAATATTTTTAAGCTACGTTGTGATACATGATGCATCTTAAAATCTCCTCTAAAACTACTGTACTGTTATAACAAAGTTAAATTACATAATTACTGTCAAAATAAAATGAAATAAAGCACTGTTATAATAGAGTTAAATTAAGTGAGATTATAATAAAGTTAAATAAAGTACTGTTGTAATACAGTTAAATCAATTACGATTAGGGTAAAGATAAATAAAGTACTGTTATAATAAAGTTAAATAAGATACTTTTATAATAAAGTTAATTTAAGCAATTTTGTAATAAAGTTAAATTAAGTGCAATTATAGTAAAGATAAATTAAGTACTGCTCTCATAAAGTTGAATAAAGTATTGTCATAATTAAATTAATCAAAGCAGAGCCACTGGTGCTTTTATTTTGAAACACTTGGCTCATCTCAGACCAGATGTTTTGATATTT
This sequence comes from Epinephelus moara, assembly GCF_006386435.1. Classification (NCBI taxonomy): domain Eukaryota; kingdom Metazoa; phylum Chordata; class Actinopteri; order Perciformes; family Serranidae; genus Epinephelus; species Epinephelus moara. The sequence goes on from NC_065509.1 coordinate 42,149,034, forward strand.
TTACTGTGAATTTGAAGCTTCCGGTCAACAGTTGTTAGCAGTTAGCAGTAAGTGAAACTGTTGCTGCTGTGCCTGTAAATGTGAGCATTTATTCACTGTGAGCTGGAAACAAACTAACAGCTCTCCAGCTTACATATTAACAACATTTACAAGTTCCACTGGTGCTCCATGGTTGCAAATTGCAGTGAAATATTTGTGGTCTGAAGCCCTGCAGATACAAAAACACACACTTACCTGCATGCACTGTTGTTAAAATTATTAAGTTAAACTGTTACTGTGACGCGGTTAAATGTGATGCTTTATTAACTGTACTCTACAGCACTCTAGGTCATATATCAAAGCAAGTCCCACTGGTGCTCCATGGTCGCAGACTGTGACTTAATAGTCACAGTCTGGAGCCCTGCAGATCAAAAACACATGCTTTTTTTTTATCACTGTGTCTTATTCACTGTAAGATGGAAACAAGCTAACAGCTCTCCAGTTCATATACTGATAATGTTTGCATGTTGCACTGGTGCTCCATGGTCGCAAAATGGCACTAAATCATCATGGACTCACACACTCGCTCAAAGTGATCTGGATGGGCAAGAAGTTTGTTCTACTTGAACTGTGTCCCTGTTCTTCCTGTATTGTGTCCCTGTATTGTGTCCCTTTACTTCCTGTATTGTGTCCCTGTATTGTGTCCCTTTACTTCCTGTATTGTGTCCCTGTATTGCGTCCCTGTCCTCCCTGTATTGTGTCCCTGTCCTCCCTGCATTGTGTCCCTGTATACTCTCACTGTATCTATTTGATAAACTCCTCCACTGCTCCGGTGTCATCTAAGATGAATCCTCCACATTTATTGCACCTGGCGAACCAGAACACCATTTCCATTTTGAAGCAGATCCCTCCTGCTCCTCCTCCTCGCCTCCGTGTCATTTCACTACACCAATATTTGCCGGAGCTGAATAGAGCCGGGATGAGACGGTAACAGAGGACAGATTGAGCTGCACGGCTTTTTCTGGGAGGCAACAGGGGAGATGGGGCCGAGAGGGACGAACTGCAATCACTTTGTAACTGTGACCGCCGAACGCTTCGGGGGGTGAACAGCCTCATTTCCATCAACACACACACACACAGAAGATTTCATTAACAAATGTACGCAGATACTCGACACACAAATGCTCCTTTGTCTGTGCGTAAACATACAACGTGAATAAATGCAAACATAAATAAGAGATGTAAAGACATGTCATGATCTGTCTCTGTTTCGTCTCTAGCTCCTTTAGCACTGCCTCTATAAGGTGGGAATTTCACACCATTATTTCGCCTCGCCGTTCTGTATGAAAGGTACAGTCGTGGAATGGGAAGACAGAGTTGTCTTATCTTTAGGGAAGCATCGGAGGTATTAACAGCGTCAAAATGACCTGCTTCTTAAAATCTGAACGAGGATAGTGATAGTGAGATACTGGCTACAGTGATGAAACAAAACCAGCATCAGATGGACTGTATTCATAATCAGTACGCCACAATAATATAAATAACCAGCGCCAATTCATCAGTCAATGAGAATGTGTGTGTGTGGGCGGGGCATAAGCACATACAGCCAGCAGCAGCAGCCACCCACCGTCCGACACCGGCACACTGTGAGGACGGAAACAGAGGGCTCTGTGGGGACGGAGCACCTGCTGCAGCAAGCCAACACGCCGTCTGTGGTCATTTTGACTTGACCAGCGGACTTTACTACAAGCTGATTGGCTGTTGAAACAGGTGACGTGCTTTAAATTCAGCCACTGGTGATTTTACCAGCTGAGTTGCAGGTGACATCATCAGCCGGCTTGAGTCGAGCTCAGACCGGCCAGTTCACACCGCTGCAACTTTTCTCTGCAACACTCTAAAACAGTTTCATCTCGTTGCAAATCTTTGGTCTGAACTGGGCCTTAAGGCAGCCCCCTCATGATGGCAGTACTTTTCTATTAAAACATCTCCTACACCTGAGCCACAGTTCAACTGTACTTTATTCACTGTGCACATAATGTTTAACACCTGATGCAGCTGAAGAGGAAACCTTTTAGACAACAGAAGAAGAACGAGAAGCTGCTTCTTCCTCATCGTCACGTGATTCTATTTGACATTATTTTATGTTACTGCGTTTTGTCAGTGCATCAGATTCTGTACTGTGGCTTCATTTCGGATCTTATACAGCAATACATCACAGTACAGTTATACGGTGTGTGTGTGTGTGTGTGTGTGTGTGTGTGTGTGTGTGTGTGTGTCTGTGTGTGCGTGCATGTGGTCTGGCAGCAGAACATTTCTCTTATCATTACCGAAACAGACTCAAGGACACACTAATGAAATAAAGCAAGATGCTNACACATACACACACACACACACACACACACACACACACACACACACACACACACTCAAAGCTGATTTTTGCTTCTTTCAGTGCGGATTTCTAAAAAGGCAAACTAGATTTTTCTTATTTGCATAAAGGACAAAAGCTGTAATATGTTAGATATGTATTTATGCAACAACCACTTCAATTTAACCTTCCTGAGACAGCAGGTGGCCGCTTGCTCTGCTGACGTCCAGCCGCTAACGAGCAGAGCTAGCTGCTAACAGCCACCGCTGCAACTAACAAACTCCACAAATCCATTCAGCAGCTCCACCATCCACAGTCAGACACACACGGCTGATTATTTACTGCTGAGTTACAGCTCACAACTCGCTCACAACTGACGCTGCTCCGCTCTGACTGTTTCTGCTGGCTACTGAAACATCCTGGTGCAGACTATTTACTGGAGTTTACCAGCCTGTCACTCATGAAGCATTTGAAGATAACTGACATCCAAAATTGAAACTGGACGGGTACCTGGAGGGTCATAGTTTGCAGGTGTGAGAACATATTTCTGCCTTCACTGATTCATTTAGAAGAATTAAAAGAATTTTTGGGAGGTTCATCAGGATGGAAACAGTCTGTAATCGTTCCCAACGCCCTCCACCTGCAAACTGCAACCGCTCCAACTTCATCATGCATGTTGTCATGTGACATGGAGGAGCATCCGTCTACCTGCCTCCACTGAGGGCTGAGCGGCGGTCGTTATGTAAGAGCAGTGATCAGTGGGCGGTTAGCGTTGGACTGGAAGCTGAAGCAGCAGCAGCTCTCCAGCAGACTGAACTTCTCCATTCTGGTGATGGTGGAGGGGCTTTAAAACCTTACATAACCCTCCCTTTCACACAGAGACAAATATACCATACAATCACTGACGCCAGCACCCAAGGGCATCCCCCGCCCCCCCCATCATCTCCCAGGACCATTTCCCCTCCCTTCCTCCACCAGCCTTTCTTCTTCTTCTTCTTTAATTTCATAATCCAGGCGCTGGCAGCGGTGCGTGATGTGGGATAATGTTATCAGGGCCGGGCAGGACGCCGTGCTGATCCTATCCACTTAATTGGAAGTTGTTTCCGAGTTTCACGGCCGGAGACGGGGATGGGAGCGGCTCGGGAAAGAGAACATGAGTCTGTCACTGCAACATGTTTATGACAGGCGACGGAGACGCGTCAGAGGGAGGGAAGGAACGAAAGACGCTTCATGTGTGTGTGATTTCAGTTCAGAGATGACAGGTCCATTACTGGAGTTACCACCAGTATGGAGACTGGACACACATACTGGATCCAACAGCACTGATACTTTAATGATGTAAATAAACAACATATTAGAGTCACCAATTCAGTATCTGACCAAATGTCTCCCCTTCTGTTCCTGAGATATGACGCTGAATAATGGATAGAAAAGCGCTTTTGGAGAACATTATGTCACAATGAAGTTGACCTTTGACCTTCTGCATATATGATGGCTGAATCCAAATGTCTGGACTTCACTGCACTTGCAGACTTGTGGACTTTGTGGGCAGGTTCCTGGGAAATCTGGGAGTGCTGAGGGCTCCAAATCTACAATTCATCCAGTCCACAAGGGTCTAGAGCCGACTTTCTGCAGACTTCCAGAGAGTCCGCTTGGGGTGCAGACTTCACAGATTTAATTGCCCACAATTCATTGCAATACAGACGTGTACTGCAGGGTTTTTTTCAATAGCTGCCTAAAAAAACAAAACTAATGTACATGTAAAGCAGTCACTGTAGCCTATTAACACTCCACTTCAATTATGTAGGCCAGAAATAAAATTCAACAGCATCATGATACAGAATGATGTAGAAATATAGGCTGTTGAGTCAAAATGCATTATATTATTGCAGCTATGGGTAGCGCAGTGTAATACCAAATCTATATAGGCTAGAGAAGTGGCTAAAGAAACAACAAAAGAAGATCTTATGATGTCACCAACAGGCCGACACAATTTATTTAGTCATAGCTCCGTCCTTATTCACAAACATCTCTGTCTGCAGTCTGTTCGTTACACATAATTATATCTCTTGAGATGAGCAGACACAATATGACAGCAGTCACAATGACTGTAATCGTCGCTCGAACGTTTCCATGGCAACGAGTAAAACAGTCTTGAGGGCTGTCTATCAGCAGCTTGTGGTCTCTGACAGGGAGCTCATCACAGTACGTACGACTGAAGTCCGCGAGGGCAGAGGGTGGACATTTGGATTCAGCCATCGTCATCGCTTCATCATTTTATCCTGTTGCATATTTCTGTCATAATTATAATTACAGTATGAATGCTTAAGTTTTGTGAGGTTTGACCTTCAACCACCAAATTCTAATCAATTCATCTTTGAGTCCAGGTAGATGTTTAGCCCTTTTTAGATAGGGCAGTCAGTCTTTTTTCAGCATTGGCAGTATAAAAACAAAATCGGGGAGTGCAGCAAAATGCCGCCTACCTACTTTTGTTTATACAGAATGCGCCTTTTTCGGGGCAATGGGGGGCGTGAGCAAGTAACAAAACGTGTAGCTCAGCGTGTGACGTAAACAGTGACGTGAAAGGGAAGCCGCGGCTGGTCAGTCCTTCGGCGATTCTCTCATAAGTTGGCCCGTTCTTCACCGCCCCCGTCATCTGACGGTTAATGGCCTCTTCGTTTGCGAGGGCAAGGAGGGCGCACAATTCCTTGTCTCCCCAGTTGCTCATCTTTACAGTGTCTGTCAGGTTTGTGTTTCCCTCTTGCTACTAGCTGCTCATTAATTCCTGCTATCAGCTGTTTCCTGTTTATCCACTGCCAGTGGCTCGCACGTGCGGCGTCATCATCAACAGCTCCTCCCACAAGTCATCAACAGTCCCTCCCGTTGCAGAAGGCCGCCTCTGTCTGTTTAAACTAAAAGGGTTCCACCAATATGTCTACCCTACGAGGCGGAAAATTGGGCACCTCGGATCAACTCGCCAATCTGCCTCTGTGTGTCTAAACGCTCGCAGCTTGCCGGCAAAACGGCCCAACATTCACCGAAAATCTGGCAGTGTAAAATGGGCTTTTGTGGCAAATCTGAAGAATTTTCTCTGAGGTGTTCTTGAGCTGTCGCGTTCATGAGAATGAGATGTATGACGTTACAGTGACCTTTAACCACCAAAATCTTATCAGTTCAACATTTAGCACACTGACAAATCAGCAGTATTTGACGACTTGGGAATGAGAACAAGCCAGTCTCACAGAAACACCAAAGATCGTCTTCAGTGACACAGAGGGACATGACGAAGAGTTAATATTTGATTTCCTGGGAGAGAGAACGGGCTGACAGCTCCTCTGTTCTGTAGGGCAAAATGAGCGATAGAACAGCTTCAGTTCCCCGTCAGAAATCGCTGTCTGATGGGAAGGTAAAAATATTCTTAATATAGCTTAAACTGATTTTGATCTTTTTAGGTGTCTAAAATACATTTAGCTGCTGACCCCGCCCACAGCAGTGCACTACTGAGCGTCTGAGGTGATGCTCCTGTTTGCTTCTCCAAACCGACAGATACTGTAGGCAACACACTGACTATGGACATACCTCATACAACCCTACTTCAAAAACATCTGATCCCTTTCAGTTATTATCATTATCAGCACTGTTTCTGCCAATAGCTGAGTGAACGTTTCCATCTGAAAAACACAGGAAAGACCTCAGATGAAGTTGACCTTTAAGAAGCTAAAAAAACAAAAACAGCGGTCTGGCCCTTTAATGAAACTCCTTCTGCTCTCAGGCTCATCAGACTCTGTCAGGAGCTCAGAGCTGCAGGTCTTATTAACCAGAACGTTTGACGTACAGCAGTCAGCACTGGACTCAAGATAATTACAAGTCAACATGTGAGTCTGAATCTCCCTTTATTTGTCTCCCAGACACCTGGACACCCCAACTCAGATCCGAACGCAGCTTCATGAAACAGAAACTAAACATGTGATGAAGTGTAGAGAAGGTAACAGGAAATAAATCAGCGGTGAAATGCTCCTGTCCCCTTCAACCAGCTTCAAGGACAGATGTTAGAAACCAAAAGTCATTTGTAGTGGTCGATACACAGTGTTTGATGAGCTGAGCCCGGGGACACTTGGCTGGACTGGATGGGAAAATCAATACAGAGATGTGGATGAATGAAGCAGGTTAACATGACTCCACCAGCACCATCACCTCATCTGTCACTCTGCTTCATCAACAATCACCAAACACCATGTTTAGAACTGTGAGCTGTGTCCGAAATCATTCACTCATTCACAACTCCCTACTCACTTTATTAGGGAGCTCTATGGGATTGTTTCTGATCATGCAAAGCCCTTTGACACTACATGTCACATTCACCCATTCACACACAGTCACACACTGGCGGCCGAGGCAATCGTACACTGCACCACCTGCTACTCAGTAACCATTCACGCACACTCACAGCCATCAGGAGCAATTTGGGGTTCAGTATCTTGCTCCAGGATACTTCGACACGAGGACTGGAGGAGCCGCGAATCAAACTACCGATCTTCCGATTGGTGGACGACCTGCTCTACCTCTGAGCCACAGCCGCTCCATATGTAGAGGACTATATACTGAGCTCATCTGCAACACGAAGAAACACTATTGTGACACCTGTTACAGGAGCAGAATGAGTCAAAGACAGAAAGACAACAAAGCTTCACTTTCCACGTTGGTTCAGACCTGGCCTGGCCCAGAATCGGCCTGAACTCGGCGTGTGGGATCAAATTAGCTCGGCCACATCCAGTTGTCTGACTCGACTGAGACTCGGCATGAATAACGCCCCAGAATCGGGCCAAAGCTGCTGAAACTGCCATCACTGGGAAAGCTCAACAGAAAGCTTGATCTCTGTCAGTGAGATGGAACAACACTGACTTTACTGTACTCTGGTCAGTAACTACAGTCTCTCACACACACACACACACACACACACACACACCCCAAACCAGGTGGAAAAACATGTCCCACGTCCGCTGTACAAAATAACACATTGAAGATAAGTCGTGGAGACCCAGGTGAATGAATTAACGATGAGCTGCTAACGCTGGGCCGCGCTCTCAGACCTGCCAGCCAGCGACATCATTTATTCATGTGACTTGAGTGTGAGTAATTATTCCCTCAGCACAGACTGCAAGGCAGAGGAGGGCTACATGACTCCATTTAATTTTTCTTTTTTGTGAAAGTGACCAACCCGCCTCGGATGTTAACGGAGCTTCTGTGAAATGATGTCACACCGAGGAGGCTAATTTTAACCTGAATATTTTATACCTTAATAAAACTTAATATAGAAGTTCATTACTGCACTGACTTCCTGCAGGAAGGAGATGATGACAGATGAGATGTTACACCTCTTTATATGATTCAGAGTTTGGTACGTAGCAGTAATAAATGTGGCTACAGTCAGAGCAGCTGTTTGTTACTAAATCAGATAGTTAATGTGACAAACACATATTTTTCCTCGTCTTGTTGCTCTTTCTTTGCCTGTTTATTTGTTGCCTCACATAAATTTCGCCTTTTTTCTGTTAGTTTGGTGATGTGTTAACTTTTGGCTGCAGCTCTGTCTCGTGTTTGAGCCACACCTTAAATAATCCCCCAGTTTTAACATCTGCACTCGCTGAGCGCTGATGACATGAATCCACCTGCTGAGAAGAAGAACTCCAGCTGCAGGTCGGACAGCGAACGAGAGCGTCGGTGTGTCAGTGTGCTGCAGGTTTGTTCTCAGAGAGAGAATCAGACTGTGTTGATTCGCGCTCTCTGTTGTGCTCCATCTGTTTCTGTCTCTCTTCCTCCTCATCGTTTCAATCTGCCAACATCTTCTTCTTCTATTGTTTGAATCTCAGTCGAATTCTCTCTCTCGTTGTCTTTTCGTCATGTTCCCTTTCTTTAGGAAAAACATTCCCGTCACTCACCCCACCTTTCCTTTTCAGAGCAGATCACAGAGCCTGTGGGATTCATTTACATGTTATTATTTGAAGAGAAACTGTTTATCATTTGACTGCTGATCAATGAAAATAAACTGTCAGTATTTGTCAGTACAAATGTAAAGAAGCCCTTCTCTATATTATTCAGAAAATAAATTATATTTTCTGTAAAATCAAGTATGGATGTAGTAATGTAGTGATGAATGAATCCTTCCCTGCGTTCAGCTCCTGTTGTTGCCGTGCAGTTTCCACACAGCAGATCTTTCTGTGTTTCTACTGGTCAAACTGACGGCTGTGACGGGAGAGGTCGTGGAATACAAAAAGAAAATCAAACATGCTAGACTTTCTGTCGGGACGTCATGAGGCGTCCCAGACACGCCCTTGTTTGTCGTCTACGGTGACAAACAACACGAGATAAAACGATGGATTATCACGTACGACACTCACTATCGTTCACGATCCGAGGCGACACCTTACGACACTGCATCAGGCTATAATAAGGATGATATCGTGTAGTGTGAACCTGACACAACACAAGTACCGACTGTTTCTGCTGAAGAGCTTAATGGCTAAAAAATAATCTTACAATCTTAGACGTTTGCTTGCTCTCACTCCCTCTTGACTTCAGCCGTGTTTGTTTTCCTCACTTTTGTTTCTCTTTTCGTTCGCTGAGCAGAACTGACAATCAGAGTGAATTCTCACAACAACGAGCTCTGACGCTGATTCAACACGCTGAATCGACTGGAAAACAGTTGACAGGGGCCAACGAGGGCCAACGGTGCGGGATACACTGTGACAGACGCTCACCGACAGCCTGACATTGACCACTGGCCGACTGCCGGCTTGGTGTGTCAGAGCCTTATGAGGTGTCCTGAATTTTAGTCTGTAGCATGGGCCAAGCTCCAAAAAATGCTGGATCACACTTCCCATGATGCAACTCTGTAGTGCCTATTATCAGACCCTGCTTGTCTGCTACTTCTTTTTCTCTTCAATGTGACATTTGTACTTTTTTTTGTCTCCTTGCAACCCTGATGACATCACTATGACATGATCAGGGTTATTTTTCCAGGCAGGATGAAGGAGGCCGTTCCACAGGACTTCATACAGCTGTTTTCATACGTTGAGTCATAACAGCCACATCATCATAGGTCAAATCTGCACAAGTGCACTTAAAACATTTAAATAGATCTGTGCTACAGGGTGGACACACATGACGCACACACCATCTAAAAGTGGAAACTTTTTGCTCACCAACAGACAGAACATGAGGAAAAAATACACTTCAGTCTAGAAAATTCTTGAATCAGGTTGATCAGTGCAGAAAATTATGATTTTTTATTGACTTGTTTTCAGAGAATAATATTTCAGGGTCTCAGTAACGAACAGACTGCAGGTTTCAAAGTGTAGTAATGACTCTGGAGGAGAAGTGAAGCAGACACACGGAGGCAGTGTGGTGAATATTATGTAATTAATGGAGCAATTAGCTGCGACAGTACGGAGCGTTCACTCAGCCATCTGTTCACATGACAAACAACGAAATCGATACGGCGCCGAGTCCCGACGCTCAGACGCTGTTCAGGCTGTCAGCCGTGAAACAAACCATTCAGAGGCGCCGCAGCTGAGGGAGCCTTTCTTTTCATCAGGATCTCTGACACCTGATCGGCTCCACCTTCACTGTGTTTACCTTTCAGAGCCTTATCACAGGAACACGCAGGTGTTGTGTGAACTGATTCAACAGGTTACCATAGTTTAATTTGAGCAGTAACCTGATCTGGTTATTTCTGATTTCTTTTTCTGTTGAGAACTGAAAAGGTCGCAGGCTGAAGTGACGTCATGATTTAATGAATAAACAGCCGCAGCACAATAGAACATGTTTAAACTGACATCAATACATGACATCATCCTGCAAGACGCAGCATTGGCCAATCACATACGTACATGCAAACATTTTGGATGGATTACTTTGTGACATGAATAATGTATTTTCACTGTCACCACAAAACATCAAATCTAGAGGTCAACCAATGGTGGATTTAAAAGGCCAACATAATGACCAGCCTGTTCTCACTCTGAACTTCTCAAATGCCGCCACTTGGTCAGTGATTTCGGCGTCAGACACCAACGAAAAAAGCCACCTTCTGCTGCAGTATGATGCGCCACCGCTTGGTGTCAGTGAGCACGGTCTCACTCTGAAGTTGACAAAATTCGGTGCTTGGGCAGTGACTTGCGGCATCAGAAACCAACGAAAGAAGGCGTCCTTTAACATTGTTGCCGTTATAGTTTAACTGCGCCCGGTGGTGTCAGGATACAGCCACTACGAGGAACATGTACCCTCTGCCCTCTTATGATGAAGTGCTGTTTCCTGCTGTAGAGTGAGTGACTAACGGACAGCTACTGGTCAGAGACAGCAAACTAGCTCGTGACACGGCCAAATGCAAGTATGACGCAGAATGTATTGAACTGTGTGAACCTTGAACTAATAGCCCCTTTTACACTGCTAGATTTTCGGTGAATGTTGGGCCGTTTTGCCCGCAAGCTGTGAGCGTTCAGACACACAGAGCCGGATTGGCGAGTTGATCCGAGGTGCCCAATTTTCCGCCTCGTAGGGTAGACATATTGGTGGAACCCTTTTAGTTTAAACAGAATGAGGCGGCCTTCTGCAACGGGAGGGGCTGTTGAAGACTTGTGGGAGGGGCTGTTGATGACGCCGCACGTGCGACCCACTGGAGGTGGATAAACAGGAAACAGCTGATAGCAGGAAATAGCGAGCAGCTAGTAGCAAGAGGGAAACACAAACCTGACAGACACTGTAAAGATGAGCAACTGGGGAGACAAGGAATTGTGCGCCCTCCTTGTCCTCGCAAAC
>NC_065509.1:42161447-42188451 GCF_006386435.1 Epinephelus moara
TCAAACGTCATTTCACCCCGTGAACACCATGGACGAGGAGATGTTAATCATGGAGGTGCACCCAGATGTCTTCCTACTACTCCTCTGGTTTTGTGGTTCTGTTTATAGAAACTACATCTTGTTATATCGCATGATTATGCGTGAATTCATGAGATCTCGTGGGTCCTCGTGACTCCCGCTGTCCGGCGGAGCTGCACCACTCCACACAGCAAACGCAGCCGGTGGGTGTTGACGGACGGTGGAGCACGCAGTGGATAACCAGCACAGCCGTTCCGCAACGGACACACATCCTGTGGAATTCTGGCGTTATTCTGTAATGGCAACCAGCGGTGTCAGGGGGATATGCAGCCGGACAACAACGTAGGTTAAGGGGGTGAAAGTCCTAGTATGGTGGGCAGGAGGGGTGGTGAATGGGTCCAACAACCACCTACTTTCACCCAGGAGACTGGATCTTTGCTTTCCATAAGACTGTAAAGCCAAACCCTGTTCTTTTTTTCGAAACCCAACCACGTGTGTTGTTGTAGAAGCATGAAAACGTCAGTTCACTCTGTTGTACTAGCGTAGTGCTTTTATTTTGAAAGAGACTGTATAGAAACTGTACATTTCCTGTGAAAACAGAAGTGTATTTTGAAAACAGACAATGCATGTAACAGGCTGAAGTTGACACGGCGTCCCAGAACGTCAGCAACCAACACACCCAGGGTACCTTGGACGTCATATGTGGACGTGGAAAGTCCATGACCAAACGTGGACATGTGACGAGTAGGGCTGCAACTAACGATTATTTTCATTGTCGACAAATCTGTCGATTATTTCTTCTATTAGTCGACTAATCATTCTATCAAAAAATGTGTTAAAATGTTGAAAAATGTCGGTCTGTCTCCCCCAAACCCCAAAATTATGTCATCTAATGTCTTGTTTCGTGCTCACACCAAAGGGTTTTAGTTCACCGTCATGGGAGAGTGTGTAAAGCTGCCAATATCTGAACGTAAGAAGCTGCAATAAGAATATTTTGGGGTACTTTATAGTACTTCTCTATGAAAAATGACTCAAACCGATTAGTCGACTACTAAAATAGTCACCGATTATTTTTTATAGTCGATTAGTCAGCTAATCGTTGCAGCCCTAGTGACAAGGTCGGAGTCCTAAAAGTAATCAGCAGATTAGTCGATGATGAAAACAATCCTCGCTTTAATATCATCGTATCAACATGATACTGAGTTATTACCCAGCCCTGATACTAACTCTTCACAGCAGCGTGACGGAGTGTGGTTTACATGGAGCATGTAAAGGACAAATAAGGCAGAGAGGAGGCGAGTGGTGATGAAGTGGAATCAAACCGCCGCTGACATTTTCAGAGTGAACTCATTCAGCCTGAAGACAAAAGATTCAAAGACACTAAAGATTCTCCCATGACATTCATTCATCTGATGATAAATAATATTCATATTGATACAGAATGTCATCCATCCATCATCCATCATCCATCCGTCCTCGCAGCTGTTTTCCTGCACATTTCTTTACCACCACTAATTGTGTTTATCCATCAACCAGCTTCTATCTTCATCCATCATCTGTCACTTCACCTCCACCTACCGACCCATCTCTCCATCAACCGCTCATTAATTCAGCATCAGTCCATTTATTTCGATGGCCAGTTATCCACCTAGTCCTTCACCTATCAACCACTCCTCAGCCACTTAATCATCCCGTTCATGCATACATTATAAATCTAATTTAACCCTCAGTCGTCTGTTTTCACTCTCTCAGTGTTTTAATGGTGTTTCTGTGTTTGTGAGTCCAGAGACAGCAGCAACAGAATCGTCACTAATGTATGGAAACAGAGCCAATGATGCCTCACAACCACACTCCACTGACTCTGGCTACATTTCTTTCCTTCTATATGTAGCTGCAGACCTCCTCCTCCACTCCTCCCCTCCTCCCCGCAGGCGCTGGAAGACGGAGGGGCAGCGAGCAGCCTATATATCACCAACGAGGCATTTGTCCATTTGTCTTGTGGTTGGGTGGCTGAAGGAAGAGAAAGAGGAAAAGAATGACAGGAGGGGAGGGGGCGTAAAGAGAAAGGGAGGGTAACGAAGAGAAATGAGGACAGAGGAAGGGGGGAAGGTAGGAGGGAAGGATAGAGAGAGGAGGAGGATGATGGGTGGAAAAACTGCGGGGCAAAAATATCGAAGGCTACAGTGAATGTAAAGAGAGGAGTTATTATCAGAGAGGAAGGGACGGGATGGAGAGGTGGCAGGGGAAAGAAGGTGTGATCAGAAGAGTGACGAATGGGAGGAATGTGTAAAGGAAAGGTAAGAGAGGGAAACAGAAGAAGTCAATGACAATGATAAATGGAGAGGACGCGACAAAGAGAAGGAGAGGAAGGTAGGGAATGACTGCGGAGGCTGTAGCTGGAGGACACAAAGGAGATAGTGAAGGTGGAGAGGAGACAAAGAGAGTGAAAGAAAAGGACAAAGAAACTGAAGGAGAAAAGTCGACTACGACTCCCGAGGAGCATTTCAGAAGCATCCAATCACAGAGCTCAAAACTGTTAAGTAAATAAATAAATACAAAACTTCCAGAACCAGCAGCTTGTCCAACTTCACAACTGGTCCCAGTAACACAGCTGGTGATATCATGTCAATTGATCCACGTCAGGACAAACTTTCACATCTATCAGCTGTTGGACAAAACTTCCAGAATGACTCCAAAAATCCTAAAAACTCGTGGTCCTTTGTTGCATGTTGTCCCCTCTCTTTCCCCCTTTCACGCTTCAAACTGTCCCTACATTAAAGACAAAAAGCCGTCCCCAAAAAAACATTTTCTTCTCACTAGTACTGGTGTATAGATACGCAGATGATGCACCTGCTTCAGTGTTATCACTATATTGAATAGGTGTTATCAGTGGCTACAAGCCCCCTTCTACACCAGGACATTAAATTGGTCCTCTTTATTATCAGGCAGTGATGTCTAGCTGCCAAAGTTAAGACGGGAGCAAAGGAGGAAGTCATTGAAAGAGGCAACAGACAGCATCTTTGCCTTAATATATCATTCTGAAAATAATGTGGGTTGCACAGGGTAGTGGCCACAGTAAAATCAGACTATCAGAGTTTACGTAGGTTACTTAGTGTCGTTGCAATAAGCTAATGCCACCGGTGCTGAAATTTTGTGGAAAAAATCTGCTTTACGGCAGGAAATGCATCATGTATTGTGAAATTGGTCGGTCAGCCAATCAGGGACTGGAGCTGGTCTTTAAGAGGAGTTGGGCATGAGATAGTTGAGTCACGAGCACAATGGCAGACGGACAAAGTTTGGAGACAAGTGAAAAACGGCCTAGCAAAAGAAAAGGAGCTCCTCTGTGTGAGGAGGCAAAGAAGAGCAAAAAGGAGAGTGATAAAAGAAGAGGAAAAACAAGAGTAAACCTCAGTCAGGCGTTCAAGAGATGGAGGGAGCTCCGTGACCAAAGAGGCTTCAAAACCCATGTCCAGCTAGCTTTCTTTCTAATGGATCAGTAAGTAACACGGCTAAATGTTAGCTAGACCAGAGAGGACTGTACTGTACTGGCTGCTAGTTCATTCCTAGCTGGCCAGCATCGCAAATCGCCGCAACCAGGGAGCGGGTAGCGAGTGTTGGTCGGCTGACATCCTGGTTGCCATTCTACGGCAGCCCTCGGACAGTGATACCCCCCTCCCTTCCTTCTGTTCTCTTCTCACGGAGGCAGCTATCCACGGACATCGCCCAGCTAAGTTACGCCCAGCTAAGTGAACACTGGACTTTGTTTCCCATTCAACACAACACCACTGATGCTAGGTGGCGCCAAGCTAAAAAAAACGAATCCTATCTGTTGCCTCTTTAATATATTTTAAGTGACATACGTAAGTGTATTACGTACGTTACATATGTACTTAATTTAACCCAAACCATATTTTTTCCCTAAACCTACCCACAAAACTATTCCCGATGACAACTGATAACAGCCTATCAGTAGATGCAGCAGGCCCATTTTAAGACCTCATGATCAATGTTAGATACGGAAACTAACGGGGCTTCTGTCTGTACGCTGCATTCATTGTGTTTATATTTGTGCACAAATTTGTGCCCGAGACGATCGGAGACTTCTGTCTATTTGTTCGTACAAGTTTTCTGAAAGCACACAGATACGGACAACACGGAGCAGTACCACCGGAGATCGTGCAGACAGTCTAGTGTATTTCAAGCAAGATGTGACCTTAGGAAATGAAGAAGAAATTTAAATAATGGTGGAACAGGATGAATCAGAAATATAATGAAAAGAATTCTTCGTCCACATCTCGGGATGTATAGAACAGCTTCACAGTCCACCGCCGTCTGCAACGCTGCCTCCGTTTGAGGATACAATACTACACCTCCTTCACCGTGACCTTGTTTGTTGTTGAGTGAAACTTTAGACTCCGCCCTCTAGTGCCATCTATTGGCTGTATTTATGCCAACAGAAAGGACACATGGAAGTACAGGGCAGTGATATTTACAACATTTATGTATTTTGTACGTAAAGGGAGTATAAATGAGCTTTAACCCACGAGACTGGCAACCACTGATAAAGCCTATTCAGTGCAGTAGAAATTTCACAGTCTTTTCAATTCCATTCATCTCCACTGTATGAAGGTGAACAGAGACATCTAAGTGACAGATCTCAGCAGAGCAAACTGAAATAAGGAAATGTGTATTTTCCCTTTAAAGTGACTGTGGTTCAGTGCGCAGCCTCTCTGCACACATTTATATAAAAACCATTCAGACAGAGAGGCGACATCAGAGGTGTCAGACCACATGATGGACGGCGATGGACTGTGCTCCTGTTTCAACAGGTCTGGTGACCTGTTTTGACAGTTTGACGGCCCCACAGGTGCTAACTCGAGCTGTAGCCACAAGTCACCTGCTGGCAACTGCGAAAAGCACCTTCACTTTCCTGGTCAGCATGTGACCCCACCCCCTCCACCACCACCCCCGAGGCCAAACATCTGCTCTGAGTGTCAGCTGCACACACTGCTGCTGCTGCTGCTGGAGGAGGAAAACTGATGGATGTGTCATAGCTGAAATACTAGTTAAGGTGCTAAAGGTGGTGTTAAAGCTTCACCTGTCAGTGTTCTATAATCGTCTTTAAACCATGAAACTATGTGTGGTTTGAGAGGAGTTTAAGGCTGAAAAACTGAGAAGAACAAACATTAAAACTCCATAAAACGACCATTAAAGTGCCTTAAAAGCTCCAATTCACCTTTTACCAAGTTCATATTTCATCTGTGGAGCTGCCAAATATCCTCTTTGGCTTGTGAGGATTTTTTTTCACCAGAGAAAATCAAGTTGAAGTTAGAAAACAACTGAATTTAAAGTGTAAACACGACACAGTCAGCAGGAGAACAACATTCAGACAAAGCAGAAACTCTGCAGAGAGAATAAATACAGAGCCGGAGACAAAACATCACGACAGAACAGCTTCAGCCTCTCTTTTTGTTCTTATTCATCTGTTTACAAATGTTAGAGTCACAAAGCTTGTTTGTTTTCTCCAAAACGCTACAAAAATGATGTCATGGTGATGGTACGGCTCTTTGGGTAAACGTGTCCGTCAACTGGAGGAGAAGAAAGACGATACACTGAATTAGTCATCACAAGCTGTGCAGCTCCGTGTTTGTTCTCGGTCCTCAGTTTGTGGAGGACAGAAGTCCTCAGAGACACAAACGCTACATAATGCATGGACAGCTGAGTGGTTTGTCTGCTCCGCTGTCGGACAGATCTGGGTTAAACAGAGTGACGTGTCGACTTTCTGCGGCGCCAACGAGGTCGCGACACCTTCAGTCCAAACAAGTCGAAGAGTTTCAGTCAAATGTTCAGAATCAGGGAGGTAAATCCTGTCATTTAAATTATTTCAAAAGAGGAACTACTTTACAGAGCTCACGCTCAGTGTGGGTGCTTCACATGGCGGAGGGATACACTGACTTAATGCATTAACAATATGGCGGCTGTCACAGTTCTGTCATACAGATTAACTGATGTGTGGGACTAAATGAACCTGACGATGGCGGTATATAAAAGTCAGATCACAGAGTGCGTTAATGTCTGCACCAGATTTCTTCTCGTGACACGTCGACCTGCTGGTGGCGCTAGAAGAAAAGCCAGCAGCATTCACCCTGAGGGGACCATGGACGTCTAAATCCACAGAATAATAAAACATATATGATCATGAGGTGTTGTCTTACAGGAGCAGGCCTCACTCACAGCGAGAACCACTGATCAATGTGCAGATACGGGTCAGATAATCAGGCGTTCTCTGGAATATAAATGTGACAGATTATTGATGAATATAAACGCTGTTTGTTTCTTGCTCTCTCTGAGCCTCTCCTTCCCTCTGTCAGGGTGAAGAGGGCTGTGGTAAATGGCCAGCAGCATGCTGGGAGGTGGGCGGCGATGCTGTGTGGGTGGGAGCTTTGCTACGCCTGCCAACTGCTCGAGTACACTGATGAATGTTGCTGCGAGATGGAGAGCTGCACTGTAAAAAAATATAACAGCTCAAAGCGGAAAAACAAAGAGGACAGAGCTCAGTTACAGTTTTTACATCTCTGTTCAATGTCCGCAAAAATCATCTGATCCATCAGAGCTGATGGAGCGGCACAAAGTGTAATTAGGACATTCACGGTTTTCACATTATGTGTCCAGCAGGTTGATCTCTGTGGGTTTAAAATTAAATTTAAACTATTACTGAACTGATGCAACATTTGGTTCATCGTTCATGTTCCCCTGAGGATCAACAGGTCGACATGTTAACGTGTCCTTTCCACCTCAGCTGGACTCTCTCTCTCGTCCATTTTACACTGCCTCATCATGGCAGGAATCTCACGCCGTCATGCCACCTCACTGCTCTGTATAAAAGGTACAATCGTGGAATGGAGGAAGGAGTTGTCTCGCCTTTAAGCTGTCATTAGAGGTCGTAACAGCTCCAAAACGATGTCTGTATAAACAGAACAGCTGGCAGGATGGGATCATCACAGGTGTGATGTTTTGACGACGTGCTATGCATGCGATGTACCACAGATTTTAAAAGTAGCTGTTACCAGTTAGCAGCTAACTCAAAGATGAAAAACAGCAGCTGAAAATGTCTGCATACTGGGAGACCGGTGAGGTCCATTAGCTCTGTGAGTAGAAGGGTAGGGGGTTTCTGTGGGTGGAGGGGGTGGGGGTTTGTGTTGTAAATAATCCAGTTAGGTTCAGTCGAGCTCTTGGTCCTGGACAAAGTGGATGTGACAGCAGGAACAATGCATGATGAGCATTGAACACAGAGCTGTGGAGCTGGCAGTGGGTCACTGCTCACTGCCCCACACCCACAGATCTGCAGAGAGGAGCCACACATACAGACACATCATCTAGAGACAAGATATCTGCAGGATGTGATGGAGACGTGGGGGAGGGGATTCTGGTGTATTTTTGTGGTGTGTGTTTTTATACTTATCAGTGGCAGTAGGTAATGGAACTGTTAAAAAAATTACCTGTGACTATTCCTTCTAAAATTCAAACGTCCATAAAGAGAGCAAACAACACAACAGGAGACATAACTACCTATGAAGGTAAATTTATTTCAACATGAACAAGTATCTTAAAGGGAAGCTGACTATTTGAAACCAGCTCTGTGTCACTGCAGTGTGTGCAGATGGAGCTCTCTACCCATCTGTCATGACGCATTTCATGTCACCCAGCAGCCCTCCTCGAGCAATACTTGGACTTCTAGACTTCTCTGACCTGCTTGTAGGAGGTCTGAGCCCTGAGGCAGTTGCCCAGTTCGTAATCTTTGACCGATACGTTCATGAATTGTAGGATGTACTCAGACTGCATTTGTGTCATATTATCTTCAGCTGACCTTGATGATCTTCTACACTGAAATCTCTTTAGGAAGAGATTTCATTACAACCACTATGGACAGGAGGAACAATTACAGCAACATGTAACACTCTGAAGAGGATCTGCTTACTTTCAGGTTCATATCTGTATTCAAGGTTTCTACCAGAACATCTTTACATGCTTTAATTAGGGCTGTACCCGACTCAGAATAATGTCAGTCGACTCAGATTTGTCTGTTACATGTGAATATTCCATTTGTTCTTAGTTTCAGTATCAAGTTTAAATTTGAACGGGGTTTAGTGGGATGTTCAGGCTGACAGCGGCATTCACATAATATTGTAAACAATCTAACGGCGCTAATAACGGATCGAAAATGTGCAACAATATTTTTTGTCAACACTAGGTATCAAACAAAAGTCAGAGACTGTTGTATTAGGTACCTGTGAGCTGTGGATTCACCACCTCTAAGCAAAACTGAGAACATGATGTTATCTCAGAGCCTTACGGTAAAAAGTTTCTCCTCCTCAATACGTCTGCAGCTGTATTGAGGAGGAGAAACTTTTTATGTTAACTTTTAAAGAGTAGCATGAGAGTTCACTCTGCAGCAACATCTGGGGGCGTTTTCCTCGGCACACTGACTAGCAAAAAAGAAAAAAAGACTGCTCAACTTGAAGCGATCTCAGTCGACTGAGGGGTCTCCAACCGCTGAGGCGAAACTCTGCTCCGTTTAGTATCCCACAGCACTCTGTGAAAGCCCACTCTGCTCTGATTGGTCAGCGTTTCTCTCGGTGTCTAAACACCGTCATTGCAGCCAGGGAATGATGTAATTAGGGATGTCCCGATCACATTTTTTTTTGCATCCGATCCGATACTGAGTCCTTCTTTTTGAAACCGAGTCCGATCCGATACTTTGCAAAGCATTAAGAAAGAAAAAAAAAAGAATGCATCCAAGTTGTCCCATAAGGTTTGTTTTTTATTTAAATAGTATCCAAAAAGCTTTTTGGTGGTTCAGCAGCACAAAATGTAAACAAATTCTAAATTGTAAACAAATTGTCCCTCCAGAGTTGCCGTAGGGCTGTGGTAGGCGAGGTTCCGCCATTAGGTGTGGCTGTGCTGCTCGGAATAAAGAGAGAAACGGTGGCCGCTGAACCTGTTGTCTCGACTCCTGTCCGTTTATTGCTCATTAGCTGCGCTCAGTTAGGCGAACCCAGGACGCTCGGTTACAATACATTGGAAAGCGGAGGCAACAGTGAACAACACAGATGAAAAACCTGGCCATTTTTGTTGTTTTGATTCCTCTGATCTTTTATTACCAATTCCGATTTTATAAAAATATCGTGATGGGTGCCAATAGGTTCGGGACATCCCTAACTGTAACAGAGTATAGCGTCAATTTTTGCCATTAAAAATCACAGATAAAATCTTCTAAACACAGCCAGACATGTTCCTGCAGAAATATGGTCCAACATCGATGTTGTTGTTCATGTTTCCCTGACGTTAGCATGTAGCTACATGTAGCAGTGTATGTAATGTAAACACAACACAAAGAATCTGTCACCAACTGACGTCAGCGCGTCTCGTTGGACTCGAGTATTCAGAACGTTCTGCAGCCTGAGGTTTTTACTTTTACATACGTTAACCTCATTATATGAAACTCTGGACATGTTAAATGCAAATATCTAACACTGTAACGTGTAAAATATGTGACAGAAAAATAAGGACAAGCAGAATAAAATATGTGAACCCGTCCTTTAAACTCATGTCAGCAGCAGCAGCAGCAGCAGACCTGCTCTCCATCTGTAGCTCCTCCATGTACAGTTTCTGACACTAATTCTAACTGTTGACCCGTGTTTGAGGCGTCGTACAGTGAAATGAGACACTGCTGTCATGCTGCCAACATCGTGCTCACCAGAGTATCGGGGCCGAGATTTGGCCCGTTTCCTGTCACTGACTGACAGCTTGAGGAGCTCCGTGATAAACGCAGTGACAGCCAGCTGTTAAACAGGACATCAGAGAGCTGCGGCGGCAGCTCGCCAAACTCACGTAATGCCCCAATACACGGCCACTTACGCTCCTGCACGACAGTCAAGGAAAGCCATGGCGTCAAGGTGCAGAGCATCAAAACTGTAAATGAAAAACTCATCGCAGCGTTTCAGCAGGAGCGTTCTCTGAGGTTTGTTCTGAATATATTGAAGGTATTTAGATGGTATTAAGTGAATTGGCTCTGCTTCAAGGAGGCGGCTGTGTGGACCAGCCACAACTTTTTAACTTAGCAGAGGAACCTGCTGTGCAGTTAATTAGCTGGGGGATTGTGGATGGTGGGATTCATTACACGGCTGACTGAACAATAAATCTGTGTGTTTTCTGAGGGGTGAAGCTCAGAGACGGAGCTTTCTCTGAGGAGGAGACCTGGAAACACTAAAGTATGATGTGTTTCCTGTTCTGGTCAAGACAGATTAATTTATAGAGCGTGTTTTAAAACAGCAAATGTTGACCATCGTTCTTCACAAAGAAATAAATAACGGTCATAAATGGGAGAATGGGAGTAAACTTAGCATACACTATTCTGACAACATCATGACACAAAAAGCATCACACAAACATAAATAACTTACATAAATGTCAGTGGGAGACTGTTCCAACTGAAAATGCTGCATCATCTTTAGTTTTTAACTGGGTACGCACAAAATGAGGCCTATAAATTTGTGATCTACAAAAACAGACTTGATGGGAGAAACTTTGACGCGTGCTTACAAACATTTTGGAGACGGGAACTTGGTGATGCAGATGGTGAGGTTGAAGCCTGACTGTAGAAATTGTCAACTAATTTTTTACGCACTCCGTTTTTGCTTTTGTCTGTACGTACATTTTCCTACACACTGTTTCATAAATGAGACTCCTGATCTGAGGGGTCGGGAGGTGGAATAAAGGATGAGCAGTTCAGAGATGTGAGCAGGTGTGTGTCTTTAAAACAAATAAAAGAATTTAAAAACGATTCTGTACTTCACTGGGGTGATGTGGTCTTGCTGCTGTATTTTGCTCTTTCTTTGCACCTCCCTCTCTGTACCTCCCTCCCTCCACTCCTCTGCACCTCCCTCTCTGTACCTCCCTCCCTGGATCTCCCTCGTTGCACCTCCCTCCCTAGACCTCCCTCCATGGATCTCTCTCCCTGCACCTCCGTTTCTCTACCTCCCTCCCTACACCCCCCTTCCTGTGTCTCCTTCCCTGGATCTCCCTCCCTGCACCTCCCTCTCTGTACCTCCGTCCTTACACCTCCCTCCCTAGACCTCCCTCCCTGCGCCTCCCTCCCTGCATCTCCCTCCCTGCACCTCCCTCTCTGTACCTCCGTCCTTACACCTCCCTCCCTAGACCTCCCTCCCTGTATATCCCTCCCTGCACCTCCCTCTCCGGGCCTCCATCCCTGGATCTCCCTCCCTGCTGCTGCACAAGCTGCTTTCTCTCCCCAGTCAGCCAGAACATCAGCAATTGGCAAACGCTAACACGGTGATCCACGGCAACAGGTGCCAAAGAGTCGTTACCGCGGCAACAGTGACACTTTGCATCAGCTACAGGACGGAGTTAAAGAGAGGAAGAGGCAAACAACACACATGCTGCAAGAACACAACAACAGTACACCACTAATACTACTAATGCTGATACTGCTGTGAGCGTTATTCTCAGTTCAGGTAGTGCTGCGTCTGAACCTGCTCCTCTGCTCTGATCAGTGCTGTATCTTTAAACATTCCTCCTCCCTTTTCTCCTGCTAAACGTGTTGTAGTAAAGTCATAGTCATATTCTAACAGCTTTAAACTGACGGTTTGAGCTGCAGCAAGCACACATTTTCTTTCTTCAGCATGAATAACATCATGATGGGACAACAACATCCTATAATATACATATATACATACAGGTTGACCTGCAGCACAGACAGGACACAGAAGAAGAAGTGAACACTGAACTCCAGGAAACTGTTGAGAAGTTTCAGAGAGCACAAACTGTCACTGCTAACGGAGCCAAAGTGAGAGGAAGCAGTCCTGCTGAGTTTACGTTTGGCAGAGAGGGAAGAGGTCAGAGCGATGTCCCGTTACGCTGCCCGCTAAGTCCATTAAACGTCTGAGTGCTCATTAAACAGTGATACATGTCCAAATATTTTATTATGAGTCATCTAATGAGAAACCAAAGAGAAATCTATCACAGGTGAGAGACTGATAATGAGCCGGAGAGGCAGCAGTGACTCACACTGTTTTTAGGATGAGTCATCGATTCGGAGACCATCGGTTAAACGCCTCATCAGCTGCACAGTGAACCAGGACAGGTAGAGACAGACAGACAGACAGACAGACAGACAGACAGGTCCACTGGAATATCAACAGACAGACAGATGGACGGACGGAAACAGGTAGACAGACAGGGAGCCACACTTACAGACACAGTGGAAGTATGTAGCCTTGTGTGTGTGTGTGTGTGTGTGTGGTCTTGTACATCTATCTATGTGAGGACCAGTGTCTTCCACTGTAACAGTGAGGACATTTTGCTCAGTATAACTCATAGTTTTAGTTCAGATCAAGCAGCAGCCTCCAGGACTGAAAAGTGAAGCCAAAAACTGCAGTTCCTCTAAAGGTCCGCCGCAAAATTAGCCACGGAGACTATTGTAATCTTGGCGGCATGTGTTTCTGTCAGCGGGAGTCTTGCCAACTGCGTTACGACCTGTGTGTGCACACCACAAGATCTCTCCACCGAGCCCTCGTTGACAGAGCCCCAGATAACGCGGTGACGTCACCAAACTTGGAGACAACACATCGTAAAGGCATGGATATTCTTCCCAGTGTTGAATCAGATCTGCCTCCAGGGCCTGGGTCCAAACACAATGTGCTCCCCGTGATCCTGTGGACGCCGCCATTGTTGTTGTTGCTTGCTGGCTTGTCAGTGTTGCCAGATCTTGGGATAGAAACAAGCAACCAGGGCTATGGAAACAAGCCCAAAAGAAGCGATGGATATATATAGAGGAAGGCGACGTTTAGAGAGCAAGCCCAAATAAGCAACTCCACTTTAGAAAATAAGCAACTCCACTTTAGAAACAAGCCCAAAGTTGCGGCTAATAAGCAGACCTGGCAACCCTGCGGCTTGGCCTCCTCACATTTCTTCCGTCCTCCTGCGTGCTGACGTGGGACATATCCCTGCTCTCATTGGCTGATGCTCTTTGTCAGTTGTGTCAGACTTCTCCAGTTATCCAGTCCCACTCACAGACTGGATATCTGGGGGGCGACTTGCTCGTAGGCTTGTTCACACATGAGGACTCGTCGTGGCAGACTATCTGCAGACTCACCTCCGACCCAAGGTGGCTCTCAAGATCCTCTGCGACGTCAAAATCGCGGTGAAAATCGTGTAATGTGAACTAGACTTGACAGCCACTAGAGGCTGGCTCCAAGAGCGAGTCAGTCTCCACAGACCTCCATGTTAAAATGTCCAACTTTACAGTATCATTAAACATGTTTACAGCCTGGTACAAAAAGCGGTTTTGTTCTCTTTAGCTAATTTAATGATTCATGACAACTGCACTGGGGCTGAATTGTCATACCACTCACTTGTGTACATTTTATTTAGGCTTAAAGTTATGCAGATTTGAGGGTGGGGCCACTTTGAGTTAGATTCACCCCACATTCCTCCACAGCTCTAGTCCAAATACAATCACTTTTGGATACAATAAACCAAGATGGCAACGGCCAAAATGCCGAACTTGAGGCTTCAAAACAGCAGTCCACAAACCACCGGGTGACATCATGTACGCTGTGTCCATTATTATTACAGTCTATGATTTTTACCACATGACACTGCAATCAATTTTGATATCCACCTAAACAGAATATTAAATTGTATCTCGGCATGGTGGTGCAGTGTTCAGTGTTTCATCGCCTCTTCAAAGTACAAACATGTATGAACTGAGTATGAAATTACTGTGGACTTATCATCTTATTTACAATCATCACATAAAAAACAGAGGAATGTCAGGAGAAATTTTCAATGAAACAAACTGTTTTTATGGTTTCCTGTCCACTGATGGGACTGTCCTGTGTCGTCCCAGCACAGTTTGACGCAGGACATGTTGGCACAAAGCAACAGAGGAACAACAGACTGGTGATCAAAAGAAAATTAATCACCAACAAATCTACCAAGACAATCCAGCCTCAGTCATTTATCAAGGGAAACAGTGAGCATTTGAAATCGTCTGTATGATTGTGAGTTAAATATCTTTGACTGCTGGTGGGACAAAAGTTAACTGAAGACATCACAGTTTCTTCACATTTAGAAACACTCAGAAGAGTCATTCTCCCATGATGCTTTGCAACTTCTTTCTTCCCGCTGGTCTTTACGTCATAATTTCTGGATAATAGATGAGAGTTTGAATTTTTGATGTGGTCATGCGCAGACTGAACGGTGATAAATTAATCAAATGGTCAATCTGTTCTCACACGCAGATGTAATGTTTGCACGTTATCAGACTAAACTTTCTGAATGTGTGTGAGAGTCGTTTAAAGGTCTCACAGCATGGAAACCGAGAGATTGGGTCTAAACAAAGAACTGTGAGCAGCCTCATTGAAGGTTTTAAATAATGCATCTTTCATGAATTCCCTCTGACGTACATCGCTCCTGTGGCGAGGCTCCTGCAGAGTCAACGCATGACCAAATCATCTCCACACACACACACACACACACACTTCATCAGCATGCTAATGATAAGCTCCAGAGCATCAGGATGTGTTTGTGTGTGGAAACTTTCTTTTCTGGTTTCCTCACAGATGACGACGAGGGGTGAGGCTTTGCTCCTCTGATGTCAGAATCAGAAGTGCTTTATTGATTTGAGGGGAAACTGTGATTTGTTACAGAATAAAGAATTTTAAGAAGTAAGAATAAGAGTATGAAATAGAAGTATGTAAATATAAAGTCATTAAATAGAAATAAACTGTGCATTATGCTACAATGTTTAACACCGATACTTAAGATATTAAGAATAAAATATTATATATCTTTACTGTGCTGAGACTGTAAGTGTGCAAAATGTACAAATAAGAGCACTGTGCTACATTAAACTGTATAAACTAGTTTGTTACTTTCAGAAACATAAAATATGTATATGCTATAATGTTTTCTACAAAGCAAGAAGAAGATGAAACATAATATTTGCAATTATGTGCATATGTTGAATAAATAAATACATAAGTCGGGCTGCCCCCTAACAGTCGACCAAATGTTAGTCGAACAGAAAGGTCATTAGCCAGCAAGGTTTCATTGGTCGCTTAGTCGCAGAAAAAAAAAAAGTGAAACTCTATCAGGAGCTGCTCCTTGTCAAAATAACTCCAAACCTATATGACTGGAGCATGTGTGACTTTAATGTGAAAGGACAGACACAGGAAGTGTCCACGCTCAGCAGTCAGACAGGAGTCAGGTTAATCTCCAGGGCTGGTACCTGCGGTTATTCCACAGGCTAGTTAATAACATGTCGGGCAGGAAATCCAAAGTGTGGGATCATTTTGAGAAGGTGAAGGACGAACCCAAGGTGATATGTAAACTCATCTTCATTGGTCGACTACAAACATGACGTATCATCTGAAACATGGAAGTAGCTACATGCCCATTAGCCCACAGCGTCATTAACAGGCGGCTCGCTCAGTGTGTGACGTGCACTTGGAGATAAAATATAGGCCTATATTAATGAAGGTTCATTAGTACGGTTTGTATTTCTCTGTAATGTAGCACAGTGTTAACAATGTTACTGATACTATTCTTTCTCACACCTTCAACTCAAACCACCAAAATATATCATTTAATCATTACATTCATATCAGAAACATGCGGGAGACTAGTCCACTGATGGACCCTGATGAGGACTGTTGGTCCACTGATGGACCCTGATGAGGACTAGTCGACTAGTAAAAGTCTTAGTTGGGAGCAGCCCTGGTAGATAAGCAAATGTAATCCGGTATATCGCTGAAACTCTTCCTGCCCTCATTCTCAAACTGATCTGAGAGGAAACAAAACGTCACTGAGCTCATCTGGACGACACAAACACTGACTGGGCCTTTAAGACTATTTTTGGGTGTGACTGTGTTTGATTGACAGGTGTCTCGGCCTGTTCCACTCAGTCACTTGGTCATCCCTCCTCACTTCAGTAATATCTGGCTGCAGCAAAGTAAACTCTGAGATAAGACGCCACCTCTGACACTTTGTCCATGTTTGCTGTGAGCAACACTGAGTCTGTCCAGAGACTGACTGACCACATGATGATGATGATGATGCACTGAGAGCTCACATGTATACCGGAGGTGTGTTTCCAGCAGCAGGGTGACAGATGGATCCTCAAACCTCTCAGAGCTCCAGGTTTATTCATCTGTTGAGACACATTTTCTATTGACAACAGAGAAGTGATGCAGAGCTGATAATGGAAACTCTCCTCACGCTCACAGTGAGACTGAAGTCAGCGCCACAACAGCAGCACATAATACATGTCATCTGTTTGGTAGCTGTGATATTGCAGTGTGATCAGTCAGAATGTTGTGTTGTCATGACCAAGCGACAACAAAAGAAGTCAACGCTGAAGTGCCAAAAACTGCAGTTCCTCTAACAGCCACGTCAGGCTGGCTCCAAGAGCGAGTGTATCTTCACAGACCTCCATGTTAAAATGCCCAGCAGAAATAAACATATTTACAGCCTGGTGCAAACCAGAATTACCACCCTGTGAATGTGTGCCTCTGTGCCACCAAGTCTCTCTTACGCCGGAACATTTTTGTCCATTCAAACAGTCACTATGTCAGATTAGGATATTGTAGAGGCGTAAAATCTTTCTGTGACTTGGCCGACTGACATCACAGACTACACGTTGGTCCATGACCAATAATCCCTGGTCATCTTTCATGACGTCATCATAATAATCTTGTCCTGTTTTTCCTATTATTACGCTGTGCTGCTGCCAGAGGAGCCGCTGAATGAGTTCCCTCTGAGCGGTAAGGACGCCACAGTTTATTCCACACTACTGAAGCTGCTCGTCTTTTTGGAACCACCGCAGAGTCGCTAATAATTTTGCTTTCAGCCATGCTTGTTGTTGCCGTGGGTAACAGTATGACGTCGACATGTCAAGTCAAAATATCGCTTGTATCAGAATATGATATGGCACAGCCCTGATGCTAATGAGGAAACACACAGAGACTTGTGTTTGGCTTCTGTCTCACCTCGTCTCACGACTGAATATGTGACTGATGCCATCGCTCAGTTTGTGTTCAGTCACAGTGACAGAAAACAGTGATCACAGTGGGCGAGACGTGCGTCTCTGCAGAGGACAGAAACTTTCTTCAGTTTCCTTCACGCTGTCTTCACTCTCAACAACTAACACGAGCAGTCTGAGCTGACCAATCACAGCTCCGATGGTCTCCACATGTCGTCTCTGCTGTAGCACCGACATGTGTGTGTTATGTTTCTAAAGAAGTGCACATCAGCTATAACCACTGCAGGTACACCATAACATCTTAGTCTGCTGCTGTCCATCTCCACCTCCATCACTGCTCCGTATCACTGTGAGACACACTCAGTAGTATCTGCAGTGGCTAACTGGCTCGAAGTCTTACTCAACCAGGTTTTTGAAATATCTCAAAAACAAACAAACAATTAACATGAAAAGTACAATCACACAAAATGACTACATAGAGATGCAAAACAGCTGCAAAGAGACAAAGAAATGACCACAAAGAGACAGAGACTCACAACGACTACTTAAAGAGGAAAAACAAACAAAGGGACTACAAAGAGATACAAAGAAGCTGCAGTGAGATCCAACATGACCACAAAGAGACACAATTGAGATACAAAGAGACAAAAAGATACTCACAACTACAAAAAGGGGAAAAAACAACCACAAAGGATCGACACAGAGATGCAAAACAGCTGCAAAGAGACATAAAATGACTACAAAGAGATGTAAAACAGCTGCAAAGATACAAAGAAATGACCACAAAGAGACAGAGAGAGACTCACAACGACTACTTAAAGGGGAAAACAACCACAAAGAGACACAAAACAACTACAAAAAATGGGAAAACAAACAAAGGGACTACAAAGAAGCTGCAATGAGATCCAACATGACCACAAAGAGACACAGTTGAGATGCAAAGAGACAAAAAGATACTCACAACTACAAAAAGGGGAAAAACAACCACAAGGGGACACAAAATAACTACAAAGAGACAAAAGGCAACTACAAGAAGATGCAAACGACTAAACTGGGAACTAAGAAAGTGACTCAAAACTACAAAAAACGAGGAAATACAACCACAAAGGATCGACATAGAGATACAAAACAGCTGCAAAGAGACTCAAAATGACTACAAAGAGCTTCAAAACAACTTCAAAGAGACAAAATGCAACTACAAAGAGATGGAAAAAGCGACTAAAAAAGGGTCAGATCTAAAGGAGGGTAAACAACTACAACTTAGTCTGTGTGTCGTTTATATGAAAGAAAGGAGATGGGGCCTTTTGCACATGTGTACCCAGGGGCCCATTGTTTCATTATCCGCCTGTGGTAATACTGCATTCAGAGCATGTTTGCATCAGTGTGATGAACCCTGATTTGTCCAATATTAAAACCAAAAACACACACTCCCTTAACTCCGGACAGTCAGGCCGAGATGATTTCTCTCTGTGTGACTGATCACTGCTACAAAATGAGACTCGAGACATTTAGCATTAAAGTTTTATATCACACTGAAACACCGCACTGAACATGATGGAAATATCTGAACATGATGCCACGCTGTGGGCTGCACGTCTGACAGGAAGTGGAAATGTTCCCAAAACTCCACAACAACAAACAAGCTCCTTATTTTACAGGATTTCCCTTTAACTGAGCCATAAAGCTGTTTTATAGGTTACTATGGTTCAGTCTCTGTCTGTGATTGGCTACAGGAAGACGCTTGTGTCTCTCACCCGTTCTCACACACACACACACACACACACACACACACACACACACACACACACACACACACACACACACACCACCTCTGAAACACTGCACAGACACACACACCTTTCATTTCCTTGGTGCACAAACGCACACACACCGCCCCTCTCTCTCCCATAAACACTCGGTGCGTTACATAAAGCTAATCAATGCACCGGCAGCTATAAATAATTCAGGCTCCGCTCCATCCAACACCAGCCGAGAGAGGCTGCTGCTGCTGCTGCTGCTGCTGCTGCTGGTGGTGCTGATGGTGATGGTGGTGCTGGTGACGGCACTGCGGAGGAGCGGAGCCGGCCAGGCGGGAACTACCTCATCCTCATCAGTGATTACCGGCTGCAGCCTCCCCTTCCACCTCCTCCACCTCCCCTCTGTGTCATCACTCACACCTACAGCAGAGGTATGGCAGTGAAAGAGGCAACAAGGTCCGCCTCCACCTGGATGAAATGATAGATAACAGAGCAGAAGAGAGGAGAGGAGAGGAGAGGAGGGTACGATCCGCAGCGCGCGGCCGTTTCCGCATGTTGCATCAAAGCATGCAGCCAGGTGAAGCTGACAGCGGCTACCTGCAGCCTGCTGACCGTCTGTGTGTATATATCTGCACAAACACACACACACACACACACTCACACACACACACATACGCGCATTACACACACGGCAGCAGTTGACGCCTAAAACCCGTGCGCAGCATCTCACTCTCATCTCCATCTTCACACCGCTGAAATCCTCCGAGCTGCAGCACAAAGCCGAAACATCTCCTCACAGAAACAAACACATCACCCCGGACAACACCCGAGCATCCCGCCGCCCCTCCCCGACACCTTCTCTGTCACATTTGGGCGCACGGTGTGCTCCGTTTTTCACTAACCTGATGCGTCTGAAGCGACCGAGGTGGCGAAAGGGATCCCGACCGACCAGTCTGCAGCCAAACCTCCGTCTGATGCCCGCCCTATATCCCACCCTCCCTCTCCCTCTCCATCACCACCCCCTCCTGCGCACTATTACCTCACAGCTCTGTTCCTCCAAGACAGCAGAGAGAGAGAGCACAAAGCATATGGCGACTGATCCTCTGCAAGAAAACCAGAGCTACAGAGACACAGCAGGTCTGTTTGCATCATTACTAAACACAAAGTAACAGGAGAGAGTCTAATCTGTGATATTCAAACCAGCATCAGGTCCAACAGCAGCGGTAACTTCAACAACTCTGACACAATAAAAGAAGAAACAAGCCAAAGGACTGGAGCCACTCTCATCATTCAGGGGCCGAGGAGGCTAGATTTAGCTGTAGTGCTAAAACTGATGTGAGTGCCTTGTCTTAAGGAGAACAGTACGAACAGATATTTAACTTTAAGTCCTCTAAAAATCAGGATTTCACTCTCAAAACTTGTGTCACTTACAAATCTGTGTTTTCTCAAATGTGACTTTGCAGTTTGACTGAGTTTGGTCATTAAAAGTGGAATCATGTGTGCATGTTTCAGCTCAGTGCTCCTGCATCTGAAGTTTGAAAAATGAGCCTACCAACTTGAAATGAATCCATCCTGTGGTTTCAGCACCAGCAGCCCGACCTTCTGTCCAATCAATAAATACCCTCCTGAATTACACAGAGCAACCCTGAAACTGAAATCCTAAACTAACTAACTAACCATCCATCAGATCTTAAAGGTACAGTGTGTAAGATTTAGGGGGGATTCTGTGGCATCTAGTGGTGAGGACTGATGACTGCAACCAGTGGAAACTTCTCCTGGTTAGAATTCCTTCATTGTTCAGGAGGTTTTTACCAGGAGCTGGATTATCCACAGAGGTCTCTTCCTCTCTAAAACAAACAGACCAGATGATTTCAACCAGCAAAAACACTAAATAAATCAGTGTCAGTTTACAAATCAGTGTTTTTTAACACAGTTTGGCACATCGCAGATGAGCTGATAGCCCAGCGCTCTTGGCGAAGCCAGACCTATAAATGCAAAAGTCTGTCTTTAGCCCTATTCGGACGGGATTAGTTTTACATAGGTACGTGGGGTAAAGTAATAATTACCAGAGATTTTAGTCCCGTCCGAATGTGCCATGTTAGTAATCATTACCGCACGATGTCAGTGAAGATTACCGTGACTTTTACCTTCTGTAAAAGGGTCCCGGACAATTACCTCAGGCAATACTAATCCCGTGCGAATAGACCAGCAGTAAATATGTGTGTAGATATTTCGTCATATCCTGTTTATAAGTGTTTTTTCGTGGATTTTCAAGCATGGAGGCTCTTGAAGAAGCACTCAGTTTTGCACTTCACAGTCGTACAAGTCCGTGTGAAACCTCAGGTACTGTGGGCCTACGACGAACACGATCCAAGTGTGTTCGATTGTGGTATGCACAGGAAGCAACGTCATACGCAGATGATGACAGGAGGGGACGGCGGTGCGTGAATGGATTTACCCCTCCCACTTGTGGTAGTTTTACTGATATTTCTTATCCCGTGCGAATTGGCCATTAATATTACCGACGTCCTGTGGTAAAGTGACATTACCCCACGTGCCCATGTAAAACTAATCCCGTCCGAACAGTGCTTTTGAGTGAGTGATGACGTGAATGTTGGTGTTTCCCCATTGGTTGTTGCTCTTTCAGTGAATGGATAGGTGCTGACAAGCCTGTATTGCTGTATTTCTCATTGTCTGTAACCTGTACAGCATGGTAGCATGGTGGAATCAGCATGCTAACTAGCCAGCTGCTACATGAGTAAAATGTAATGCTTCATCCACACACTGTTGTCACAGTGTAGGAAAGCACATCACTATCATTATATTAGTGACAACTTTTTTTCTGCACATTGCCTGTAACCACTGTCATGTTAGCATAAAAGCATGGTGGAATTAGCAACCTAGCCAGCAAGCTGCAGCCGAAATGGCAGTTTTTGATGGAGGAAAAAGAGGATTAGCTCATCAGTGTGAGGAACACCTGTGTCTGTATGACACAACCCTTAAATTCATTCAATGCCAAGGAATTAATTTACACCACGTAAGTATTTTAGTTCATGTAAGCCGAACACACACTCCTCCGTAGAGTGCTCCAGGGATGATGTTTTTCTGTAGGCCATCATGGAAGTTAGCATCACCCTGATTCCCTCGTCAAAAAGCCTATATGGGATTTTTCCACTGGGATTTGGCTCATTGCAGAAAATAAGCTCTGTGGCAAACAAACATTTATGATACGTACACGTTTTGTCCAGCAAGATAATCTTAACAAATAAGCACCGCCGTCATAATTTTTGAAGAATAAATGCAATCGCTAGAGCTAAAAAGCTAACGTTAGGCTACAAACAAACTACACCATGGTGTAGTTTGTTTATAGCCCCCCCACAGCACGGCGGTGAATTAGTCTCATTTAGCAACTTGTTAGCAACCGCCTTTTTTAAGACACATGAAAGCTTCAAAATTTACGAGTAGGGTTTTTAATGACGTATTTATTTAGTAGAACAAAACGTGAAAGCCTCTCAAGCTTATTTCAGGCATCTAACGATAAGCCCACTGACTTCAAGACGTGGGAACCAGGAGCGCTGACTAACTCATTTCCAGGTTTGAGGACTCATTCTTCTGTAACTCTACAGAGCGTCCAGCAGTGGTTATATCATAAATGTCAAGTCTGTACTTAAGTGGAGACAGAACTTTTTTTTCCTACTACATGCAGATCATAAACCCTTGAATATGAAAAAGACTCACAGCAAACAGTTGAGGAATATAAACGATTAAGTGCTTTTTATCCAGAAGAACCGCAGCTCCCCTCATTACTGTCATTTGTTCACAGGCTCCCCACAGTCCCCAACATGGCGGCGCCGCTGACGTATCCCTGCAAGGGGCTGACACAGTCAATGCGGCGTCTACATATATATGTCCATGGATGTCGTCTGTCAGAGCAGCCGGCGCCGCTGCCTGTCTGTCTGTCTGTTGATGCTGCAGGCTGCTGATGGTGTAACACTAATGCACTCATTGTCAGTGTGTCATTACCAGCCTCATTTATCACTGAGCAAACACACACTGAGCAAACAGACAGGACAGGTGCTGCCCGCTGCTCACCACGACCACGTCACGCCAACAACACGAGGAATCAAAGCAAACAATCCACAGAGAAACACACCAAAACACCCACCTGGAATAACATCGTGTTTATGATGAGAGCACAGAAAACAGACTGACTTCGTAATTCTGCCCGTTAATGTCTTCACATTAACGTCTTCACATTAACGTCTACACACAACACATTAACACATGTTCTTAATACTGTGAACCTTTGCACATTCCTGCCTTGCTTTCTCATCTTAAAGTTACATTAGCGATAATTTTTAAATAGTATTCTGAAATATTTTTCATTGTGAGGTTTTCTATGTTAATATTTCTTGTGTTTGCACCAACACATTGAAGCAAATGACTTGTCTGTATAAATCTACCTGGCAATAAACTGGATTCTGATTCTATAGTTTTAAGAGCAGACTGTATAAAATAATGGACGTAGCTACTGTGACGTCACCCATTAGTCTACGGACTCCTGCTTTGAGGCCTCGAGTTCGGCATTTCAGCCATCGTCCTCTTGGTTTTTTGGAGCCAGAAGTGACCATATTTGGATGAAAGGGTGGAGCTGTGGAGGAGCGAGGGGTGGTGACTCCTCACAGAGCGCCTGTCACTCGAAGCTGCCACCCTTAAATAAGCGTAACTTTAAACCTTAATAAAATGTAAACAGCTGAGTTTTATAAAAAATCATGAATGCCGACATTAACTATAGAGACCAAACTGTTTTTTGAACCAGGCTGTAAACATGTTTATTTCGGCTGTAAAGTTGGACACGTTAACATGGAGGTCTATGAGGATTGACTCTGTTTTGGAGCCAGCTCCAAGTGGCCATTAGAAGAACTGCAGTTTGTGGCTTTACTTTTCAGCCTGGAGGTTGCTGCTTCATTATAACTTTGCCATTTTTTAATATCAGTTCCATCCATCCCAATTTGGGCTATAGTGTGACATAAAACAATGTTTTTTATAGTGCTCTTTGTGTCTTTAGGAGCTGCTTCAAAACCTGCTGTTCTTCCGAGAACTGGTGATGTCAGCAGTGCTCAGAAGACCTACAAGCTATTTTGGCTTGTTTTTCTAATCTCCGTCTCTGGGTATCCAGGGGCCGTGCTCTAGATGCATCCAAAAACAAATCTCCCCTCTTGTTACGCATTACAAACTGGCTGTGTGTTCACCAAAATGGCAGAATTCATTATGAATTCAGAGGATTATGGACGAGGACATCTTGTACAGTGTATTTGCCGACTTGGATATTGAGGCAGGGTATTTATTTGACCCACCTGAAGAAATGCTAAATATGTTTCCTGGTTGTGTTTTTTATGTACCAGCTCTACATGACATATAAACTCTGAGTGTGTGGTGAGCTTAGACTGGACAGAAGACGAAGTGACAGTCTACTGAAATGTGTCAGTGTGCAACTAAATGCAAAAATAAAAAGAAGGAAATTAAGTGGTCAAACAGCACCCAGTAACATCTTATTAGTCCAAACACATGTCATCAGACTTCAGTACCAGTCAGTGTCAGGACCTGTGTTTGGGACAGAGGTGTTTTACACTGGAGATAATTAAAGACACTGAAGGGCTCAGTTTGACTAAAAGACAGAGCTCATATGTAAGACAACAGAGTGCACAATCTTTAAAGCCACATACTGCAGGAGTCTTATTCAGAAACAAAACAGTTTTCCAATGTTGTTCCAACTGAGCCACAGCTGAAGGTTCAGTTCTGTTGTTTCAGCTCGCAGCTCGTATGTTAGTTATCTAACTGTTCCTGGTGACTCATGTTTCTGTAATCTGCTGCAGAAACTCTCACAGTTCTTCTGAAGTTTGGAAGCAGCTAAAAAACAAGCACACCAAAATATTCAGCACATCACACCACGTAAAAGAGTTTATATTTACTCAGGTAGTGCTTTACTGTTTCCCTTTACTGCTGTTCTGTCCTCCTCCTCCATCTCAGAGGGAAATGTTTGTCTTTGGTTACTTTACAGATTCAGATGATTAATATCACAGAATTAGAATGACTGTAGTTCAGACATTCCCATTCAAATCAGCACAGCAGGATGGTCAGAGTGGCGGCCATTTTTATGTGTACCGATGCCATTGCCATTGGATTTATACTTGACGTGGGGGGGCGGTAATAAATTATTGGTGCAAAAAAGTTATTTTTGTCTTTGTCCAACGCTGTCCTGCAGCTGGAGGTGACATTAGTGCCATTTATACGTTCTTCTGTGATGAACTTCAGACTGTATAACTTTATATAATAACACTGAGTTCACCAACAGTCTGATGTTTTATAGAGTCTGAACTAACAAACTGAGAAAAGCTGAGTCTCACTTCACTAAATGTAACCAGTGACAGAAAGCAGTGCAGCATTAACTCCATATTATTCACTGAATCAGCGTGCATGTGTGACACTGTTGGGTGTGGAGAGGCGATCACACCACAGCTGCTACTGACCACAGTTTTAGTCCACATCAACATCAGAAAACAGTTAAGTGACACTCACGCACACAAATATTCCTTCTACCAATTTGGTCTTTAACATTTGGCCCTGAAAACCTCCAGATGCTGGAAATTTTGTAATTTTCTTTACATTTAACAGACTGGATTTCAAACTCAGAAACTCTAGCCCTTTTTAGACAGCAATTGTGCAAATTTGTAGGAAAGCCCAATCAGTCTTCTTTCAGCATTGGCAGTATAAAAACAAAATCGGGGAGTGCAGCAAAATGCCGCCTACCTACTTTTGTTTATACAGAATGTGCCTTTCTCGGGGCAATGGGGGGGCGTGAGCAAGTAACAAAACGTGTAGCTCAGCGTGTGACGTAAACAGTGACGTGGGAGGGAAGCTGCGGCTGGTCAGTCCTTCGGTGATTCTCTCGTAAGTCGGCCCGTCCTTCACCGTCCCCGTCATCTGACGGTTAATGGCCTCTTCGTTTGCGAGGACAAGGAGGGCGCGCAATTCCTTGTCTCCCCAGTTGCTCATCTTTACAGTGTCTGTGAGGTTTGTGTATCCCTCTTGCTACTAGCTGCTCGCTAATTCCTGCTATCAGCTGTTTCCTGTTTATCCACCACCAGTGGGTTGCATGTGCAGCGTCATCAACAGCCCCTCCTGTTGCAGAAGGCCGCCTCGGTCTGTTTAAACTAAAAGGGTTCTGCCAATATGTCTACCCTACGAGGCAGAAAATCCAGCTCTGTGTGTCTAAACACTCACAGCTTGCCGGCAAAATGGCCCAACATTCGCGGAAAATCTGGCAGTGTAAAAGGAGCTCGTCACACTTGATATTCATTAACAACATTATTCTGAAACAAATAGTCTATCAGGTGAGATAATAACGCACTGTTAAAATCCCCAAACGTGAGCCGAGTAGGAACAGGAGGCCCAAAAAAAAGTCACGGCAAGCGCACATACACACTCACAGACAGTGAACGTATGTTGGGACAGCAGGCAGGAACAGTGGTTACACACTGTGGCAGCATCAAAACCTGGTACAAATAAGAGGAGAGCCTGAGCATAGAAAGCTAGCAGCGCGTGTATCAGCTCTCACAGTGGTGAGTGTGTGTGTGTAACGGCCCGAGCTGGTCGCAAAGCACGTTCACTACTGAATGAGTTATTGAAAACTTAACTCACATGTATGACACAGACAGAAACGAATAAAAGCACATGGTGAAGCTGTATTTACTGCCATTCCGCTGAGGAGAGCTGCAGGTACGAGGTATGAAGAAGTGGGCACGAATATCAGCCGGCGGGTCCTCCACAGCTGTGAATTAACTTGTCAATGTAAACTGTAATATTTGTATCTTTCTAAAGTCATCTGTCTCATGTCATGACAACCTCAAATTTGTGACTCGAGTCGGAATCGAGTCAAGTCACGTGACTCAAGTCCCCCACCTCTGCCTTTAAAGGGATAGTGCACCCAAAAATGAAAATTCAGCCATTATCTACTCACCCATATGCCGAGGGAGGCTCAGGTGAAGTTTTAGAGTCCTCACATCACTTGCAGAGATCCAAGGGGAGAGGAGGTAGCAACACAACTCCACCTAATGGAGGCTGACGGTGCCCCAGATTCAAACGTCCAAAAACACATAATTGA